>NW_008751653.1:514354-617028 GCF_000230625.1 Exophiala dermatitidis NIH/UT8656
AATACGAGAAGACATAATACATTATCGAGCGCGAGACCTAGAGGCTTAAGAAACTACGTTAATAGGAGGAGAAACGCGCTAAGATTGCCGTACGTAAGCGTAAGCGTTAATAACGAATATAAGAGCGTAAAGAGTAAGTATAATAGCGTCGAGAGTAACGTGAATAACGCCGGTTAGAGCGCTAGGAAGAGAGATAACGTAATAGAGTAAGTATAAGACTTTAAGAGGAGACTATAGAGGCAACCTCTCTAGAATATACGTAGGGCTCGACGGAGGGATAAGTACCGCCTAATTTACTATATAACTTTTCCCTCGAGACCCTATAGGAGTATTAAGAAGAATAAATAAGTATATCTAAGCGTTATTAACAACGTTATCGACGTCGACGTCGATAGACGCGTAAATCTACGAAACGCGACGTACTTGGTAACCTAACGCAGTTGCCGATAGACACTTACTCGTAGAGCAAGTGTGGCGCCGCGTAAACGCGGCCGCCAAACTCGGAAGGAGGGGTGGGTCCCCCTGACGAGGTCCTTGGCACGGTTACTCGATTCCGCAACTCATTTTCCACCCGTCAACTATCATTTTCCTGACCGACTTCATCCTGGTATCCTGTTCTGCAGTCCCCTTCGCATCAAGGGCGAGCTGTCAGAGCGAGCGGGCCCAAGCTTCAGGCCTTCGTCCATCAACTACTATACGAGGCCCGGTTAGGGGTTGGAATGAAGTTACAAGCCAGCGCGGAATGTGCTTGCGATAGTGCGGACTACGTTTCAAACCCTCTATTTGGTCGAGCAATGAAGCTTCGGCCATTTGAAGCTCGGTCAGCAGTTTGGCTGACGAGGCCTCCCATCGTCTGTAGTTGACAGTCGCTCGGGCCCTGCTGACACGGCAGAGGTGAGGTTTGGCTTGGTTGCTTTGTGTTTTGGGCCGTCGATCAGGCGTACTGTTAACTCTCTGCCCTCAAAACGGTATGTAAACTGCGTGGTTCCCATCTCTTCCTGTCAGGCTTGCGGAGACACTGTAAGGCAACCCTCTCGGAGAATGTTATCAACAAGGTTCCCCAGGTTTTGAGCATACAGTACAATCACCAACACAAATTAAGAACCAGCAGTTCCCACGTCAGACGTGCGGCCTCCCAGACGTAGGTATGGATGATATTGGCTGCACACATTGCCCCGGATCCGAGTATTCACGGGTCTGTTCATGGCTGTCAGCCCTGCCCTCGCTCCTGGAATCCGCATTAGGACAATGGCAGGTTACTTCCTACAGGTGGAATGCAAGGCCTCTTATCATTGAGCCACAATTGATGATGAACGCTGGACACCCTTCACGGGACTCAAGTCCTTCTTGCGGGGAATGGATACCTTGCGCAGCGAAGCTTTCCACGATGCAATTCCTTCATGACCTACTGACGATTGGGCAACTCTGGTCCCGTCCTGCTGGTAGACAGGGATCCCATCCACCACGTTGGGCTGGCACCATCGGCCAAGACTTCTGAGCTGTGGTTTGCTAACTGAACGAGATACCGCAAGTCTACAACTGGGAAAATGACCTCTTACATGGAGGAGATTGGATTTCAATCCTGCGTTGCCTGAAGGATTATACGAGGGTCGTCCTGCCAAATGTATCGCAAGCCGATGCGCCGACAACGGCCGACTTGACTTCTTGCCCACCTACTTGCCAACCTACCGTTATGGGTTTGTCTAGCACACATGCATTTCCGACCAAACGTCGCGCGTTTGCCCGTGCCAGATTAGTGTTGGCAGTTGTTACAGGCACTGCGAAGATGCATCTCCATCCGCTTTCAAACCGTCTTCGTTCAGTCTTTAAGAGCCACAGGTGCAGCTACATTGGCCTCTGTCTCCACCATCGAATGAGACACAACAGAATGATGCCTTTCCGGCTGGGCCACGTCAATCAAGGACGAATAGGACTTCTTGGAGCCGCTGTCGGGGTGCCAATGTGGAACTCTCAGAACCCAGCCTGAAATGACTTCAAACTATGAGGATGCTCCTCAACACAGACTACATGAGCAGGACAGGGATGGAAACCCATTCCCGCAAGTAACGCAAACGGATTACACGGAGAATTCAACGTGGTGCAAACAAACTGGCTCAACCGACTCGAGGTCAATCAGCTTGAATCAAGCCTGGTTGCCTCTTGCTGCGACTGGTGAAAACTGCGGCATCCAAATACTGTCTCTGGGAGTCTTTCCATTTCCTCACACGTCGCCCTTGGTTGCGATGTCGCGGTACGGCTGCATCCTTGCTGTAGGTTAGGTTAGGTTAGGTAGGTCACAGGTACGTTCATCGTTGCGGATGCGCTGTGCCTTAAGCCCTGTGCCCTGTACCGTGTGCACAATACCATGTCTGATACCACCGCGGCGTTGGCAGTGGCACCTCCATATATACCAGTCATCTTGCTATTTAGCAAAGCAAAATACCCGAGATTGCAATTGCGGACGGCGAAGACAACGACGACGACGCTCATGACTGGTTGATGATCAGGAAGATGAGGACTTTTTGCATTGCGTTGCATTATATATCTCTTGTCCGTACCTAGCTACCTAGGTACCTGAACAAGTTCCCGATGCAGTACAGGTGCTACATGTACATACTTTGCCAGTACCGCCAGTCAATGGTATCCTGACTGGTCGGATCAACCTGGTCAATTTCAGATATCAATCACTGGCATCTCGCATTCATGTACAGATCCACTTCCACATCCATGCTTCTGAACCTCTAGCTTGACCTATCACACAGCTCATACCGAACAACACATGCATCAGCAAACATCAACACTAAGCAACCCGAATAGATGCAGAACGCCAGATTAAGACATGTCGTGCCGCGTCATGGACGTGCTGTGCCCTGCAACATGCACACGAATAACCTCATGAGATGTACCCAGGTAGTAAATAGTCTGTCTTATGACAAGACCAGAATATACCATCCGATACCCACAGCAACTTCCCTGACCAAGGACGAACCGACGAGCAATGCAGGGCATTTGTCGCGAGAAGCAAAGGAGTTACCCGTAAATGGGACAGGAAAGATAAACTATGCCTCAAAGATAGCTGGATAGCTGGGCCGGATCAAGTGAAATTGACCGTGTTACCCGCCGCCCGGCCTTCCCGAGCAAGTCGAGCTTGAGCACGTTCTGCCCTCCGTCGCCGTCGATTGTTGGCATACTCTGTGGCCCCGCTGGTTTCTGTCCCGGGAGACGTGATGCTGCCTGCCGCTCCACCGAGGTTACTGACAGATGCTGGAATTGGCGGTGGGATTGGCACGTGGTATGTTTCGCCGGTTCTGGGGTCAACCCCCTGAGTTCCGGGTGGAGGAGGAGTAGGATATGCTGGCACTGCTGCTGTCGACGGTGGTTGTTGTGGTTGTTGTTGTGGCGGCACTGTACTTGAACCTGCTGCTGCTGCTGCCGCCGCCGCTTCATTCTGCGCGGCCTGTTCGGCCTCGAGAGCCTCGGTCCGTCTCCATCGTCGGTCGGCGGTGGTACCCGCACTGGCTTCTGCTGCTCCGCCCAAGATGTCGCTGTCACTACCGCTGAAGCTGGAGGTGCGTCGTTGCCGTGCGGCCGCGGATGCTCGGCGCTGTCTGCGTCTTTCTTCCCGCTGTGCCGCAGCTTCTTCCTCGGTCAACCTGCGCAGCGTGACGTGTCGGCCGTCATTGTGCATCTTCACCTTAAGGCTCACGGGTGGAGATTCCATGGAGTCCGTATTTCTTCCGCTGTGCCGTCGGTTTGCATAATCGGCGGCCATGGCTCCCACGGCGGCTCCGGTGAGTCCAGCTGCTGCCTCGTCACCATGGCGATGTTGATGGTGTCTGTGTCGCTGGTGTCCTGATCCTGTGGTGTACATTTCACTTCCCGAGGAGTCGAGATGTGGTGGCGGCACTGGAGGGATATCTGTCGGTGCTGAAATCGGTGGACCTGGGGTATGGACCATCGGGTCCTGTCCGACAGGTCTGATTCTGTCCCTGTCGGCAAGGGCACTTGCTGCAGCCGCTCCAACCCCTGCTACAGGGAGGCCCGCTCCCGCACCTGTGCTTGTGCCGGGTCGGCTGTCTAGTGCGCTTGAGAGATCAGACGCCGTCTGGCTGCCGACCCTGTCGTGGCGTAATCTCCTTGGAGCCCGGACTCCATCGCCAGTATATCGGTGAGCGGAGTTCATGCGGTCAAGCCTCTCTTGCTCCATTCTTTGCCTTCGCAGAGCCTCTGCACGGATGTCCTCTTTCCGTTGCCGGCGGTTCTTGAACAATTGTCGAACAGCGAACACGGTCCCACCAGCGGCCACTGCGTCGCGGAAGGTATGTGTCCTCCTGTCTCGTCTTGAAGGGGATCCCGACGCAAAAGAGTCGCTGTAAGAGTAGGACGAGCCTGATGGCCTGCGTCCCGAACCTGGTGTCAACGGGGGTTGTGCTAATGGATGCGTCGGACGAACATATCCGGGGCTACCGCCCATGGGCGTCGTCGGTCGTGGAGGTGGCCTCCCTTCTTCCACTCGTGACATGGAGTCACTTGTTGTCACAGATTGATTGCCTCCCAGTGGGGGTCTGTAAGGACCGACGTCGGAGTCATCATCGTTCCGCCCGCCTCTGCCACCAAAAAGCTTTCTAGCCGCCGCAACTGCGCCGCCAATCGCACCGATTTGCATGAGACGATGCCCAAAGCCATGACGGCCTTCGTCCGACACCTTCTCCTCCGAGATGTACGATGCGCTGCTCTCGTCGGCCCCGAAACCTTCACCTCCATGTGCTCGACGGCTCCTCGACGATCGTCTCCTCCACAGTGCGGTTAACGCGACACCTGCTGCTCCAGCAGCGGCGAGTCCTCCCAGGCCGGTGTGCTTTCGTTTCTCGGGTCTGCTAACGACTTCATCGCTGTAATAGCTGCCACCATCAGCTCCATACAGACCTCGGCGTCTTTCGGCCAGCCACTGCAAGATGAAGTATGTCACAACCAATGCAAAAACAAACAGTGCATATAAGACAAAAAGATACAGCGGAGAGCCGTAGAGAGTCAGACCCAGCGCAATCTGGGTGATTCCCAGCAAAGCAATTGCGCGCCCGAGCCAATGATGCAGCATGGCACGGACTGGAATATACATCCGTTTTCTCCTCTTTTCTTTCCTGTGGAGAAGACATCCTCCCATAACCTGGACCCATATCAAGACGTAGATGGCGACACCTATCCCATGATGCGGATTCGTCAGGCTCCGGTTCTGTCCCACGGCCATGAATCCGAGGATAAACACCACCGTGCTCAGAAGGAGTGTCAGAATCTGAAGCCATATGTGTAGTCGTAAAGCTAAACGTGGCTGTCGACCGTAGAATCGCATTAGGAATATGGCAAGTGGGACCGCTCCGAGGAATGTGACGGCGGCGATGATGCCGTGCGCTTTGACCAGAGAGTGGTATCCGGTCATCGTGAAGAAGCGATTCCCCATGCCTGGAGTTGTTTTAGTGGAGAAATACATTTGAGATTATTCTTTGCGTCTCTTACCGTTGTATCTCGTCGTCGCAAAGTTCGTTCCAACGAGATTTGGCAATAGGAAAGTGTCTCTACCCGCATCCCATGTCCCATCACCCACATGCATTGTGTTTGAGTCGTAAGAACTACTGCCCGGCGGGGCCAGCTGCGGTGAGGGCGACATGGCTCGAGTGCCCTCTTGACAGTTGACGGGTGGATTTTGCTGGAGGTGAACCTCCCACGCTCAAGGAGTTCGGACCATGCAAAGAGAATGCTCCTTGTCGCACGACTAGTCTCGAGTTTGTCGATTGATTGTGGCGGATCAGTCGTGGTGCAAGTATTGTACAATGTATGTCTGCTTGATGATCCAGGCGGGTTTCGACGGATTTCTTGTTTACTTGGTGTGGAGCGGGGTAAATAAGGTTGTCGAGAGAGGCGGTGGAGCGCAGATGGATGAGCTTAACCTCAAAGCCGCGGGTTGAATTGATACTGAGACTGATACAGAAAGGCGATAACTTGATCTCAAAAGTCAATGCGACAGACAAGCTGCGCCTCGACCGAGAGCTCGGAGTAGAAGCGCGGCCGTTGTTGAGTTCCAGGTTGGCTGCCAGCCTGAGTGTCACCAAACCCGGATTCGGACTTCGGGCCCCGATGCTGCCGCCAAGCTCTCGCATGCGTCGTGAAGGGCGACGGGCGCTGACTAATCCCCGCCAGTTGGATTGATCACTACTAGTAGGTGCCGATGAAGTTACATGCCTAGTACGGTACTACAGCGATACTTCTACAACGTATATCGGTCCGCGCCTCCATACAATGTTATAGCCTTCTGGGCCCCTTATTTCCCGTTCTCTACCGGGAATCTCATGTCCGTTCGACAGAGCAGCTGCCCGACTACGTATAACAAACAGCCTGGATCATGTTCCCCACTGGCAATGATCGCCGGGCAAACGGCTGGAAGGTTCTTTCCGGGTATGTAGGATGGCCATCCTCGTGCCTGCGCAATGCCGACCGAGCTCGGCACAATACCTGTTACTGACCGTCTCACGTGGATAGATTGTTAGGATGGATCTAGTAGGCATATCCAAGGCGACGCTGGTGGTCTCGACTCACAGCTGACGGTCACTGACAGCACCATATCATGGAGTGCTTCATTCTATCCACAGCCCTGGATGAACTGGAAACGGCGCTCGACTTCAGGTCTGGCGATTGATTTTCCCACCTTGAACGTGCTTGGATTCTTCTGCTACACCATATCAACCTGCAGCTTCTTGTATTCGCCGACCATCCGGGCACAGTACGCTGCTAGGCATCCTGCCTCTCCGGAGCCCACTGTGCGCTTCAACGATGTGGCCTTTGGGGTCCATGCTTTGGTCATGGTACTTTTGACATATTCTCAATTTTTCCAATGGCCGTGGTATCTCCATGTGTCCTCCAACCAGCGCGCCAGCGGCCCAGTGCTGGGGATCGTGTGGGGAAGCATCGTCGCCATTGTCGCGTTGGTCATACTGGTAATGAGTTACTCCGGCTGGCAGCGGCAGGATCCTCAAGATTGGGCCTGGATCGATGTGGTAAGCACCTTCGCCATCCTCGTGTCTCGAATGGCAACATCGCTCACCGTGTATTAGGTTTACGCACTGGAGTATGTGAAGCTCATCTGCACACTGGTCAAGTATATTCCCCAGGCTTGGGTCAACTACAAACGCAAATCGACTCAAGGCTGGAGTATCCTCCAGATACTGTTCGACATCACCGGTGGCGTTCTGTCACTACTGCAGCTGGTTATCGATGCCAGCCTCCAGGATGACTGGAGCGGCATCACGGGCAATCCTTTGAAGCTGGGCCTTTCGAATATCAGCATTGCCTTCGACTTGTTATTCATCGTCCAACACTACCTTCTCTATCCTGGTCTGGTTGACCCATCCGTAAGGACAGAGGGTAGCCCACAGCAACCACTGCTCACGAGCGACGGAGACGATAGTCCATGACTGGTCAATTCCCAGACATCTTGGCAGGGATCCTGTCTGGCGAGCTCCCACTAGCAGTTGGATTTGTTGACGTTCAGACTCGGGGAGCAGGCTAAGGAAACGTCGCCCAACGAGATTTACACAGAGGAAAGAATGCAGGCAATCATTGTCCCAGGAAGGAGTCGGCAGATGCGCCTATAGATCCGCATTCTGGTTCTTGTCTCCCGTGCTGAGACAGTGCCGTTCGCAGAACGCATCCAGAATAGTCGTCACCTTTCTCGGGGATTTGGCGCGAGGAGGGGTTGGCCACTTTTTTCTCGAAGGAGCCATTGAATCAAGATCGGTATGCTTGAGGCACTGGTGTCTCGTATGTCTACACTGACCTAGCGCTTCGAGCCCGAGAGATTTGAAACGTCCCTTTCCTTCGCCTGCATCTCGCCATCTTTGAGGCAGGCCAATGGTGCTGTTGTGCACGTTGGTGGAATCAGATATGCTAACGTGCAGAGAGTAAGTTGAACGATTTACAAACCTAAAGAATCATTCGATGCATGCTCTTTGTTGTACTACAAAGCCCATTGGACCAGCCGGGTGAAACATAGTTGCGCCGGCTCCTAGCGAAGAGAAGGCTGGCTTCTGGGACCGTCGGGCGCCATCATCAGGGCTCTATTGCATCGATTCGGTTGTTGACTGGATTAGTCGTTCAGTGTCTTTGCACGATACCCTTACTGGAATGAAGAGTGTGTGAGCAGATGTCTGCAGGCGGAGGAGACAGCCCAGATTGACGTCGTCACTCAGGGCGCTTTCCGGCAACCTGAAGCATACGTGGCCGAAGTTGCGTGGATCTAACATCCGCCACCAGTCAAGTTCACGAAAGTACATGCCCAGTCTTGGTGGATTGGCTGCCTCAACAACTGCAAAGTTTTGCAGAATCTTGCCGGATGCTGACAGTTCATGGCGGCTGACCTCGACACGAGACCTCGACCATAGCTCTCGAATTGACGTGTCGACCTAAGGATGGAAAGGGAACTCTGTCTTGAGGCTCTGACCAGTGGCTGGTCTTCTGGTCTTATTGGTCAGCATCCCGCCTATCACCGATCAAGGCAAGGAAGAAGGCCTTCGGAAACGCAGGTCGTTCGAGATACAGTACCTATCTGAGAAGCGAGGGGCACCACAGCTGCGACGGTCCGGAACTGTAGGAATATGTGCTGCACAACCAGTCGAGTACGGCATGATTTGTCCTTATTGACAGGTCACAGCAAGCGTGGTAGTAGGTCGCCGTCCTGTTGCTCCTGCTGGCGAGGCCTTTGCGGTGCTCTACACCGAGTCCTGCGAAAGCCCAGCACAGGGGCCGATTCGGCGATACTGACGGGCTCAGACCCGGCCGAGAGAATGCATCTCGCTCGCTCCTTACCTATTCAAGCCGGCGAAAAGTCGTAGGATGGCATCAGACAGGATGTGACTTAGGACTTATTGTGATAGTGACGATGCACAGGGCGCCGCCAGCTCCAGTACCTGCGCACTGTACGGCTTGATGTACCATGCGTACTCCGGTAAGCCATCCCTTGCTTTGGTTCGGTTCGTACGTTTCGGCGAGCTTTTTATATCTCATTTCAGCCTTCACACCTCTATAGCAAGCCATGCTCCATCCAGGCCGATATTCCCACGGAGTATTTGGAAATCAGACCACCTCCAACAGCTGGCTGATTCCGTCTCCGCCAGGACAAGTTCCTAGAAGACGTGTTCGGAAGCTGTGCCAGACCCAAGCCTCCCATTCTCGCGACCCCTCCTGGAGATGACATGGTTCACCGCACTCTCGTTCCAGCTCCAATGAGATGCGAGCTCGCATGTCCGCCCTCTGGCGCCCGGCAGATTTAGCGTCGACCACCGGTGTCAGCCTCTCCAAGACTCTCCAGTATCCCTATTACTTTTTGCTTCATGGCCAGGATCTCAATGCAGCAGGGGTAAAGGTCCTCTGTCTGGATAGCTAGCCGCATTCACCACGAAGGCATCAGTCTAGACTCGGAGCTGTCATGTCAGCGACAATAACCCCTTGCGGGCGTCTGAAGCAAGCAGAGGTAGCATGGAAGATGGACGTCCACAACAAACTCGCCATCTTCCCACCAACAGTTTGAAGGTTGAATACGACCTGCTCCTGGTCTTCCAGTCATCAGTAGGCAGGCCTGTCGCGGCATTGTCAACAGGACTTTCATCCAAGCGACAACCACTGACAACAAGCTCTTCTCCGTGGCAGTGCTCAGCTGCTCCGCCTCCCGAACTCTCGTTGCGTACTCCTCGAGGAGCCCGGCATGACCCAGGCAGCTATGTGAGCCCTGTAGGACATTCCGGTCGCTCGAGGATTCTTCCACTTCTGCGGCAGCCTCGTTAGACATTTCGTCGGGCCTCCAGCTTGCACGAAATTGCGAATATTCGTCACTTTGGTTCCTCTTCTCGACACGGAGTTTCTTGCATTGGCTTGCGTCCCGTTCACTGCTGCCTGTATTTGATGTAGAGGGTTCGGAGCCTCATCGCCCGCTCGAAACCCCTCACTCTCCGAAGACAACCTACAGTACAACGGTATGCTTGTATGGAACCATGCTTCTGTCGTCCGTCCATCCATGGCTCCCATGTCCCCTCTCCAGCCCTGGCACTGGATGTTGTAGGGACTCCGTCCCTGTGATCTGACTTTCGGGTCTCTACTCTTATCACGCGATACACGGGACGGAGGCGTCTGGTGGACGAGGCCTGGACCAATGCAGCCTGCCAACCGTCCCTTCCCCCCTCTGCCCTATTTCCAAATCTCAGCCTCCATCCCTCGCATTGCATGTCTCGAACATGACCCTGTGCCTGTGTGACTCTGATTGATGTCATGCGCGCACAAGGTCTGTATCAAGATACTGTCTTCTTCTGGCCTCCCTCGACCTCCTGCTAATTTTCTGGGATTGGCACTGACATGGCATGCTGCTCAGATATACAATTAGGACATTACCTTGACAGAGACCCCTATTCCGACTCGGCTTTTTCTCCCACTGTCGGGGCGTCTGTATACCTCCTCAGAGCCTCAAATATTTTCCCCGACATTCGTTCCATGGTTCTGCCATGTAACCCTCGGCGAATCACTCATGTCAGCCGAACAGGATTCGGACGTCTACGACTTTGAAAGGGATTTCTTACTACCTTCCAGATCGCCCTTACTAGAGGTGGCTCGACCGAACCTGAAACCCGAGCCGAGTCCTCCTAGGCAGCTGGTCCCTTTCTATCCCTCCTCCTCCTGTTCTTCTGAAGATGAAGACGCCTCCAATGGTCGTGGTTCTACGAGGAGGCGGCGCAATCCCAAGGGTCGAGCCACTCCTACCCTGGGTGATGGTGTACTGATGAGCTATTTAGGTCCTAACTATCCGATAGTAGCGGGCACTGCCGAGAGACATGCCTTAGCCTCCGCAAGCCAGTCCGAGGCGGAAGAAGAGTCTGTTCTTGAAGTTGAACAAGAGCTGAGAGAAGACCACGATGATGAATTCTCGGCGGCACGGCCGGCTGCACCGAAGGCGTTTAACCGTACTTTCCGGGGCATTGTCGTTACAGCTGCACAGATCAAGTCGGACAAGCATGACGATTTTCCCATGATTGATTCGCCTATGAGCGTAACCACTGATGATCAAGTGCGCTCGCCGGCCGCCCGGCCTCAGAATGGATCTGACGACGGTTGGATAGTCAGGCAACTGCCTGGCAGACCAAGCTCTCGGCAAGAGATGTCGACAAGATCCTGGCATATGGAACTGCCTCGCTTGTCCCCACCACGTCGACAGCCGTTTCCGGAAGCTGCAGGAGGAGAAGAGGAATCGATCGCCTCATCACCAACCATTGGCCGATATGCAATAACACCTCGAGACATCGACCCAGATGTGATTCTCCCTGCCATGCACAGGTCTTCCCCTCGGCTGTCTCCAGCAGGCTCACCGCAACAGAAACCGATATTGCCCCCTCTCAGTTTAGCGATAGGCAATATCCAAGAAGTTGGACCAGGTGGACGTGCAGCCATGTTTCCTGTCGTCGGTCGACCCTCACCCATTCCGATACACCACTCTCAACCGTCACCCTGCTGGCAGTCTCCTCAATCTGTGATGTCGCCTCCCGGCCTGCCCTTCACTTTCGCTTCTCAAAGTTCCACTCAAGGCAGATCTCGATCCATAGCGTCGGAGATCACCTCTGTCACCTCTGTCACGTCAGCGACTGTCTCGACCCCAGCCACGTCGGAGACCATGGCGGCTTCAGTTCCCTCGAGCATCGCTTCGCCTCCAAAGCTGCGTAAGCGAAGAAGAGGCAAGAATTCCCAGCAGCAAAGTGTAAGCTCGCAATCAACAAGCAAGGAGAAGCAGGCTATGGATTCTGGAACTACGATCAAGCCGAGTCTACCCGAGACGACCACATCTCTGGTTCCGGTATCGAGTAACACAGCAGATTCCGCACCTGTCCGGCCAGCGAATTATGAATGCACAGTCGCGGGCTGCACCGCCGCTCCTTTCCACACACTGTATCTACTGAATAGTCACATGAACGTCCATTCAGAAAAGAGGACTCACTTCTGTTCCGTGAAGGGCTGTCCGCGAGGTCCAGGTGGTACGGGGTTCAAGAGGAAGAATGAGATGATGAGGTATGGAAGAACCAGTAGCCCTTGCTTGTGGCCAAATAAGAACCCCGGGGCTCTTAGTATGATTAGCTGACATTTTATTCCTCGATTCCTGGGTCTCTAGACACGCCTTGGTTCACGCCCCACCGATATATGTCTGCCCGTTCTGCCCTGATCAACAGCACAAATATCCTCGGCCTGATAACCTGCAACGGCACGTTCGTGCACATCACAAAGACCGTGATCGCAATGATCCCGAACTTCTAGCCGTTCTTGACCGAAGGCCTGATGGAGCCGAGCGACCCACCAAAAGACGAACACAGCAAAACTTACCAGCCAGTTGACCGGGTAAAAGGAACTGCTATAAGATGTGAGATGCTCTGTCGTGTCGGTCAATCTCCTCCAGGTCTTGTCAGTGCTCTGAGCTTCGAGAATCGTAATGGGGGATCAATGTCGCAACTGGACACCGAGGCCAGACACCGAGGTTACCATGCCAACGGTTTTAGGCCGTGAGTCGTCCCTGGTCGAGTTCCGCAAATGACTCGGACTGATTCCACTCCTCGCCAGTCCTCTCTCGCAGTCCTTGTGTGGATTGGGCCAACGGAACGGACTGGATGGATGCAACAAGACGTCTCCAGCGCGTTGGCGCAGAAAGACACGAAGGGCCGAACAGATGACCACGGAGAGATGAGTGACGACGACCAGATATCTCCTCACGTCCGTAACATGACGAATACTGTATCCTATGAACCTGCAGGGATGTCGAGTGCTCAGATATCCAGATAGACAGCCAGTTCTTCTTTCGGCTAAAGTCACAAATATTGCCGGGTACATCCCACAGCTTCAGATCTGAGCCAGAGGCAGATATAGAGCCGGAACCTGAATTAACGACAGCGACAGCGGGAGTAGACGCCGATACAAATTATTTGCGTGTCTGCTTATTCGCCCTGTACTCTGGCAGCGTAGAGCAAGCAGTACAGGGCAGGCAAATACCGGAGATAAAAGGGCAATTTAAGTGAAAGAGCCCGAACGCGATAGGTACTAGTAGGTAATACGAAAACCGTCTTGGCGGAGCAAGAGCAAGCATTATTGAAACTGGAAATTCATCGAAGACCAAGCTGGGATTCCTTTCCGAACCATCCCTAGATATCCTATCCATCTGCCAATTTAGACAAGTTGCGCAGCCTGGCATGCTATACATACACTACCTAGGTACATTCCATGACCACGCCTGATCTGATCTGACCTGGCTCCTTTGGTTGGCATGAAAGGCGGCCGAACTAGCTATATTCACGACCCACCAGGCCGGCTAGCCAGACTGCTTGACGTGGCAAAGATGTCTCCTGCTCGATGCGAGATCGCGGAGACGGTCAATCGGAGTCATGGAAGGTTTGAAGAAAGGTTGAAGAAAGGGCGAAGAACCTATGAATGTCTGCCTGCCGGGCTGCCTCGGGCCTTCGAACTCAACGCCAGTCTGAGATTGGGAGGATAGAGAGGTGACGAGCCCAACGGAGAAGAGGGCAGAGAGACAGAGAGTGAGAGAATGGAACTGGCCCCCGGCCTGTTTTCGTGTACAGCTCCGTCGCGGCGCGCACCAAAAGCCAGGTACTTGCCAATCCATCGCCGTTAGTCGATCGACTCCACTTCTCCCAATCCAACCGAAAGGCAAGGTTGCTTCTTGGTGAGCGACCATGAGTGACGGGCTGGGAAAATCTATTCGGCCGACTGAGAGGTTCCTTGAAATCCACGACAGTGGTCCCTCCAGCTCTTTGTTGGCCAAACCATCGTCCACCGCGAGAGACGCTCAAAGATAGGGCAAGGACATTCATTCATCGTGCCTGGATCACTCGCAAAACTGGACGGACGAAGCAAACCATTCTCTCCATTCCTTCCGTTTTGATTGCATTGCGTCATCTTCCAACCGAGTAACAGCCGGGGATCAGTGGTCATAAAGAGTACGGCAACAAGCTCCGCCATAAGCTGGTGCCAGACAGTGAAAAGTCGAGGATGGCAATATCTTCTGAGGAAGGTCGGTCCGTCGGATAGGACAAGTAGCACTGGCTGCCTTAGATTCCTGCAGCAATTTCCTTCAAGTGCAGCGCGGCTTCTATAACCCGCCGCAAAGCTCCCTGGCGCTAGCGTCAGGCTTCCCGACCTGTGTAATTTGAGCGCCTGGCCTCCCTCCACTTTAGCGCGTTCCAGGAAGAGAGCCCGACATTGCACTCGACAACCTCTCCGAGAAAGTGGCGTTCATCTCTTGACCCTCCAGGATGGCGTTGATATCTTGCACGGTGGACGGGTCGACGGTGCCCCAAATGCGCCAGGGGCCGTCTTCACCTTTGAATGTAAGTTTTTGAATGACCACATATTCGGTATGCTTGGCTAGCTTGAACTCTTCATTGGCGAGTTGGTAACTTTGAACGCTGTGAATGCGCACAATACATTGACGGAGGTAGGAGTCGGGAAGTGGCAAAGGAGATAACTTGTCGGAAACGACCCTGGTACTCGCCTTGGGCAAGAGGACCGAAATCGGCCACTTCTCCAGGAACAATGGATACTTGATGCCCACGTATTTTTGAATCTGCCACGTCTCCGACGGCTGGCCTCGTTTCTTGCGGATGTCGATGCGCGTCTTGGCTTTGGAGAGCAGTCCGTCGCAGGTGATCTGTTCCAATGCCTGCACGTCCCCTTTCGCCAGGGCGGTATTGAATTCTCGATGTAGGTCTCGAGCGATCTGGTGTCTTTGGGCGAGTTCGAGGGGTTTTCTCATTTTCTTCCCGGTCGTCGGATCCCTTGGGGCGTCCCACCATCGGAAGTAGAAGATTCTGCGCGACCCCAAACAGTCAGTTAACCGGTCATTTCATTTGCATTTCCTTGCCCAAATAGCAGATATATATTTGCGTGTAAGTGCGGGTGTAGGCTGTCCGGTTTACATACCCATACCAATCCGTCACGGAGAGTTTCAAATTCAACCAGTATACCTGAGCCCACTTGCCCAATCGTCCGCCCAAGCCTTTCCGCAATTCCTTGCGCGACGGCATCACGAGAGAGTTTGGCAATCTGCCCAGATCATTGCCCATCTGGTTCTTGCCGGCGTCCTTCATGCGCGTCCTCATTGAGTGGCTCTTGGGAAGTCTTGAGGTCAGTTGGTTGACCGGCGGCAAGGCTCCGCCGAGTTTCGCTTGGTTGCTTCGACTTGTCGTGAATGACCGTATCGAAGGGGAGGATCCTCGTCGGTAGGCGCATTGGAGGCATATCCGTGAGTTCTGACCGACCGGGGTCAAAGAGAGCGAGGTTGTGACGGCCTTTGCCGAAACCGAGAAGACAGGGCGCGACATCATGACGATGAAGGGGGAGGAGCAACTGGGCCTGGAAGGGAGAGGTTCGGGTCGTAAGACCAAGTCGTTGTCAGGCGAGGGAAAGCAGCGTGCCGGCGTGAGGAAAATGAACCTTTGAAGCTCCGCATGAGCCTGAGAAGCGGCCAGCAGTTGCCAAGGCGGCGGAGCCAGATGAGGAGATGTGGTCACGCCGCATTATCAGCCCTGGCCGATACAGTACGGCTTTCTATTGGCTGTTCGGGAGCTCAGGCTAAAGGTCCTTGTTCTGCCTCGTGCCAGTGTGCCAGACAAGACAACGATGCAAAAATGTTCTAGATAGGAGATCCCAACTCTGTCTGATGCCTATTCTTCTCGGAGAACCGCTTTGCTGGCTTACAAGATCGAATACAAGGATGTCACAAATTTGACGGGTTAGCCCAACCCCCCTCCAGCAGTTCGTACAAACTGATGTTTGGCCAGAGGTCTGGTTTTCTATTGTGATATTTCATGGCTTCATGCATTCATGTCATACCTAGATATTCTCTCATCTACCATGGACTCGTTCTATTGCCGGCAGAGAAAGCCGTCTTCAGATCGGCCTCTTCGTCAGACCGGTCGACGTGCTGCCATCAATAGCAGACGTCGCCGCGTCCTATACTGACTCCTCGGGACCCAGGCTACCCGAACTCGACGTGCGCGCAGACGACTGCAGTTGCAACTGCGGGAATCGTTCAGTGAAGCGTCTTAGGAATGACACGCCACCAGTATCTCCTGGACTCACACTACGCCCGCGGCCGTCCCTTGGGTCAGCACGGACGGTAAGGCCGGGACCAGGTCCACCGGCCCAGACGGGTGGCGCTCCATTAGAGGCGGCAGAGATGGGAGGAGTCGTGCCAGGTGATATGGGGGAAGGATTGGCGGTTGATTTGTCCATATCCCGTTGCATCATACCATTCGATGCTTCTGTCTGCCATGTTGTTGATCTGGTCCGCGGGTCCTGCTCCGATTCCGCTGTCCGCCATCTCGTGGGGCTATACAATGGCTCCTCGAACTTTATCGTACTGGATCGTTGACGTGGACGACCGGGCTGGCCACCGTCCTCCGAGTATGTCGGCAATTTCGCTGACATGTCTTCTTGCATAGCAGCTTGTGAAGCACGTCTAGCTGCGCCAGGCAAGTGGTTACTGATTGTCTGCGACATGCGCCTGGTGGTGTCCTGCAGAAAGCCTTGTGAACCGCGAACAGAGGTTTCTGCACTCAGGTCATACGACAATCGACCCTCCAGACTGGCATAAGTCGCAGCTTTCTGGATGATAGGTCTCCTCTCCGTCGGATGAGGTAATCGTCGTTCCAGGATTTTCTCCTTTAGCTTTTCGGACTTCTTCGGCGCGGCGCGCGATGTGAGCTTGGTAAACATAAGGCCCAATCCAGTCAACATCGCTTGCAACCATTCACGGTTGTTGACACCTAGAATAAGCAGGTATGTCGGCACGCAAATTCCAACCGTTGTGGCCGCAAATGGGACAAAACTGTCCTCGGGAGGCATGTTGGTCATTCCTGCATTTGTGTTAGACATGTAAGTATCATGTATCCATGAAAATCGGGCCTACCGAATATCGAGGTCACAAACGTGAGAGGAAGAAAAAACAACGTGACCAGCGTCAAGATCCGGATATTGTAACCTTGATCGACGGTGATCTTGGCCATACTCACAGCCTCCCGACTTTCGAGGACGGAAGTACCGCTGAAGAGCCATTCTCGAAGACCACGAATTTCTTTCTGCTGCTGCTGAAAGGTTCTCAACACATCCTCAAGCTGGGCTATCTCTTTTTCGAATTGCCTTCGCGTGTGCTGCAACTTCCTCCTCCAGTTGCTATAGCGTGAAGATTGATCTCGGGTCCCGGGAAACAGCGTTTTGTGCTCGCCAGACCAGACTTCGTCAGTGAAGGTCTCCTTATATGCTGCAATCATGGCCTTGATCTCATTGCTCATCAAACCCAGCGTTTGAGACGCCCAGAAATACCTCCGCGAGTAAGTATATTGGTCGTTCTCGAACAGAAGTTCGTCGCGCAAAGCACTGTCAAAGATCGATTTGTTGGGTGGGGTTGCCAGAAGCTGGAGGCTTGAATGAACCTCTTTGAATCTCTTAACGGCGTCCCGATACTCGGCGAGCAGCGTGGCAAGAAATGCATCCGGGCCATTGACATAGTGATGGTTGTGTTCGTGGACATCAACGCTAGAATTCCAGTCGGGAAAGCATTGTATGGACAGCACATGCCAAGGAGAGAACGGATCGTAGATGTGTCCGACGATGGATTTTCTCTTACGCGAGTTCCGCCGCAGAGTATGACTTGGTCGGCCGGCTAATGACAGAGCGACTACCGAAGAGCAACTCGACAACGGTATGTGTCCTTCCTGTGGCTCCAAATCGTCGTCGTGGTTCTGCCATGGGAGTGGAGACCTTCCCTCTCCTATGACGGTGTGATATTTGAAAACAAACACAATCGATCTCTGTCGACGGTCATCCTTTTCCAGGTAACCTTTTGTGATTGCCTTGGTTTGGGTGTAGTCGTCTATGAGCATTCGATAGATAGAGTCCATATCAAAATATTCCTGCATGGTAAGGTGTAACGCAGCGAACAGGCTCGAGGGGGGTTCCCTGACGACAATAATGCGCCCCACCGCTTGTTTCCTGTTCCCGTCGCAATTCGTGCTTTTGAGTGCTTCCCAAGTGGTTAGGGGTCCCTCGTCCGAGTCACCCCTGCTAAACCGCAGAGGGGCGCCGTCTGAGCCAACATGGTATATGTCTGCGTGTTGATGGTTGGCGTCTGTTTGATGATGCCGGTCCTTGAGGAATATCCCATTGGAAAGTAGGCTAATGTTTCGCAGAAGATCCTGGAGTATGTATTTGCTGTAAATGTCCCAAGGATGTGTCTTTAAGTGTTCGATCAGATCTGCCTCTGTAAACTCTCGAGGCGGAAGGGTTTCTTGGGCAAAGAACGATTCGTCATCTTCGCTGTCAGAACTACCCTCCCCGGTCAAGATGGACTCCTTGGGCACGTGCGGGTTGAGGTGGTGCACTTGTTCGAGAACATAATTGCTCGTAGCCGTCCGACGACTGGATGTGCTGGGGGCTATCTTTGGGGACGGCCACTGGGCGGGAGCGTGTAAATGCGACGCATTGGGCGAAGAGACAAGCGGGAGTGTCGTGATAGTGGGCACCGAGCCTGGTCTAACATGAGACTGAGGTTGGAGGGCCTGAGTCAGTGTGTCATGAACCTTTTCGAAAGTCGCGAGATATGCCTTCCGATCGGCTTCGAGCTGTTCAATCAACCTGAGAAGCGTCTCGTTGTCAACAGCCATCTGAGGCTCAGGTTGCGGAGGAAAGTAGCCATCGACACAGCGCGGCGACGGAGGATCCGACTCGGGAAACCAAGCGTCGTCGGGAGTCATCTTATATTGGATAGTGCAGGCGATGCGAGGCTGGAGAACCCTGCACCATGATGCTGCCGAGAAACCGGACACAGGCGCCGGGGCTTGACAGAGGGCTTAGCAGGCTTGTGATGGAATGCCCAAAGGAATCAGAACCAGTATACCACAGTCAGATGGAGCTTTGATGGGGCTGAAACGAGCCATCAGGCCCATAACTGTGATTGTGCAAGCCCTAAAAGCCCGATGGAATTGGTGGGTTTGGTGGATCAGACGCTGTTCAAGCAAGCTAAGCAAGGCATCATAGGCGTCGGCACGGGTCCTCGGCCAGCAAGTGTGGAGAGAAAGTCGCTAAGCTAAGATCTCAGAGCCGCATCGCGATGAGAAATGTTCCGACGGATGATTCTCCTTTCATGGTGCGCTGTGTACAAAAGGACAGAGGAGAAGGTTGTGTGGGTGAAATGGTCAGGGCAAAATCAAAATCAAATGGCACAACTCGGGGAACATCACGTACGATGCGGGGGAGCGATGCCCATCTCGCAGGTATCATCATCCCAAATGCTTTTTAGCTGCCATCTGCCAGAGGCTATGCATTGAGTTGAGGCCTGAGGTTCATATCAAGACAACTGAAGAGATGATAGAGGTAGGAGTTGGTGATAGTCTAACATCTAACACCAAAACGATAATTACTAGTAATGTAAGACATCGGCAATAGAGGGGGAGAGAGAAACTCAGTTAGGGTCATGCTACTGTAGATGCATGTTATACGCCCAAACTCCATCACAGACACGTAGGAAACGAAATGCGCAATTCCCTCTTTCACTCCGCGCCGTCCAAACAATGTCTTAACGCACCAATACAGCAGCCCGGGGACACGCCTCCGTACCTGGATATGTACATGTAGTCTTTGGAGCTGTTGCCTCCACGGCAGGACTCGGATCCCGGTTTCTATCGTTTCTGTGGATGAAGGCCAATGTTGTCTATCACCTCGTCCTCGCCGACCACGCCGTCGCCTCGACCAAAGACATCCTCGTCATCAGTCGGCTCGTCATGGTACTCTGCTTGCGCGGGCGGCGCCTCGTCAAAGTAGTCCATAGCGTCATCATCCTCGGCCACAGTAGTTGCGGCAGCTTGTGCTTCGGGGTCGTCACTGAACTCGGCCGGGAGATGGCCAGTCCTTCTAGTAGAGTCACGTATCCTGGCTGCTTCTTCCGCCTCGAGTTCCTTGGCTCGCGCCATGGTCTGCCGATAAATGTACAAGCCGACGCCGAATCCCACGATGGCGCCAATCGCAATGCTGCTGTAATTAACTGCCCGGTCGGCCAGGGTCATTTTCTCCCTCGTTCGGGCAATCACCGCCAGCCGACTGCCGATGAAACAATGGATGAGTAATTTCGGCGTCACCATCGCTGTAGCCAGCGCATACATGCCAGGATGGACTGTGGGAAACGTCGACATCGCTCCATTCGACAGGGAGTACGGGAGAGGGCAGAGCCGGATCATGCATAGTAGCTTCAAGCCGTCGTGTTTCAGAATCAGCGTAAATGCAGCGAAGCGCTTGTCATGAGCGATCATGCGCTCGACCCATTTCCGCAGAACCGTTCTTGAAACGACAAACGAACAGAACGAACCGGCCACCGTCGCCGTGGCCAGAATCAACCAGCCCTCCCAAACCCCATACACGAAGCCAGCAGTAGTCCCGCATGTCGAGTAGCCAATGATCGGTGGGAACGCCGTCAAAAAGGTCAAAGTCCATAAGATAGTCCATCCACCGGTGGTATGTTTCCATCGCTCTGCAAACGGCTCCAGCCAACCGAAGATGCGCTCGTTGAAGACTAGGAACAGGATCATCAGAACATGGAATACCACAAATCCAACGACGGCCAGAATCCGCTGTAAAAGTGTCATCTGGCCCCAGACTGCAAGAAAGCGTCGTTGTATCTTCTCGGCATTATTAATGAGCTCGTCCCGCCACGCTGTTCTGCGATTAGGCACAAATGGCGAACTGTTTCCTCTTGAGAGCGCGGTCCGCGGGGGCCTCCAGGGAGTGAGAAACGAAGCGCCGGGAGAATCCTCGTCGGACTCGGGCAGCGCAATCTGACTCGGTGCCATTTTGTCGGTCGACGAGCTGCGAGGAGGGAGTCTCGACATGACGCCGTGGTACAGGGTTTGAGGCAAGTAAGGGTCGTAGGGAGGGGCGGATGGAGCGGACGTGCTCTAGCAAGACAGTCTGTTGAATGTGAACATGGCAAGAGGCAAGGAATAGTATCGAGTGGTAGTTTCGAGGGAAGCACCCGGAGAGTTCTCAGGTACAAGTCGCAAGGCAACAATAATGATAGTATTAGCACAGGCAGATGGATTTATGTAGGTCGACAATGCTCTGTACAAGAATGTCAGCATTGGGTGAAACGGATCCCGAGACGCAGGGTCCAAGTGCTGCTTTTGGCTGCCTTGTCCCTTGGGTGCCACTTACACATCCAGCCTACTAGGAGAGGGTTGGGAAGGGATTCTAGGGTCCTTGGGCACCTGTACCTTCACCTAGGGGACCCACGTGCACTGTACATTTGATGTCAGCACCCCTTCAAAAGAGCGCGATCCGACGACATTCATGAAGCAGGATCCCACACATGCCAGAACAAACAATGCCCGTCAGACACGCCCAAGAACTGACTGAGAAGCGCTCAGTCATTCCAATAGTACACAGTACATCTATCTTGTGTGTGTAGTAGGCCTCCGGAGGAGTAGATAGCGGCGTATACGCCCGTAGCCCGGGCATTCCGCGGACCCCGAAAAGCCTGAACTCGCATTGTGGCACCCTTTATCCCGGCCACATCATAGCCACCGTTCCACAGCCTCGCCTGGGAACACAGTTCTAAACATTGCACTCAATCATTGGCAACTCAAGCCCGATCCTCATACCACATAGGGTATCGCCAGGGCCAGCAACGGTCTATCAATATTTATGTACATTGCCGGCTTTTCTAACGAGATTTCTGTAGGAGAGGCCGTCGGCCGGAGCAGGCACTGGTGATGGCAGAGGAGGCAAGGTGAGGGACTACAAATCCGACAACTTGCCTCCAAGTCCTCGTGCATGAAGATACTGGTGAAAGTAGGACCATATGAATCAAGGGAGGGCTGACGGAGATTGAGACACTTGTTGAGATCTGATGTCGCCGGCTGCCCGGCCGACAACAACCTCTTCTCCCGCAGCCCTTTCGTCCCGGCGGGCTAGGCTTATATCACTGGTGAGCTTTGGGAGCATCGTGGAGACATATGGAAAATTGAGCAACAACAAGTGGCACAGATGAGCTGTGAAAAACGATCGTAAAAGTTGCAATATTTTTTGAAAGAACTCCTCCTCTTCCTGCATCCTCAGGACCTGCGTCCTTGACGGTCCTCCGCCCGGCCATTGGCAGCCAGGCCTGATCCCGGGAAAAAAGTTCAAGTACCATGGAAATAGAGACCAAGAGCAACCAGTGTGATCAGACATCCGTTCTCATCTCTTTATATAACCCATTGTAGGCAGGCTCTTGCTGCCGGGAATATGGTGTTCGTCTCCTTGCCTTTGAGTAAGACTCATATTTGGCCAGAGACTTCTTCTGCTCCTAGATCTCCGAGTTCTTCGAGTCCACCGGCCCTTCAGACGCACAGTTGTCCCCCTAATTTCTTTCCATAGACTGTCTGTTGTTGTCTGATTTCATCGTCCTTCATTTCGATGAATGCTTTCAGAACCCCCAGGGTTTCGGCCTGGTTGTTAATTCGCCCAACCTTTGCTCTGAAAAGCCGCCTAGAGCGGGACACGCGCATCTTTGTACTCTCTGATTTCGTCATCTTTCACGTTGAAGGGGATCTAGAGTCGGCCTAGACATGCTATTGGGGTAGGGCTGCGTTCTCCTTTGACTTCAACGTAGCTTCGAGCGCGGCAAGATGGCCGGTCACTCGCAGTCAACGTCCTGAAGCATTTGTTCCGCGGTATCAAGAGTTTTGATGTAGGCAGAGGCTTCGGCCAGTATCTCGACAACATCTGAAAGCGGATATAGGCATTGTTGACAGGCTGTTGTTCGCTCATTCGCGCGGCGATGCCTGGACGTTGCCGGACCCACCATCGGCATTTCTCGTTTTGCGGAACAATCATTATGCCTTTTCCAGGCCTCTTGATCATTCGGTTCTCCGGAGGACATGTGGCGCCGTACGACACTCCAAGCCAAGCTGCCATACCTCCACGAATTTTGGTAATGGGGATCCAAATTTTGCTGATGTTCACTTCGGGTCGATTTTGATCATGTTCCACCAAGGTGTTGTGCACAGACAGAAGTTCGTTAGACTAGCGGTGTTCAACTCCAGGCCGCAAACTTAACGTATTGTTGTGTAATAACCGACGGGTGCAGCAAACCCGATGATGTCAACGTGAAAGAAAAAGGTCAATCCCGAATGTCCTCTACACAGTCTTGATGAAGAGCAAGGAAATGGGCTTGTTTGCCAGGCGTTTCACCTTTCAGTTGTCTGACCAAGGGCAGCTGCAATTTGGTGTTACTGACAAGCTTTTTGCACTTGTCGCAAGGCCTCGATTTGATATCATGGTAAGCGGCGAGCGTGTCCTGCATATGTTAGCTTGGAACTTATGTTATCTGCGGTATTCTCACCAGTAGCACAGCGAGATCCATGGTTGCGTTGCTTGAACGAATGGCCTCGACAATACTGTCACGGAGTACGGAGGGCACAGTGCCGGGGTGACCGCTGACCACATAGCGATGATTTGCCGATGATGAGTCCCGGGTGACGCGGAAGTCCAGCTGAGCGACATTAATGTCGATAGACAAGACGTCGCCCTCCTGATACACCTTTACTTGCAGGCCTGGGTGCTTGGCTTGAAAGTCCCCAACGATCTTGCCAATGTCGGCCTGGGTGGGAGGCAGATGTTGCTGAGGCAGGGCGTCCCGTGGGGTTTTCGCGGAGGCTTCCTTGGGGACAGAATTCTGCAAAAGCGCCTCATAGTCTACAGCCCAAGCATCTGCACCCGGAGGGAGCTCATTAGTATTCACTGTTTGCCAAAGTCCTCGCACTTCGTCACTGTGCCAGTCCTTCTTGAACTTCTTGACATCTTGACTGCCTGTTTGTGCGGCACCCTGGAGAAACGCGGCGAGCTTCTCAGGATCATACCCATGCGGATTCTCCAGTGCGAACCGGGTTGGGTTGATCAACTTCTCCGGTAGCAGAGTCCGAAGGCCCGCGATCTCGAGGGAAATCAGCCGCGTTCTTCAATCATCAAGAAGTCATCGGCCGTGGTTTTGTAACATAGCAAGGACTCACCTGTTTGTACATGTTTTGCAACTTGGCCAACTTCTCCACCAGTTCGCGGTCTTCGGGAGGTACCCGTTCTGCACCGCTTGTGTCAGCCATGGTTTGCATTCGCACACGTCTTGAATTTCTAAGGGGATGCGCTCATATCAATAAGCGCATAGATATAGAGGAGGAGTGGTTCCTCAGGTACTGTGTCGGTGTATATATAAAGGATGGATGGTCAGAGCCCCAGGTGCAGTGGAGTGTAGAAAGATGTATTCGGGGGACAAAATGACTGGGCAGCAAATGTGACAGAATGACAAACATTGCAAATGTTGAAAATGTCACAAACACCACTCACGTGATTGAAGTGTTTGCAGTGTTTGCAACGTGACCTCAGCTTCGTCAGTCAAAACTGACAACGGGGCTCCGTTTCCATCCTCCTCAGCTGACTCCCCAGCTACTATGGTCGAGTCCAGATATCCCGCCACCACACCTTCCATAGGTACCTAGTCATCCTGCCATTATACTACCATGTAGTGATTCTGCAGCAGGTCGACGACTATGTGATCGCTCACCGGATGTACACCCAAGTTGGCTTCACTGATCTTCCGTTTACCTTCGCTCACAGTGCCACAACAAGGCACACTCACCGCACTCACAGGCTTTTCAGTAACAACGACTGCTATGCCACAAATAGAACATCAGTCATAGGTTTTACCAAATTGACATCTATTGCGATGTTCCTGCATCTTCACTATGCACGGTGTTACGCGAATTTGGCGAAACATCCTGGGTGTCTGGCCCTTGCTCAAGCCAGGCCCTAGGCATCGCCCATCACTTACACTGGACTCTAGACAAAGCCTGATATCGTCACTGGCCAAATCACTCCGATGTCAGTCGAGGAGGGGGCTCAGCGAGGCTTCGTAGGTTGTCCGCATACGTCGACCAGTGTTTCATTGGCAACTCATAGAAGGGTCCGCATCAGTTAAGGAACCGAGCGAGTAAGACTGGCACCTGTCCGAACAACACAACTTCTATACAGCCCCGGTGTCATCGTCACAACACCTCGCATCCTAGCGCTTGTGGAATGGCTGATATTATAACTTCGAGGACATGGGATCCTCCTTCACGTTCAGGGTCACCTTCGTGCGCAACGGCGTGCCACTAGCCTGCTACAAACGGGGTCCCATAGTTGTTCCAATCCGCTTGTCCCTGGAGGTAACTTGAACATGCAATCACTCTATCCCCTCCGGCAATGTTATGTGGACGCTGCGGCTCCTTCGAGTATACACAGCCGCGTCTGAAGCGATACCATACACTGTGACGCAATTACAGCTACCTTGGAGTTCCAACCCGCTCGTCCTAGCATGCGGTCCAGTGCATGCAGTTGCGCTTCGGAGACGCTGTAGAAGTTGTTGACAGCTTGACGGAGATGGCGAACCCGCATACTGTCATTTAGGGTGCGATAAAGCTGGCCGCTACCCTCGGAAACTCAACCCGTCATATGAGGATTCAATTGTCTTATCGGCTATGAGTTTGGTCGCAAGATCGAGGCAATCAACTGATTCGAACTGCCTACATCTCCCACCTTGAACCCCAAAAGGTCACGCTCGCGGGACGGTAACTCCGGCTTCAACAGCTATATTACGGCCTTAATTATACTGTGAGCCGAATGGCTTGTGTAAGGGATTCATGGATCTGGCTTCGTGAATAGAGTATTTCCTTAGGAAATGCTACGGTAATCCAGACGAGACACAGCACTCAACTCGAAGCGGCAGTGATCGCTGCTAAGGTGTATCATTACGGCATCACCGAACATGAATCTTTGATAAGCATGCAACGAAATGGAGCGCCGGCGCACAAGACGAACGGTTTGATTTGCTTCTAGAACAACAGCAGAGATCGCGGCTCATGCTGACGAAAAATAGAACAAGCACCAGCCACGAACGAAGTTGAACCACATGATTTCCTGCAGCAGCTTACCAACATCATACTTTCGGCCGGTCGGGTTTAAGGGTAATGGTCGAGCGGGTCATCTTGGGCCCTGGGTGTTTCCACGAATCGAGTTCTTCGCATCCCGACAGTAGTATACGAGTCTCGGACGGAAACATATTGATTGTCTCCGGCTCGGCACAACAGTGGACTTTTGCAGTGGAACGGACCAAACTAAGCCCGAAGGTGACGCAGCAGACTGCAGGCAGAATTGGCTTGTTACTATTCTTCAGCTTTTGCCGATCGACAACAAGGCTCAGACGACAGAGCGGCTTAGAAATTGACGCTGTCAGGACCCAGTCGCTTGGAGGCTGACATGTTTGGAACCGGAGGATGTCGATCCAAAGAAAATGGCCAACAGAGTTTCCCCTCCAAAAGCCAAGTTGGCAAACAGCTCATAGTACTGCTACGAGCCTTTCTTTGAACGAACTGCAGGGGGGTGTGTTTGTCTTCGACGGGTGAGATTCTTGCTGCAACTGGGGCAAAGGGGTGGATATAACAACTCGGCCTAGGACAACCTTGCGACTGGCCCTAAGCACCTATCACCGCCCCTAGCCCCGTACCTGTGGCACCCAAAGGGTATTTTTTGGAAACGAGCCGGCGGCTGATGCGGTGAATGGCTGTCCTGCATGCACAACGACAGCCAGTCATTTTTCTTCATGACCACTGGAGCAAACCCACACTGCCTGATGGCATAGGGCACAAGGTCCCTGTCGCAAATTTAGCCCTACCCGTTCCCCGGTGTGTGCGTTAGCGCACAGGCGACACACCGCTGGCCCAATTGCCCTTTGTGGTACAGTTTGTCGTACGGGTGCTGCACTGCGTGCGGTGAGCAGAACAGCGAGCGAGGTGGAATATGGGGGCGGCGCTGGCCCTAAATCCTACGCTAGTAAACGACATCCAGGTTCAGAACATGGTCAATACAGCGTTACGCAGCCATTTTCCGCAGAAGATCATCGCTTTCTCTTCCTCCACACCAGTATCATTGTCTGCATGCGTATGAACCTACGGTAAGAGCCTGTTAAACCTCCATCTCCAGTCGTGGGCTTTGGGCAAGGCAGGAGAGGTCGTTTCTTGTTCCCATTGTCCCCACCCATTCCTCATCAAATGTCCCTTTTCCGTACATGCCTCCACTCGCTCATGTCCTCCAACCGGTTACTCGTCTGATGAGGAGGAGACGACCATTAGCAGTGGTGCCCTAACCTTCCGAGCCTCCCTGGCTGAAGGGTGTAAGTCCCAGCGATCGACCACGCCATCGACATGTTGTCAGCAAGCAGCAGGGGTTCTCGTAGCCCTACGAGGTTGCGTTCGCTCTAAACCGAGCTATCTGTCGAGACAGGCACCACGTTACCCTAGCGTTGGTCGACCCAGGTTAGCATACTATTCATATGCCCTCTCTTCGCCCCCAGATCGCCTGTCCGTCTGATTTCCCACGTTTACATTGTGCCCATATACCAGGGCTTCTACTGTCGAGGACCATCTGCCCATATGGGAATGTGCTTACCCCCCAGGAGCAGCCAGATATATATGCGCTCATCACTCCCACCAACCTCAATCCAGACTGCTTGAGGGACTGGTAGATACATATCACCACCGTGACCACAACAATGGCTGTTGACACCTTGGACCCGATTTTGTCTATGACCCCGCCGTGTAGCGATTTGGACGAATTCGAAAAGAGCGCCTTGCTGACCTGCTCGCCTTCCTTGACTGGCTTTAACTATCCCTCTCCCACTCCCTCGCACCAAGGACACCGGCCTTCAGTTTCGTCCGATTGCACACTCAACATCCGACCAGCGGACACCATGGCATCGCGACATCCCAGTCACGATCTACATTCCTTATCTTTCGACGACGCCTCATCAGATTCGGCCTCTTTCTTCCCAGTACCTGCTGTCACGGATCCATCTCTCACTTC
This sequence comes from Exophiala dermatitidis NIH/UT8656, assembly GCF_000230625.1. Taxonomy (NCBI): domain Eukaryota; kingdom Fungi; phylum Ascomycota; class Eurotiomycetes; order Chaetothyriales; family Herpotrichiellaceae; genus Exophiala; species Exophiala dermatitidis. The sequence continues at coordinate 542,363 of NW_008751653.1, forward strand.
CTATCCTGCGACAACCTCTTCAACCACCGCATATACCATGTATGAGCAGAACCAATGGTTTGGCTACTCCAATTACTCTCAGCCTGTTCCTTTAATGCAATACGACCCGATCTCCTCAACATCATTCAATAGCTATCCTCAGTCGGCGACACAGCACAGCCTAACGAACATCATCCCTCCCACACCTCAAGACATCCAACCTTCGCCATTCGATTTCAACACAGCTCCCAGAACAATTCCCTCAAACCACAACTTAGTAGCCTCACCTTCATTCTCCCAGATCTCGTCTCATAGCCACCGGAGCAGCGCGCGGACTATGTCACGGTCCTGCAGCCCTGTGCCATCGCTGAACGATGCCTTCAGTCGAGGACACTCCGGAGAACCCACGACACTACGCCCGCCGCTTCGCTCGGCCTCGAGTTCATCCAGCAGCTCACTTCATGCATACGGCATCCCTGTCATTGAGTCTTCATCCGCCATGCCAGGCAACTCTTTCCCATCCAGCTCACCCACGTCCAACATGGCCAATGGAGCCCACGGGATTCAGGCCTGGCGGTGCGCCTTCCCCGGCTGTACTTCTCGAGCCACGTTCACGCGTGGCTGTGATCTAAGGAAGCATTACAACCGGCATAGCAAGCATCTCTTCTGCCGAGTAGAAGGGTGTCCGCAGAGCGAGGCCGCAGCAGTGGCGCGTGCAAAGGCCAACGACCAGCCCCTGGCGGGCGGCTTCAGCTCCAAGAAGGATCGGGCTCGGCACGAGGCCAAACACAATCCGGGAATCAAATGCGAATGGCGCGGACCCGACGGCGAGGAATGTACCCGCGTGTTCTCGCGCATGGACAACATGAAAGATCATGTCAGACGAATCCACCACAAGACCGCGCAGTTACAACAACATCATAGGTTGACTCAGAATCCCACTTTGAGCAGCAGTTGAATCAGCATCGAGCAGGATCGGCGATTCGGTCGCCGGCCAGCACAAAAGATACACAAGGATAAGCTTGTCCTACGTCCAATTCCTGGGAGCCGCGGTCAGCTAGCCCGTTGCTGCTCTATTGGGAAATCCAGCAAGACATCTTTATATTTCACTCGGAACCTGCAGTACTGGCTACAGAACTTGTGACCGACAAGAGGTTGGCAGGAACCACCGTTACAATTTACACTACAAACCATGCAATTATGCAATTGCAGGAACCCTTGAAACGTCCATGTAAAGGGGGCTTTATGCCCACCCAGAAGGCAGATTGACGGAAGGACACACCCGGACACGGCGAGAGGTTAGAGTCATCCCTTCATCACTGACAAAGCATCTGCACAATGCAGCATAGCCTTGTCTATCTTTTTGGACGGAAGACAGAATGTACCCTCTTTCGTCAAAGTGACAATGACCCTACACCAAGCGGGTTATTCCAGTCACCCCGAATTTGGTTATATCAATCTCCGTTCCCGACACACCGCACTGGAATACATGAATCGTGGTCCAGAGAAGACCATTGGAAAGCCTCCCGGAACGAATAAAACTCCGCGAGGAGATGAGAGGAACGGACTGAAAAGGGAAGGGCAGAGCGATCATGCTCAACCGGCTTCGATTCAATGTATTCCAAATTTACCCATTTTGCCAAGGAGCCATAGGCATTGTCAGTTGTATCACATATGATTCCCAGCGTTTACTGCCTAGATGCGCGAGCCAACCCTTAGAATGATGCTTCGAGTTCCTTAGCGGCTTTCCATTTCCGAGTAGGTCCATTCAATGCACGAGACCTGACCTACTGACTCGGTCTACGGGAGATGCCGTACAACCGGCAGTGTGTTGATCTGATTTGATCTGATAATATCCTTTCTTGTTTCAATATTGGGGGCCAAAGACTTTCTCCATACTTGCCCTTGTCCTCTCGGCAGGACCAACCATCTCCAGGAGATTAGAGAACAGCCGAGACTCTCTCGTTCTTTTTCTCTTTCTAAGCAAGGTGTCAGCCACACCATACCCATGCAGATACCCATGCAGCCAAGCACTGCACTACACTGAAGAGGACAAGATTCTGCGACGCAGTGGTCGGACTACTGTGTACAGTACACGCCTAGGGTCCCTACCTGGGACCACTGGCCCTGCAAATAGTGTCGGGTAACAAAGCCAAGTATCCGGCGGATGGCCATGCAGTCGGGCATTAGACCATTGAACAGAACATTACCCACTGCAATCCTGGACACCGGTCTGGTGTTAGCATCAAACTGGAGTGCTACAGTCCGCCATGATACAATACAATACAGTCCTCGGCTGGCGATGATGAGAAATGATGATGACCAATACTGAGCTGGGTATCCTGCTAGCCCGGCCCCCATGATCGTCCGCCCGCATGCAGTCTCATCTTATCTCATCTCACAACCACGAGGTGCCATGTACTGACCGCCTAGTATGGTGCTGCTGTACTAGTACTGTACTACTGTACTCAGCCCAAGCATGGGCGACTGGCCACTGGCAACGTGGTCTCTTTGCCGTCGCCGTCCGTCCACCAGCTTCACCACCAAGACCTTCCGTTCCTACCTAGGTAGACTTTCCTTTTTCATCGCCCTTGCCTCGCCTCGCCTCGCTTTTCCTTGCCTTGGTCTTCTTTAGCCTACACTCGCGCTGGCGCTGGCGTTGGCGTGGCACTAAATGGCGGTCGAGTTTAGATACTGTACATACCAGATCCATAGGCTGAACCGTTTAGTTTGGACAGATCATACATGGTCTGTATTCGTCCGCAGGTAGCTGGGCGCATACATACAGTACATCGCCAAACGCTACACTCTGTATGGACGGGTGAGGAGATCCCGGTAGGGGTGGATGAAGCGATGGAAGGGACTTTTGTAAGAAGCAAAACAACTATCCCGCGCACCCACAGCCAACAACCGGCCTCTGTTGGTAGGAAAGGCGGGAGGCTGGGTACCGAGAAGGATGGCGGCGAGAAGCTGGGGCATCGAACGAAGGATCCGGGCTGTTTTTGATGCAGGCTCAGCAGCTTAGCGTAGCCCTACGAGTAATGTATTTGTGGGTTTATGACTAGGAGGGGTAGCGGGCGTTGCACTGTACTGTCTTGTCTGCCATGGTACTGTTTGCCATGTTGCTATCGTATGCAAAGGATCATCTGCCGTATACCTTATTTCCCGAGTAGTACTGCTCCTCGGCCAATCTCGACCACACGGCCGCTTGTTGGCGGATTGTTTCCTCTCGGACGATTCCTCCCTGTCATAACGATATAGGAGATTGAACAAGGAAAACAAAACGTGTTCGGGGAGGCCGATGAGAATTCCTGGCAAGTTGTTCGGGGCGACGTCGGCATGTACATGTTCCTGTAGAACAATATGCCAAGGTGCCTAGGTACCTACCTGTGCCGAGATAGCACTCCGCTGTTTGAGGTAGGTAGTTATGGGATTCGATGGATCGCTGTGCTGGGGATGCTGTAGCTGGCCGCGCATGAGTGATGGCACTAATAGGAGGACGGAGGGCCAACGCCGACCATCTAACCCACCTGTAACATATAGTACAGTGACAGCTGTGGTGGATTCCAGGTTGTTAGTTGGTAGCTTGAAAAGGGGACGGGATACGGGATATCCTCTCCAGTCTTCCCGTTCCATAGTCAGCCCTGTCGCAGGGCAGAGCAGAGCTGGGCCATCCCATCTCCACAGAGGTTCCACTAACACGCAGCACCCGCATTGCATAGAACAACAGCAGATGGTGCGTCTATTCAAGCAGTATGGCTACGTTATCATTTTCCCACATCTCAAAGGGGCGGGACAGCGTTACGAGGGTCGGGAGAAAGATTACCTCGTAGGTACCGATCTAGGCATGCACGTCTCGAAGCTTGAAGATGTTGAGCAGGATAAGGTATCGTGATCCGCCAAGGCGAATTCCATACTGTGCCCGTGCTATCACGGGGGATGGTTTCTTGCTAGTAGCAGTAGGTGTCCAACATCCTGATGTCTGCTCATCTCAAAAATGAGAAGGGGTTGTCGTTTGTTTCTGTCCTTGCATACATAACAAAGCATTCGCGAGCATCGAGGCGGAAGAATCCTTCCTGGAATAGCTGGAACAGGACTCTGCGGCACAGTGGGTTTTATCCAGGTTGAATGGAAGAGTCCCCCGGACCGTAAAGCTTGAGATTCTTCTCCAATGTCCACTTTCGGCATATGTCCTCCTTGCTGCTTGTTGCCCATTGGCAATGGCGGAGAGATACCTGTCGCGCTGGGTCATGGTTTCAGGGATATTGGACGGTTTGGCTTGGAGGACACGTGTTCATTTCGGTATTTTTTTGACGTACAAATACATCTTCATACCCATCACGCGTGCAGGGTGCCAACTCCATAGGGCCTAGGCCACGATTACATACCATAGCTGGTAGGGACAGTATGCACAGTAAGCGTCTGGCCCCCAAGGCGGGAAAAAAGAAGGCCAGGGTGTCGATTGAGCGAGCAAATGGTGGTCGACACCAGGAATGCCGTCTTCAACATGGAGGAAGCGAAAGCCGAACGGCATCATCCCTACAGAATAGTCTTGAAAATTGGAGCCTGATTGTGGGTGTTGTGTCGGTTTCGCTGCATGGCCCCTCGGCGAAATTTAGGACCTCGACTCGCGATAGGGAAACCTGGAGGATACCTAAGATGCTGTCGAAAGTAACCGACCGACACTTTAGCCGCCAATTGCAGGACCGGGTGGGAATGATCGTGTCAACCGGTGTGCAAGGGTGTGCCGACACTTCGCTGTCCCGCATGGGCCTGGCAAGTCCAGCGGACAGCAGCCGACGAGCCAGTGCTGACCGTATCCGAAGGTGGTACTGGTACTGTAAGTGCTGTTACTGTTGCTGTGACCACGGTACCACTGCACTTCGAGTCATGACAACGTGGAGCTCGCAAGATCTGCGCAGAAGTAGTATCGATGCAGCCTGGGGACCGTCGGTTTCGAATTGGCATGGCGCTGCAAAAGGACACGATGTGATCCCTGACGTTGACGCTGACAGAATCTCGTCCACCATGCTCGTTGCTGACATCCCCAGCCTCGGTCCATCCAGGTACTGTGTCAGTAGGAGAGAATTTCGGCGACACCCTCTGATTGACTCGATACACTCATCCCAACCGTACGCTACGGATGGAATATACCTTACGCTGGTCATCTCTTGATTTGAAATTGACCGAAGTCTCCTTCAAACCCACCAGGGGTGGAAGAGAGTCCCGCACCCTGGTCCCTGACTGAACGGGTGGGGGGCCCTCATCTTCTGGAACTTGCTGAATGATGAATCCATGCCCTGACATCAGGAGATGTGTAGCACGTGTGTTCCAGTGCTGGTGATCCATGGCCGGAAACTCAGATGCGTGAGGGAGGTTTTGTGGAACGCAAGCAAACGTCGCGGTGTTGTTGTCACTTCCAAACTTTACTTCCAAACTTTCTTCATCTAACAACACGTCCTGCTCAGTGATGCTGGGTCAGTTTGGCATGGGTCACCAATCGAATGCACAGTCTTCCGTGAACTCTCTTCTTCCTCCTGGGGCTTTCCAGACGTTTTGAGTAGTGGGTTCCTCTGCTGCGATTTGTCTTTTACTACCTTAACTGTTCTCTTCACTCACCCGCACCTCTGCCTCGACGACATGGCAGGGTCCAGAATGTGCCATTCAACTCGTGGCCACGATGAAGGTAATATTCCGCGTCTTCTCCTCATGGAAGACCCTGGGTACGATATAACTGGAGTTTATGACAAATGCGCGCGGAAAATCGGAGGCCCCGGCACTCAGCCCCCAACTACGGTGTTTTGGTTGTGAGTCTGAATGCTAAGACCTCGTACGTACATGTCGTTTGTCGCTCTCAAAGAGCATTGCGGATCTGCACTTGGGACAGGCATGTTCAGAACACAGCTCTCACACTCTGGCCAATGGGATGGGGGCGGCTTCAAGTGTCGGACATTCACCAACGATGACGAGAAGCTGATATTTTGACGGTTGCCTGGCGGAGGGGAACGCTATCTTACATTTCCTACCTTTCTTCCGGGCGGAAGCATTTTTGCAAGGAAAGGAATTGCGTCTTGGTCCAGCTGATGCCGCCTGTTGGAAGGTGTGCTCATCCGCGAAAGGTCATGGCCTAGCGAACTGCGAGAACATGCGTTCCAACCAACAAAGTGAAAAACGAGATAGGGAGAAAGGATGTCTGATCGAACTTGGGTCTTGCGAAGCTTGGGTCGGCTGTCGTCTTAAGCACATTCAATGCCCAATGTATTATCTAGGTCGCCACCGTCCTGGCCACGTCCAAAGCCCCTATAGTTTCGCCTTTCCTTGAGGCGACTCCTTCAGCTTCTTGACCAGTCCGTATGCCCACTCTCCGTAGGGGCGCATTTGGGCAGCATACTGCTTAGCAGTCGTGCCACTGGCTTGCCGCCGAGCATATCTGGCCGCAATTCCCTGCATGATTATCGCGCCTCTAAGGCCACCGAAGGCCGTACCCCATGCGAGTTCGGTCGATGGATCGTATCCGGACTCTTGAGCGTACCACTGGACTGCCTGCTCGAGGGATGGAAGCCCTGGAGTCGCTCCAGGCTTGAAGGCTGCATTCGCCCGGTCTGCAACCTCGGACCCGGTCCCTCTTCCCACCCAGGCCCAAGGAGCCGTGAGGTTGACAAAATCGGACAGCGGATGGCCAATCGTGGCCATTTCCCAGTCGAGAATACCGATGACTCGCGGTTCAGTCTTGTGGAAGACCAGGTTGTCGATCTTGTAATCTCCGTGAACCAAGGTTGCGCGGTCTTTGGGCTGTGTGGACTTTTGCTTGAAAAACTCGACCATCTCGTCGAAATGCGGTATGTCGCCTACGGGCACGTTCGTGTCGACGTCCACAGCAGCGGCCTGAGCCTTTGACAACGTGCCGAACGTCTTCAGCTGGCGATCGTAGAATCCTCCGTGACGGCCAAAATTCGACAGTCCGACTTTGTTGAAGTCTACTTTGTGGAACTTGGCCAGTGTCCGTACGGCATCTCGCCACCTATTTTCCATTCCACCAGATCAGCACGAGTGACAAGACAGCCATTTTGCCGTGCTCTGACAACTTACATTTCCGTCCGATCTTCGGCGCTCACGCCAGGGAAATGAGGCTCTGTCACCATCCGACCGTCCAAAAACTCCATGATGTAGAATGCAGTGCCAATGACGCTGTCATCTTCACATAAACAGTATGCCTTGGGCACCGGGACCTCGGTGTGTTCTAGAGCCTTGATGATTCTGTATTCTCGATCCACTTGATGCGCCGTCTTCGACAACAGCTTCCCCGGAGGCTTCTTCCGCATGACGAACTTCGTGCCGGTCGCATCGGTGAGTTGGTAGGTAGGATTGGATTGTCCGAAGCCGAACTGCACAGCGCGTAACACAAAACGTTAGCACGGGAGCTTCAAGTCAAAGCAGCTTTGTCGATCGTAAGAACTCACCTGCTTCAGGTCCAGAGGAGTCTTGATCTGGGGCACATGGCCGTCGATGTAGCGCTCCAAGGACGCCAGGTCAATGGGTTGGCGTACGGGCCCTGCCATGTTGTACTTCTTCCTCTTGCTGCCGCGCTCGTGCTCACTTCATCTGGGAAAGACCGTGTAGCAGGTGGGAAGAGGGTTGTCTGTAGCAGATTTGTACATGAGCCCTACCGTCCATGACTGCAGCGGGAGGATCCAGCGTCCGGTCGTTGCTATGTGTCCGAGGAAGAGGGTCAGTCCGGCAGAATATCTGTAACCTCGGTTCCCCGGCTAATCCGGGGCAAGCGCAGCGGTACTGCCGAGCACACGGGCAACATGGCTTGTTCTCTACGTACCGTGCCTTTAGGTACCTTAGCTTATTCCTGTCCTTGTCGCGATGCGCCAGAACAAAGATCAAGAGTCGTAACCTTGACAAATGCTTTGGTGTGTCAGCAGATTGTAGACTAGTTCCTGTCCTATGCGCCTTGACGGGTCCCTCCAGAGCATCAGGTTCCAAGTCTAGCGCCGCAGAACTCACATTACACCAGTCTGTCACAAGTGATGTCTCCAACCGTGTGATCGAGTCCTTTCTGGCCAATGTGGAAGAATGTGTGTGAGGCATGTATTTGCCCGTTGCTAATCCCGCCTGCTGCTGCTACGTCTGCGATGATCGATTCCCTCATTGAACGATTGCAAGGAGCACCCGGAATCGCATGAGGTCTTGGACAGGATTAGAGTACTGACTTTGTTCCGTGACCATGAACTAAACGAAGTCCTGGGACATTTCGATCACCGCATGCCAGCAGGGCACGGCCGAGGGTTCTTGGGCGAAGCAGGCAACCGTGAAGATCCTGGGTTGAATACGATCAATGAAGACTGTGAGTAGCGCGAATGGAAGAGCGCACGCCTGACATTCGAGGGGCTCCCAGTTGCCCAACAACTGCGAACAAACCATGGGATCGAAGCTTTTCGCGCGAAGTGCTTTTACAAGGTTCTCTTTCAACTGGGTATATTCCTCGGAATGGCACCGATTTCTTCAAAGCCCTCAACCCAAAAGCCAACGGGGCGGGCCAAACTCATCCATGGGGACCTGCATAGGCCTATCCGACATCGCCGTTGAGAGGCTGGGAGAGGCCAGGAGATGCTGCAGGTGCAACAGAAGAACCAGCCCACAATTAGAGCTCGGCCGGCATAAGCAGGCCAGGGAGTCAAGCTACGACAATGGCTTCATCAATATGAGGTAGTCTTTTGTGCATACCTAAGTGGTTCCAATGGAGTGAAGCTCGGTGCACGAGATGCGATATGGGCGAGGATAGGTGCCGGTATACTAGTATCTCCACAGAAGCCGGTAGGTTCAGTATCTGCCTACAATTGTACTACAATGACAGTTGTACTGGACTGCCTCAACCGTGAGCTCGGTTAGACGGCCCGAACCTTAAACATTTGGATTTCCCCCAAACTGAAGCCGGACTTGGCACTACTTGTACGCGTTTTCCAATCGCGCGACTTATGATCCTCCTTCAACTTCCCGCGTTCCCCCTTGTCAATCTCTCAAAGTTCGCTGAAATAGAGAAATGACCCGCGCCTCGACTCCTCCAGCTAACAGAACCGAAGCCGTCAGTACCAGTAGTGATCACCACCACCAACCGCCCTCACAGCCCGCGTCACCTGCTGCCAAACGTGTCAAGAGCAGCAGCGCGACCAACAACGAAGCCATCATGTCATCCAACGGACCAGCAGTACCACAACTGTCCTCCTCATCACAGCCGCCTCTCCTCGTGAAAAAGCTGTCTCCGGACGCGACCACGCCGACGCGTGGCTCCGCATTCGCCGCCGGCTACGACCTATACGCGTCCAAACCGACAACGGTGCCCGCGCGCGGCAAGACTTTGGTCTCGACTGACCTTGCGATCGCGACTCCCGAGGGGACTTACGGCCGAGTAGCGCCCCGGTCGGGCCTGGCATCCAAACACTACATCGACACGGGCGCAGGTGTCATCGACGCCGACTACCGTGGGGAAGTCAAGGTGTTGCTGTTCAACCACTCCGACGTGGATTTCCAGGTCAACAAGGGCGACCGGATTGCTCAGCTGGTGCTGGAGAGAATCTATACTCCGGAAATCGTCGAGGTGGAAAATCTAGAGGAGAGTGTCCGTGGAGCCGGGGGCTTTGGAAGCACGGGATAAGGGATGGAAACGAAATGCGATTTGCTCTTGCGCCTCTCCGCGGGGCGATGCTAAAAGAAAAAGGAAAGAACAATAAGCTGATGACGGTTGGATGGATATTGGATTGTATGTACGGATCACGATAGATGAGAATGGGTTTGGGTCTAGTCCTCGCGCTTAAAGGGCGATAGACAAAAAGGAAAGAAAAAGGCTGGACGTGACACGGTATCAGCACGAACGAAAAGATAGAATATCGAACAGGCAAAATACCAGGGTGATTTGCTAGCAACAGAAGGAGTTCATCCGCTATCCCTCGGCGAGTTTTCTGCAGACCTGGGAAAATGGATGGATGAGTGCCTGGCATGAGGGCTGGAGATACTCAAGCGCGTTTGTTGTCCGGAGTCTCATAGTCAAGCGTGAGAAATCCTCCCTCGTCTCATCATGTGGGGTTCTCCCAGGGAGGCCGAAGATCAAGCCCATACGACTTTCATATCATGTCTGCCTTCTGCTCTTGTCAAGGAACCAACGCGCATATAAGTATATGTATATGGAAACTGTATCCTCCGTGTTGCAAAGTCATGGCCCTGGGCTTTTGATAGGACCAACAGTGTTGGTGTGTTATGTATAGACTGTATCCCGCGTATTGCGAAGTAGTGGACCATGGGTGTTTGTTCAGCTCACACTTCCACCGGCTGGGCCTTATATCTAGGCTCAGGATGGATGAGATCCTTCGCGTTCCGCACGACCCTGACCTCTGCGGCCTTTGTTTCGGCCAAATATCTCCTCTTTTCCTCGCTGTCACTGCCATCGTTCGCTTGTCCCTCGACACCACCGACACTTGCGCCGGGACTCCTGCCAAACGACCTGAGCTCCTCGTCTCTGGCGACAATGGTCTTCTCGAGCACCATCTGCATACTGCTGAGGACTTTCTCGACGGCCCTGGCGAGGGGCAGATCGACGCCTTGGACACTGTCGTCGGGCATCCAAGAAGCACGGTCGAGAAGGTTCATCTCTGCGCAAGCCTCGCGGAGCCGTGCAACCAGCAGACCGGCAAACATGTCACCGGTGCCGCTGAAGAAGCAGTCAAGCTTGGGCACCTGGATCTTGAAAAGTCTTGCATCTCCGTCGCGAGTCTTGCTGCTCCCCACGACCGTCAAGGTCTCACCCTTATTCTCATTTGCATCCCCCTCTCCATCGCCGACACCATCGACATCGCCGACCCGAACACTCGTGACAACGACATGGCTGGTACCATACACCTTGTGTATTGTGCGCACGGCATTGGCGACGCCGGACAAGCTAGAAATACTGACTCCACTCAACAATTCGGCCTCGAACTGGTTGGGGACCACGAGATCAGCCTCGCGGATTAGCTGCTTGTATGCGGGCACAATGTCCTCGGCCACATATAGCCGACCCTGGTCGCCCATGACGGGGTCCAAGATCCAAAAGAACCGGCCTGGTCGCACGGTCGCCCGGTAGCGGAGATCGCGCGCGATCTGGCCAACTGCCTCGACCACCTCGGCGCTCGGTGCATATCCAGACAGCAGGACGTCGAAGTCGGTCAAGTATGATCGTTTCAGACCATCGTACAGATCGCGAATCTCGGCGGCCGGAGTCCTTCGTCCTTTGACTTGTCGATACCCCGTGTGATTGCCTGCGTCGTGCGAGAAGAAGCACCACAAACCATTAGAAGATGATCATATCCCACAAACTAGATATGGCAACTCGGAGCTGTAAACCTGGCTGGGCAAAGCAAGGCTGGTCAGGACAGTTCGTCTCGAAAGGCAAGCTTGTGCTGCCGCACTGCGTCCGCCTGATTACACAATGCCAGTACCAGTTCCGCAACCGGCTCTGGGCATAGAACAAGTTGGAACAATACCGCAGCCGACCCCGAGCGTAAAGTGAACAAGTCCAAGCCTAGAAAAACAGGACCAACAGCGGGGAGACACTCACTGAACTGGACGGTATTGATGGCGCCGACATCGCAGCCGAGCGTCTGCATGACAAATGTCGCCATGGTGTTGCCCACATATCTGCTCAGCAATTGCAAGTCTCGGTCAACTTCTGCTCGTAACAGCGCCCAAAAATCCGACGTCTTTGCCCGGGCCGGCTGACGCAGGCTTCATGTGCTGGAAACAACACAGCGGCGAAAGATAGATATTCCAACATACCCGTACACGACCTTGAGCAAAACCAAGTCATGTCAGCCTGAATCTCCCATTGGAGTTCGTGGATCATGGATCCTCTAGGAAAGATGTGGCGCATACGTGACTGGCAATGGCTAACACTTTGGTTTCGGGCACCGACATGTCGTGGGACGCCATCTGGACGAGCAAGGCATGAAGCAGGAAACAACCAAAAAAAGTACCGGTCGAGCGAACGGCAAGTATAGAGGTTATCCCAGTAGACTGATGATGGTGGTACTAGTAGTTGTTGGTACAATGGTACAGCACTAAAGAGCCACGAGCATTCTAGTTGTAATAGATAAGACGCTCGCATGATGGATCGACGAAGAAATTGGTGGACGAGTCAGATCAGACGCCACAGCCCAGCTCGGCCTCATTTCCCGATAAGGCTGCATCAACTCCGCCCATCACGACCACGCACGCGTGCCACACCATTTTGAAAATGCCACTGCATTGGAAATGGCCAGCACACACTACACAGCAGTTCTCATCTTGCATTACTTTGTCGTTTGCACATTCGACCATGAGGGGCCATGTTCATCCGATTCAGCTCATCACAGCGCCTACCACTGGAACTCCGTCTACCTGTCGTCACTAACATGGCGCGTCAAATTCACATTTATTCGTCATCACCAATCTGCAAGGGGAGTCAAGTCAGCTACCGTTTTTTATAACCGTTTGCTAGTTATGAACATACCTTTGGAGCCAGGTAAAATCGTAGATAGCTGCTGCCAGATAGACCGTACTCCACCAGCAACGGCACTTCCTGAGACAGGCACAGCTTGACTCTGGAGGACAGGCCGCTAGCTTTGCAGAAGTTGACGAGATATTTGAGGGAGAAAGTCAGGGACACGGGCTCGGTAAGATTGATGGTCACATCGAGGTCAGGTTTGTCGATGTTCTTGTGTTGTCGGAGGGTGACGCTGCCACTTCCGATGTCACCTTGACAAGCGAACCGCACGCCATCCTTGCTTGCCTCGATAGAAACTATAGAGTCAGCCCAAGACTTTCATTGTTGGTGTAGCTGCCGCCTACCTGACTCGGACATGGCGATCAGATCCCGGCAAATGCGCTGGAACTCTGCACTGGGCATTTCGATGGTGGCAGCATATTCAGTGTCTGGGATGCCTAAATGCTCTTGATCAATGTCCATCAACTTGATATCATATTCGCTCAAACGGTCCGTCTCGCTGCTCTCGAAGACCAAGTTGACGACGTCCGGCGCATCTTCAGCCTTGAGTGTGAGAATATCTTCGTTTTGTGCGGCTCGGAGGACTTTGGTCAGGGAGTTGAGGTTGATGCCCAGGGCAATGTTGCGGTCGCATCGGTAGGGAGAGAACATCTCTGCTTTGAGCATCATGGAAACAAGGGCGACATGCGAGTTGTCCATGGCCTGGAGGGCCACGCCAGAGTCATTGCAGTCGAAATTGCAATCTTGGACGAGGTCTTTGATCGCATCGACAACCTAGACGGCGTCAGAACTCATCTCTCGACGAAGGACGCGAGACAAACCTTCTTCAAGGCAGACGCCTGTTCGAGCCGTGCTTCCAACACTGCAAAGGTCAGATACCGCCGGTGTACAATGACGTGGGAAAGTCCACTTACTCTTGCCGGGTTAGCGAGTGTTTCAAAGAGTGATGATTTTACAGAACAGGTGAAAAATGCTTGGTCGAAGGAGCTTGGTAGAGTATTGAACTCGAATTGCGAACCGATTGTCAGAACTTGAAGCGGATTTTAGTCTACGCAGAAAACACGGTCTCATAAAGGCGAGCGCGAGGCGCGTCAAGACTAGCTGCTTTGGGCGTTAATTGATCCCTTGGCATTGAACGCGAGTCACGGACTACTCACCACTAACCTCCCAGGTCTACTAGTCACCGTCCAGTACAAGTCAGACAGCACTCTCCTCGGTCGACCTCCCTCAATCGCTTCGAGAATGAAACTCTTCTTTGGATACACCAAGCAAGCATGCGATCCGAGACAGAGAGGTCAACCCAACATGTCAAAACTGACCGGCTAAGTTGACTGCGCCCCCCTGGCCATGGTGCCTCGAGGATCTGGACAGACGGCCTGTGAATCTCCTCGAGCTACTGGAAAAATGGACGGCGCCGTCAGCACTGAACTAACCGTTCAAGATTGTCAATTGTAAAGTAAGCAAATCTTCGACCTCTCACACTACCTTATACGAGGGAGACTATTCTTGTAGTACCCGCCCTCCCAATCGGGGATATTATTGAATTGGAAATGAAAAGATTCACGGTCAGGTTGTACGAATTGACGGCTTCGAGTTTCTCAATCCCAGAGGGCGGGCACAACAGGGTGGGATTTTGTCCAAACAAAGAGCAAGGGTCTGGCATTGTTGGCACTGCTGCAAATTTCCCTCGCAGGTATATGCTGTTGCTGAGGCTGCATTGCATGTCCCATGACAGTGTACCAAACATATGGCCAACGGCCAGAATGTCTCTCTGTCGCGCCCACACCTGCGCCCACCCTGGTCAGCCGTGTCTTCTATGGTTGATATCGCCACGCAAACCTGAATCTGCGAACACGCATGGGCTGTGTCATGCTGTGAAACCTCAATCAAGACTTGGAATGGATGACTAGAGTTGAGCAGCTCAACAACATCAGGGTTGATGCCCAATACTCAAATCAGAGTGCCTGTGATTGTTGATGGTCCAAATGATGTCATCGATCCATTGATCTTGCTTCTGCTGCCGGCTCTCGCACTTCAACAGAATGACTTCGCGTTGATTTTACACTCCATGCTAGCTGTACTGGCATTACAAGCCCTGGCGTTCTTCTGTTGCAGTTGGGAAAACGTGTCACTATCACAACATGGTCTATATCTACTCCCATTGTACCGCAAACCACAGAGTGACCAACCGAGCCTATTCCCTCTGTGCCAATCCAACCACCCGAGGATTGGAACGGCACTGCCAAAATGCTACTCCTAATCCAAACGTGGTCATGGGTTCCACAAAGAAGGCGAGCCAGAAATGCCCGGTGTGCAACGGAGAACGGCGAGAAATGGTTGAGGTAGGGTTCATCTCGACATGCCGTATTGAAAGAACAAGAGTCTAATGTCCTCCCAGACTTATCGGCGTTGTCGCCAGACATGAGCCTTTCGAAATATGTTGGCCGATGAATTTGGTTCAGCTGGAGCCAGGCTGCTAGGACAAAGGCAGTGATGACGCAGGCAAGAGCTGCAAGGACAGTCCTCCTATTGGCAGCAACATTTGAATCCTTGGATTTGTGCATCCTTGTTGGATCGTCCTGAAGTGATTGAAGAGCGGCGACCACCTCACCCGCAGATTGATAAGTGCCATGCCAGCAATTTAGGATGATTTCGGCCACCGGAAGGGTTCTGACTTCCGGAAAGCGCTGGGCCTTGTAGTTTTGCTCGACGACCTCCTCCGGTTCGTCTTGGTAAGGCTTCATGGTGGTCCAGATTTCATAGATGGTCGATCCAAGGGCAAATAGTTCGCTCTGAATCGAAGGATTCTCCCCAGTCTCGTCCCAGCGTTGAGATCGGCATTCGTAACCAGCCTCGGCTGGCTTTCCGTTAATTGAGGAGCCCCCAAAGTCGCAGAACTTGATCTCGTCGCCTTTCAAAAGAATGTTATGACAGCCGACATCTCCTTGCACAATCCCCTTTTGGTGGAGATACGCCACGCCCTCGGCAACTTGAGTAGACCACTTGAGAGCCTGGGTTGGGGACGGCGTCTTGTTCTGCTCGTGCAGCTCTCGCAGCCGCTTTCGGAGTGCTTCACCAAATCTCTCAAGAACAATCCCCCGTTGCACGGATGAGATGTATTGACATATTCGCGGATGAGATCCTAGCTGCTGGTACACGGCTCTCTCGGTCTGGAGATCTTCAAAGCTTGAGTTGGTGGCGTACTCATTGTTGTAGATTGGAGCGGTCTTGACCACAGTGTCCTTGTCAAGGGCGTATACAATACCCGAGATTCCGATTCCAAGCAACTCAAGACCGTCGGTTGAAAGATCTGGTAAGGAAGTGTCGTCTTGCACTGGCATGGTGAAGCAATCGTCCAGGTCCTGCCTCCAGAAGGGTTTAGCACAACGACCGTCGATAAGGTGGAGACGGAACCTATTATATGGAGAGACGCTGCATACCAAAGCGCGCCCCTTGATAGGCACCCGGTCTGGCTAAGGGGGCCAGCTGGCCGCTTTCGGTAAGTGCCGGCCGGGCCGAATCGAATCGTTACGTTCCGTCAGTAACTGGAGTGACAGTGAGTCAAGAACTTCGCGCGGGCTGCAAGCGCCCTCAGCACAGTGGTCTGAAAGAAGTCCGGTTCGAAGTGAAACTACAATCAGCGGCTACCCTGATAGTAGAGTGGTACAACACTCGGCCTTCCGGCTGCAGGAAATTGCTGTGTAACCTTGGCTGGCATATATGACGACATTTGGGACAAGCACGGATGAAAAACAGGCTATTTACGTTGTCGCCGGAAGGTTGGGCACAGAGCTGAACCGGCGGCAAGAGCAGCATTATAACACGCAGTGTTTCTCTCAGTCGGGCGCCATGACGGTTTTTCTGATCCCTTGAGCACTTTAGAGAGGTAAAGAGATGCACCTGACATGGACTGAATTGCTGCTTAGACATTAATACTTGCAGCTCGCTCGCCCGAGACTCTGCGCGGAAGCCGCCGCAAGACTGTATATAAAGACACCATCTTTCCCCAAACCATCTGCTCGTGGTTTATTTCTGTCTTCGCGCGACGATGTTTTTCTCACAAACAAAATGGTGTGGAGTGACCTGTGGCAGGCTTCAATCTAGCATGCTCACGGAACGGCTAGAGGGTTTCGTTACAAATCTGAACAACCCATGAAGCTACACAATGACAGACTGCCAGTGAGCCGGCTCAATCCTCCTCAGCCTGCCCAACTTCTGAAATGGCCAATAAACAATTGTAAACAAAATACAAGATTGTGTCTCGACGCCAAAAATGGGTAATATTAACCGCAAATCGCTCCGTGCTGCGCCATTTTTTGGTCCCCCAGAACTCCTACCATGCGCTTCGTAAATTATAGTGCCGTAAATTCGAGGCCTTATGCCCAAATTCTGCTCCTGGTTGTCATGAACCAAAAGGCAAGAGTTCCACCGGTTCTCCATCATATGGATGTCACTCGTTTCTCGGACCGTACTGCGTTGGGTCGATGTTTAATCACCATTTGTAACTCCCGCAACATGTTGGTTGTGTTTTCTGCATGTTCGAGCAAGGTCGCACGCTTCCTCCGATCTTCCTGCATTTTGCTGAGCTTTTCCTCCCGAGTCAGGTGCGCCCAAGACGTTCTTTTGCGTGGCAGTGCCACAGCTTCAAACACTTCCTCATCCATGGCAGCACCGTCAGGGGTTCCTTGGTCTTCGCCACTCAACAAACGGAAAGCTTCTGCGGGTCCACCATCCACAACTGTCAAACCTCCAAGGCTGCTTGGAGATGGCGAGCCAGGTGACTGAATACCGTTGGACATTAAAGAGGAACGACGATTATCGGAATCTCCACCGGCACCAAGGAACATGGTGTTTCGTCCCTTTTCCCACTCCATCAGAACATGTCGTATTTCACTGCCCAGACTCTCGTAATGGCGACAGACCTCTATGCTGAGTCCGATAGAGCTGGTCCCCTGTGCCGATTGTTCGAGCTCTTCTCTTATTAAGTGAACTTTGGCGTTCAAGGCGCGAATCGAGTTCGCCACAGCTTCTAAACGACGCATTTGTGCTTTCCCATATTGCTTCTGCGGGGTAGTTGTGTCGGTTTGGCGTTCCACGGACTGATTGGATTCTTGAGGTGTTATGCTATGATCTTTCTCGCCAAATTCTTCCCGGATAACTGCGTTATGAAGATCTTGCGTGCCGTGGCCGATGGCGAGATCGAGGTCTTGCAAGAGCTGTAACGTCTTTCGCCACTGAGCAATATTATACCATGTGGACTCTGTATGGAGAGCAAGTAAATCGCAGAGAAAAACCTTCCTCGCGATCAAATGTAATCGAAACAGAAAACGGAGCTCCCTTAGCGAATTCTGAGCGTCCGCTGTTGTCGTGTTTGCCAAAGTCACCGAGTCAAGATATTCTTGCATGGAAACCTCATAAATGTCGTGATATCTCTGCAGGTCGGAATCCCGCACGAATGGCTGAATTGCATTGTGGGCCTCGACGCAGTGGCTAATACTGCCCATCAATGCGCTACCGATGGCTGCGCGCAGCTCGCGACAACGGCTTGCTCCTGACTTGTCCTCGAGCCGCGATACGGGCGGCAACGGTTGGCTACTGCTAGGGGTCAGCAGGATAACTCTCAGAATAGGCGCCGAGCGTACATTTCATATCCCCGAGAGACAATTTCCACCTCCTGAACAAACCGCAGTGCCTCCGTAGCAGTTGCATCGAAGTTGTGCCACTCCTTCACCACCTTTCCAAGAGTAGACCCCGCAGAACGCCGTACGAAATCGAGGTACTGACGGCGAGAGAAGTAGATCAAAAGTGCGCAGCCTCCGAACAACAGTAACGTGTATGTTAAAAAGCCGGACCAACGTAGTGGCTGAGACGTCTTGTACCGCCGACGGAGTAGATGTAGCACACATGCTATTGTGAACGATATCCCGGCAGTTATCGCTGCTCCTCTGATGGACAAGGGTTGTAGCTCGATCGTCCGTTCATCCTGCGATTGCCTTCTAGGCTTCGGATCGTCGTACAGCAACTGTGACGCGACAATGATATACCGAAATCGCTCGAGAAACTCTTCGTTTGCTACATCGGTTACCTTGGCGGCGGTCTGGCGAATAGTCCGCAGACCCTCGCGTAGTTTTGGCAGTCCGCGAGGTGCAAATGCCTGGATGGACGGCGTGGGGGACGGGGGAACGACGGTCTCGAAAGGAACGGCATCTGCTTCTAAACACTCGGCGATAGGGGATTCCTCGTAGATTAGGGCTTCCATGACATGATCGGTGATATGTTTGTCTGGAGAGAGACGTAAAGAAAAAGAGAAACGAAGGAAAAGTAGAAGTGAACCCGAACGCTCAAATGCTGGAAAGTTGGCACGATGAACGAATCGAGGAGGCAGGAGAGGCGCGTGCGTTTTGACAGGATTCAAGTTGATGGAATCCGGATGGAAGCGAGCGTGGAAGGTGGAAGGTGTTTGGGTGTAGAGACAGGCACAAGCCACAGGCTGAGCAAAGCAATCTGGTACTAGTACTGATTGAGCCTAGTAGTACCCAGATTCAGGGACCAAAGTGTGGCTTGTGTGGCTGGGTTGGTCCAAGCAGATTGCATGATGTAATCCGGGGTAAATACAAGCCCACAGGCAGCCGTGGGTCCAATTTGACTGCCAGCTCAGAGCTCAGAAAGGGGAACGCAGCTTCAGCCTCGCCATGCTTTGTTTGCAGCGTCTCAACATGTCTTTCAAGCATTGCAAGCATTGCAAAATAAAAGAAGTACCAAGGGCCTCTCAGGATGATATATGCAAAAAGAAAAGAGCTCTCAAAGACCACTCCGGGTATTGGCCTGGTTGACGTCGCGAGAGCAACGATATGTTTGAAGACCCCTTAGAACGGCAATATGTAAGAGGGTATCAGTTCTAATGATGGTTTCTGGGAGTCGTCTCAGAGGGCAACATCGGTCTCAGCTGTTCAAGGTGAAAGTAAAGTGAATGTAAGGGTAAACACATGGTAGGCGAACACAAGCAACACCAGCACTCGCCTTGACGAGAAGCTGTCAACATTTCTCTTTCACTTGAACAACGCGCGACTTTTAGCAACCTGGCACAACTCTCGCGCCATCAACCCATTCTTCATTCTTCTCAGCTGTTATCCTTTTAAAAGCTCAGTTGCTTGGTCTAAAACGTCAAGCCATGGAGCGAGACGACCGTGACGCCTCACGCTTTGGTCCGATGGTGGGAAGAAAAGCGCCTTTGACTGGGGCTGATTCAAACGTCCAGATGAATGCAGCAAACGATTCAGGACTGAACAGCGAACTGACCACTTTGGCGCCTGCGGGAACCTTGTTTGGCGGGACCTTACTTCCAGACGCCGGAGTAGCCAACGCCCTGGCATACCCCTTCTCAGGACTTGGAGACCCAAACAAAGATTCTCACACTTTCATGGCTCGGACCGAAATGGCTGACAACAATGGCATTGCTGCTGGCACGGCCGACGACAAGCCCAGCAGTATGGCAAGTATCATGCAGAACCACGCAGCACAAGGATGGGACTGGATCCCGGATCTGGTGGACGTCCCCAATACTCTACTGCGCAAGGTCCCGGAGAAAGATGTGCGCGCGGCGGAGCTGGAAGGGCAGTACTACCATCCGATCATGCGGCAACTGCAAATCCGACCTGACCAATTCGACCGGTTCTACAACGGGGTGATCCGCCACATTCGAAACAAACATACCGAAGAAATCAAGCGCAACACCGATGCCAGTCATAGACAGCTGACCACCCTGGTCCTGCGAGGCTTTGGCTACATTATCTGGACAGCCGGCTCAGAGTGGACACTTGACGACAACGACCTTGAACCAGACGAGGTGAGATTGACACATGTGAGAGGCGAAGGCAAGGAGAACGAGGAGAACGTCCGGTAAGTAGGGCACAGCCCTCCCTCCTGGGGTTGCATCCATGGCCAGCCCATTTATGTGCCAGTGTATGCCTTCTTCTACCTTCCGTGAGACTATGAGAACGAACGACAAAGGGCATTGAGCCCTAAACAAATTCACGTTCACAGTCACGATCATGTCCGCTGTCACGATCACGTCCTTCACGTCCATTTCCTTCACGTCCAGTTCATTTACGTCCATTTCCTTCACGTCCGCCTCCGCGCTTGTGAAATCGAAACCACAGGCGGCAGCTCGACATTTCCCTGCCTCACTTTCGCTTCACTTTACTAACACTCTCCTCTTTTTCCTTTTCTGCCAGATTCTTCCCCATCTTCAAAGAGCTGTGGACTCGAATGCGCAACGTCCTCTTCGAGCCTCGACCCTCAGCAAGACCAGCTCCCCGCCGACGACCTGCTATCGATCCAACTGCCCGACGTCGACGACCCGATCCCAGACGTACACGCACCAGCACTCTTACTGCTAACGACACCACAGACACTGCCGCCGGTGCGGATACTTCTGCCCCTTCTTCTTCCTTTACTCCTAATCCTGTCAACTCGTCATACTATACTGCCGACGAGGTTTCCGCTCAGTCTACCGGAGGACCAAGTCAAACCTACTCAACCATGGCACCACCAACCACCAATCCTTCCGGACATGGTCAAGGTCAAGCCAGCGGCGGCGGAGCCTCTCGTCGTCCTGCAACACTCGAAGAGCGAGTCTTCTCACAGGTTCCGGCTCAGTTGCCTCGCAACATGTCCGCAGGTGAGACCGACGATGCCATCATCGATCTCATCGCAATGCTCGCCCGGATCCGTGCTCGAAGTGACCCGGAGGTCTTCGCCGCTCTGTGGGAACAGCACATCATGCGAATTGACGAGTACGACGCAGTTGAAGCACAGAATGCTCAGGACGCCATGGCAGAAGCACGCGCCACATCTGCAGCTCAACTGGGTCTCACTTCAGGTGGTAAGCTTCCACCAAACCTACCCTCCCCATCTAGTACCAGAAGACAAACACCCAAAGATCTAACATATACCAAACCAGATTTCGAAGACTTTACCCTCTTCCCCGATGTCGACAACAATGCATCCACCACCGGTTTTCAAGGCACTACCCCCAACTCATCGCAAGCCAACGAGCCATGGGCATCGTCCGGCAACCCCGTTCCACCGACCCACGCACAACGTGCCGCCTTGACCCCGATTCGCCCGGCCATCATGTCAATCTACATTACGGTTCAACACATTGCCACACCTGTCCTGCTTCCCGTCGACATCAATGCTGTCTTTCGACCCACCGCAGCCGCGACCACGGACCTCTCTCGTCAAGCGTACCATTGGCCCGACGCGCCCGTGGAACCAGATCGCATCGTCCAGTTCTTCATCGGTATCAACCGCCGCATTGAGGATATGACACCCAAAATCCTCGGGTATGTCTTTAGCTATGGCTGGAATGATTCGATCCGTTTTGTGTCCACCGGACGACTTGAGTTGCGAAATCTAGATGATTTTGTCAAGGTTGAGAACGAGGAGACCAACATCAAGGATGGCAACAAGGCTGGAAACAACGACAAGGGTGGCAATACAAACACCGACGATGGCAACACCAATGGTGGCAACGGCAATGGCAATGGGGGTGGCAAGAACAAGAAGAAGAAGAACAAGAAGAAAAACAAGAAGAACCCACCCGTCCCAACCACCATTCCTCAGGAGGACGACGACTTTCATCTTGACCAATACCGCTTCTTGACGATTGGATGGCAGCAACTGCAAGATGACCTCGACCACGCTGCTCGTCAGGGTGTTCGAGTCTACCGAATGAAGGTGGGCGTGGTGGCGTTGGCCCCTGTTGTTTGAGAGGTTCTTCCAACTGCCAATGTCATTGCACAGACACCTTACCTTAGATAGGTAGGTAGATAGGTGCCGTACCCATTGATGGCTACATAGGTTGTCTGAAATCCCAACGCTAATGGCAATGACATTCCTCTCTGATATTCGGTAGTAGCCATCCAGCTACATTTTTTTTCCTTTTGCTAATAGATATATGGGAGTACTTAGTTAAAAAGGTTATGTCGGCTCGGATTGATTCGGAGGGTATACCCTAGCAAGACGAGAGAGCCATCCTTTGTCATAGGTTGGCACCCTCGCGAGTACCCAGCAGAGCTTTTTTGAGTTCATGGTCGGACTCCAAGACTAACGGTAAGTTATGATGAATTGGCTCCAAGGAGTACATCGATAGTAACCCTCAATATCTCGTTGTTATGTTCTGTTGACTCTTCAACTGTATTATACCCAATAAACCTTGTGGTCTTCTACCAGTACAATCAGAGCTCGACCAGCCAACCTGAGTTGAACCTGCCGAAGTATACATGGCTACCAGATACTGACAGTAGAGCATGTCCGTGTCTGGGAGCACATCCCCATCCAAGAGGGCAATGGTCCTGCCAAACCTGAATCGATTGGCCCCGTCAGGGCCACCACCCCATCCGCTCGTAGCTCGCAATCATTTCTTTGACCCGTTCGACCGTGAGACCTTCTGCACGCTCGTACTGGAACCCAACGGTCCTTTCGAAGAGGCTGCCGTCCAGGCTTAAATCTGTGTCCTTCAGCAATTCCTTCTCCAGAAATGGGCTCAAAGGACCAGGTTGGGTGATGCCCTTCTGCTCCAACATATCGGCCCATGGCTGTAGGACATCTTCGTTGAGGTCGTCCACAACGTGCTCGAGGTTCATCTTTGCAAACTGCGAAATCAACGAGCCTTGGAATCCCGTCTTGATGTTGAATACCTTGGACACGATATCAGCCAAAACGCCCTGGCTCGTTTGTCCATGATCCACAATATTGAAGATTGGCACGCCAGTTGGTGCATCCTCTCCTTTCGAGCCCAATGTCGGCCGCCTGCTAGACGTTGGGGATGATGGAGGCACGGTCGCGTTGGCGGATCTCCATTGCGCCGCTGCCCACAAGGCTCGTGCCACATCTTCCACGTGCACCGTGTTGATCCTCAAATCCTCGGTCCATAGCCACTTGAGCTCCTTTTGCTGTTCTTGATAGACGCGTGCCAGACATAGAGCCTTTGCGATGAACTTGGAGTCATATTCGCCGTACACGTGTGCCATTCGCAGAATAACCAGGTTCAGTCCTGGAATTCGAGACAGTTCCTGTTCAGCCTCGAGTTTCACTTTGGCCAGTTTCAACCATGGCTTTAACTTGTCTTGTTCTGTGCGGGGCGTGCGGTTCGGAGCATAGACCATGCCCGTGCTGGCCTCCACAAATGCTTTGACTCCACGTTTCGCCGCCTCTTTCGCGAGGGTAACACTGACCTGCCAAGATCGCAATCTGTATACTTCGGGCGCCTGCGACCACGCCGTTTCGCCGGCCAGGTTGAATACATAATCCCATGTTGCGTCCGGGCCGGCGGGATGGTCAAATATGCGGGCCATAGAGGATTCCCTGGAGGCATCGGCTTGCATAAAGATATCGGGGGAACATGCTTCCTGGAACTCCGGCGCCAGATGTGCTAATTGAGGTAGGACTTTGTCGACGATACGGACTGAAGATGCAAGGTTGTTGGAATGTATGTACTTTGCGAGAAACCGGCCAATGTAGCCTATGATAGAAGTTAGGGTAAGGCCAACGAGTTCTGGCCATTGGACACACCTAGGCCTCCCACTATAAGAACTGATGGCTTTTGAGTGCCATTAGTGACGGCTGTTGAACCATCGGTAGCCATGAAGGATTCCAAGGTATGCCGGCCGCAGTGGCCAAGTTGACAAAGCAAGACGACCGCTAGATATGACGGCCACGGTAGAAAGACAATGCGACAAAATCCTCGAAGCGGGAGACCACGTCTCCTGAGGAAGTTCAACAGTGACGAGGGAAGAAATACACGTCAAGCTCGAGACTCGGAATGAAGTTGTTGGAGAGAGTGCGCGGTGAGGGCAGAGGGGGAAATCGCGGTCGGTCGAACCTGAGGTGGGTTGGCCGATGGGGGAATCGACCCCTGTCGAGATCTTCTTTTGAATTGGGACCGCCTCCAGGAGTCTGGCAGGATGCCGGGACTAGCGCAATGCATCCGTCCTCCCGAATTTAGATGAGAGAGTAGTGGCGCATGATTGCGGTGGGATGAAGGAGAGCTCAGGCTCAAGCATGACAGAGGGTGAAGACAAGTCCAGGTCTGAATTCAAGATGTTCATTATTATTGATGGGTAGATAGGATTGATTCCCTCGGTTCAAGTTGACGCCACAGCAGTCACTGCAGTGCACGGGGTGACTGGCACTGCAGCGGACTGCCACTGCCACTGCCACTGCCACTTCAGTGGGCAGCCTGACTCGAGCGCCATGCATCGCCGGTGCCCCTCAGCTCAGGCTGCAGTGCAGTGCCGTGCCGGTGATGCAAGATGATGCGGCCGGGCAGCGGCTCCTGCCCCGTGCCAGTGCCAGTGCCATCCAAGTTGCAAGCCTAAAAATGATGCACTGCAGCTGTCGTGACAAAGTGGCACGGCCCGCAACTGGCAGCTGTCACGACGCCAACTTGCACCCGATGGCGCAATGCAATGCAATGCAATGCAATGCAACTGAATGCCATGCAACTGAATGCCATGCAGTGCATGCCACACAATACGACTGGATTAGGCTGCCGGATTCCAAGCCTCCAAATCCTTCAGATTCACCTTCAACGATATGGCTTGCATGGACAGGGGTAACAACTATTCGGCGCCTCTTCCGCAACCATCTGATCCCGTTAATAATGTTGGCGAACCGAGGCCTCGTCAGCCCTGCAATCTACTGGTATCTCAAATCATGGTTTACCCGGAAACGCCAGTTTCGGACTTGGGAGTGGACGCTTTGCCATTTGTAGGTGGGCGTATGTCCCTTGCATATTTTGACAGCAGAGGTGCTCCCTAATCTTGCCCCCGGGGTTCGTCGTGTTATGCAGCGCCATGCAGGTCCAGCAAGGAGTGCATGGCACGCGCATAAGGTACTGTAACTAAGGTATGCAATGCATGGACATATGGGCTTCGTGTCACCACTCCTGAGTCGCATTTCTTGCGGTGCTACTTGCAGAAGGATGAAGAGTCAATTCAAAGCCACCTACCAAGACTAGGTACTCGACAAGATAAAACTTACCTGCCAATGCAACCTTGCCCTATACTTTGCTTTGACAGCAAAAGAATCCAGAAGTAACGACTGGCACGTCCTCGACCCAAAGAGTGAGGCAATAACAATGGCGCTATCCCGTTCAATCAAGCCTATCACGCTCGATGCTGGTGAGCCGTCTTCATAACAAAGGTCGCCTCAATCGACTTCTCAAGCTGCTAGCTCTGCTGCTTTGACGATAACCCTCTCGTCGCCAGTGTGTTATGCTATCGCTTAGGTGATGGTATGCATGGACGCTTCAGGAGTGGGTCCACCACTTGGGAATGTCTTGCGAAACTCAGCACTCGCAAAGTAGATGTGCATGAGGCTGAGGTGCAGGGAGTACCTCCAAGCACCTCCAGGTACTACATACCATCTTCACCAGAGTGTTGACATTTATGAGCGAATACTCCTGTAAGTGAATCCAAACGAAGGGATGTCCAAAACAGCACCTGGCCAAAAGGACGTCTCAACCATTTGAAGGTTGCGTGGCTGGCAGATATGGCATTCAAGGTCAGATGATACTGTGTAAATAGGGGGGCATACTGTATCTCGGAGAAGAGAAACACCACCCCGTTACAGGAAGGGTCGTCGCCATCGCCTTTTCCGGTAATTCATCATGCTGTATTATCTCGCAGTGAAGCGCGTCTGAGGTAGTTAGATACAAATTTTTCAAACTGCCGCTGAAGAACAGATGTCGCTGAAGAACACACTGATGACTCGAAGCGCTTAAACCTTTCCACATCCGTCCTCTCGAAAAGAAATAGCAGATCGCCATTCCGAGCGACCACCTAGGTCAGTCATTTTTCAATGCCTGAGTCCCCTGGAAGCCCCATTAACGGCATGTCGCCAAACATACAACAGTGATCAAACATAACTGAGACACTTATTTCGCCGCCGCCGGCCGTGGCTGCTGCTTCACGTTTGTGGACAGCCAGCTCTGAGGGAAAATGTTAGCCTCTGGCCAGTTGCACGATATCAGGGCGACCCTACCAAGCCTTCAAGTAATCCCTCACCCGTAGTCGCGCAGCTCGGCACGACATACCACGTCCGGTCTTTCAGTTGAGACAGTCTCAGCTTCTCCGTAACCTCCGTAGGCGTCATCGAGCCGGGGATATCTTGTTTGTTGGCGAAGACCAGTAACAGTGCTTCCTTCATCTCTCGGTCCAGGATGATTCGATGCAGTTCCTGTCGAGCCTCGTCTATTCTCGCTCGGTCGTTCGAGTCAATCACGAAGATGAGACCCTGGGTGCCAGAGAAATAGTGTCGCCATAGAGGTCGGATTTTGTCTTGCCCTCCTACGTCCCACACGTTGAACTTGACATTTTTGTACGTGACAGTCTCAACATTGAAGCCGACCGTGGGGATGGTGGTAACATCCTGGTTGAGCTTCAACTTGTACAGAATCGCTGGCCAAATGTTAGAGACATGAGACAGAATGCGACCCACGTTCCCCCAGCTTTGCAAGACAATACGCGCTGTGCCACTTACTTGTCTTGCCTGCAGCGTCGAGTCCCAGCATCAACAGTCGCATTTCTCGGGATCCGAAGATCTTGCCCAGCATCTTAGATATTTGATTGCCCATCCTCCTTATTTGGCTCGAGCCGCTGCCCGACCGATTAAATGAAACAACCACCGAGAGCCAAGGACAGAGGTGTCTAGACGAACAGAGGACGTTTGTTCAGACCGTGGATCGCTTTCGAAGTGGTTCGCCGTCGACCGGTGACAGGGGTAAACAAACGAGCGGCAGAAATCGCGGTGCGACTACACGGCGATGCGATAAGGGTATCTTCCTTTCTGCGGACGTAGGTCAATCGAATGTCGCGAGTCTGTCAGTGTCTCAGACTTGGGAGTATGTACCTTACTATTAAGGAGATGAGAAGATTATCTGGTTTGAGAGGATTATGCTTCGCTGGCGCTGCCAGTGATTCGGAATTATTATTATGATTATCGCGGGAGGCGTGTCTGCAGGAGCGCAGGTGCAGTCAGTCCAACGGCTGCAGTGCAGTGTAGTGCAGTGCAGCGCAGACCTGCAACATGCGCATCCAGGGAAAGGGGGCTCCAGTCAACTTGAACCACACTGCAGCAGGAGCGGCACTGGAACTGAAGTGTCAGACTCAAAGCCCATGCCATCTGCCAGTGTGCGGGTTTCAAGCTAAAACGGATATGACTAGCGCACCGTTTTCATGCACGTGCTCCTCGTCCCGGGTCATCCCCAGGCATCATTTAACTTCATACTGAAGAACCAGCTCGTATTCCGCCCCTGAAAGACAAACCCTCCAGTTCTACCTTGCTGACTAGAGTATGTGGTAGTAGCCTCTCTGATTCCAAGGCTGGGTCCTAGCTTTGATCAGAGAACGGCCTGCCGCGCACGTTCTCGACTCTTTTGGTCTCCTCAGGAGCCGTTAGTAACCCGTCGACGAATTCCCACCCTTCATGCTGCATCATGCGCCACTTCTCTGCCACCTTCTTGGTAACAAGATCGCCCGTCGCTACAGCATCTTCCTTCGAATCATGACCAGCCTCGCCACCCGTTTGGATGCCTCGGGATAGATGTTTCTGACTCAGCATTTTCAGCCCGTATCTGATAGGTAAGCCTCGCGGATGAGGATAGAGGAGGGCCGTATCGATGACGAACGGGTGGATGATCCGACAGACGTTCAGATCATTCTCGATGGCATGTCCGATCAATGGTGTGTCAGGTGTAAGGCGGTCGAACAACAGCTGTCTAGCTGCGGCCGGCGATTCCACTTTGCGTAACTGTACAACCTGGTCAGGGTTGTCATGTGCGCCGAGATCATCCTGGTCTGGCATTGCAGCCTCGTACGGCAGTGCATCGGCAAAGGCTTGCTGCGTCACACCAGAAAATCTTGTGTTCAGATCAAGAACCTCCCCGTATGGTCGTACCAGGACGTCCACTAGAAGTTTCCCTTCGGGCCATGAGACAGCTGTGACTCTGATTACCTCCAACCCCAAGGTGGTGTATCCCATCTCACAGTCGAATGAAATCGGCGGATTTCCACGTATATCTGGTTTGTCCGGGGTATGCTCGAATTGCAGGACGGCTGCCAACCTCTTAGGATCTTTCACACTAAAAACATGTGTTTCCGCCTCAGAGCAGCCTTCACTCCCCGGCGCTTTGTTGCAACATGGATATAGAGTCTCTGACTGACCATACATCCTGTCGGTCTTGAACGAAGTTGAGCGACTGGATCTAGCCCAATGATAGCGGCATTTGCCCTTGCTTGTAAGACGGCCATTCTCATCGCGACCAGGAAACACCTGAAATCTGGTAGAACAACGGTCACAGGTCTCAAATCCTCCAGTGGCTGCTAAGGCTGCTTTGACGCTGGCGATTTCGCTGGCAGAAGGCTTGCTTGTAACGTATCCAAACTTCTCAAGACCTTCGAGTGGAGTGCGTAGATGTCTGAGAACAGCAATCTGTTCCTTCGTAGATGACAAACCTGGTGGAAACATATTTGTAGCACTCTTATTGACCTTTTCTTGAGGTTGGGTTTGAGACGGATACCCCATCCAGTCGGCCACGGCTTTGACCCATTCATCTGTTGTCATTTTCTTTATGCGTAGGATTTTTTGGGCCATTGCATTCTTGTAAATGTTGTCTGTAAGCTTGCTGGCCGCTTCTTCCTCCTCGTCGAGAGCAAAGGTGATCAACTCCTGTCCGCTGAGCACAAGGGCCTTCCGTCCATTCCCTGATGATTCCAACTTCTGATTCTGAGCTCGCAGCTGTTCGTGCAGCTTCTGCAGAACTGCCAGCCTGGTTTTCCAGAGGGCCGGAGCTTTAGCCACATTTCGCGGCGTTAGACTTTCGGCTTTGAGCACTTTCCTCCCTGTTGAAGCGGCCGGAGCCTTGGGTTCCTTTGTCGGAGGGGGTGAAACTGTCCTTGTAACCGACGTTGGTATGGCTTTCTTCTCTGAAGCTTGTGCTTTGGAGACACGAGCCGGCGCAGGAGTGTTCCCATCCTTTACCAACAAAGGGGTAACGTCCTTCTTTGCAACAGGCGTAAGCTGTGGTTTTGACGAAGTTGAGTGTATTTGTCCTGTTTCAACCTCAACATCTTGCGGCCGTGGAGATGCTAGCCTCCTTCTCTTGGCGGGAGGAGTGGTGATCTCTCCCGCACTGAAAGGATTATACTCTTGAGCTGCCTTGATGGTCCCTGCTGCATCGTCGGGGGTTTTCACCGGTCCATGTGAAAAGAAGCAACTTGTGAGCGTACAGTCGTAATGCTGAGGGCATTGCACGCCCTTGAAGAGCCCTAAAGCGGAGAACATCGTGCGATGTTCAACTTGTGCGGCCCGAGACACCTTCAGGCAGGCGGATCGGGAAAGGCCCAGGCCGGTGCTCAGCTTCCCGGCTTTTTCGGTGGGCTTACAGTCTCCTTACTTGGTGGCAGGTTGTCGCGTGCATACAAGATTGGAGTGGCACCGTGGTTGCTCGGTGAATTTGCCAAACAAGACGTCGACCCCGTAGTCCGGCTCTCGGTCTCGGTGGCTAGCTAGCTTTAGATTGGCCGAATCTCGCGATCGATCGATCTGACGCAGGAAATGGGCTGGCCACCGACGAAGCTCTTTTTTGTTGGGTAATTCAAAGCCTTGCGAAGCACTTGATAAAGCCACTGTGCGCCAGCCCAACACTGGCTGGGCCTTATCTCGTGTCCGTGAATGGGACGGATGGCGATTTGACAGGCACTAGGAGACAAGATCAGTCTCTGAGGTCATAAACGTTAAGGGCAAGTGAGCCTATTGTTCGCAGTTTGCAGCGATAGTGACGACGCGGTGAAAAATATATGAATGCCAGGCAGGGCCCGTGTTTGTGTGAGAGGATGTCACCAAACTTGAATTCGAGGCAATCGCACCCACTAGCTGAGGCATTCGTTTACTTGCCCAGGGGCATTCAGTCCTACGAAGAGGTACGAAGACACTGTAGTGTGCCTCCGAAAAGCATTCGCTTGCACAGAATCGAGAATATTGTTTGTGGCAAATCTCTCGAGGGTAGCAGCAGTCCCAAGATACAGGACGAAAGAGGTGCTCAGTACTACAACGAGCAAGCAAGCCAACTTGAAGGAAGAGATAAGCGCGGTAACACGCACTTGCAACACGCACCAAGATAAGGCTCTCCCAAGGTTTCATTATTAGAAGCCTTCATCAGGCTTTTAAATAGGCCAGAGTCGGAGACGCTGTTAGCTGCGCCGCCGGAGCCTGAGGCTGCAACCAACTTGAAGCCGCTGTCGCGTCGGTCTATCCCGGTCTCTAACAGGCACAGAGGTGCCTAGAGGGGCTCTAGCTGCCTGTTGTCGTCATCCTAGCGCCGCGCATTTCGTCTAGGGGGCCTGCTCCGTTTCGCTTCTTTTGGAGAATGGCAGCGCTTCCCTTCGACCTGCGCAGCATAGACAGACAGGCACTGTTCTACAATCCTGACATGGCTGAAAGCGCCCTCAAATCAGGTCGTTCCACTCCAAATAAGGCTTCTCATCTGGTTGCATTGGTCCATGGGTGCGCGAAACACAATCTACCAACCAGGACTCAGCATCACTAACGCTCAATAGGCTTTGGGGCAACGCGGTATAGTTTGGCGACACCGAGGCAGTCGAGACCGCTAATTGTTCCTCTAGAGTCACCTCAACTACCTTGTCCAAGCGCTCCGCGAACGCTACAGCGAAGAAGAACTCATTATCCACGCCTGTCGCAATAACGGCTCGTCCTTGACCTACGATGGCATCGAGGTTGGCGGCGAGCGCATCGCCAAAGAGATTGAAGACATTCTCGAAGAGCTAGGGCGCGATGGTTACAAGATCACAAAGTTCTCGATCGTCGGGTATTCCCTGGGCGGGCTGGTTGCTCGTTATGCCATCGGCTTGCTCGACTCTAAGGGTCATTTCGACAAGATGACCCCAGTCAACTTCACCACCTTCGCTACGCCGCATTTGGGCGTGAGGACACCGTTGACCGGCTACCAGAATCACTTGTGGAACGTGTTGGGAGCCCGGACGCTCTCTGCATCTGGACGGCAGCTCTTCATGATTGACAAGTTCAGAAACACCAACCGGCCAATCTTGAGCATACTCGCTGACCCCGAAAGCATCTTCATACATGCTCTTGCTCGGTTTCAGCACCGCTCGCTTTATGCCAATATCGTCAACGATCGGTCCGCTGTGTTTTATACCACGGGCATATCTCGGACAGATCCCTTCACCGATCTTAGCAAGATCAAGATTCATTATCTCCAGGGTTACGAGCCCGTGATATTGGACCCTGACCACCCTTGTGACCTGATACCCCACCACGAGCTACCATCGGTCTACCAACGGTTTCGTCACAATAGTCAAACCTTCTTGCGCCGGACACCAATTATTCTTGCGCTAGTGGTTCTGATTCCTATTGCGACACTGGCATTCTTGGCCAACTCATGCATACAGACCTTCCGGAGTCGGCGGCGCATCCAACTTCATGAGACGGACAAACAGGGAGCAGGCTTCGGTATGTACCGAATTCCCTTTATGGTTCGAGAGATGCGGGTTGGGCTGGAGGACGCATTCGAGAATGTGAATTCGGCGCAGGAACAGGAATATCTGCCACAGGGATCTGAAGAGATTGCCAGTGGGATAGACTCGTCCTCAGTGTCGAAGCTTTCGAATGCGTCCACAGAGTCACTGTTAACTGAAAAGGCGGATACAAATGCATCAAAGAAAGAGGCAACAACGTTGGAGAGGTCCCCGGATTTTCCCACATTGGCTTTGACGCCCATGCAGTTTGCGATGATCAAGGCACTTGACGATGTGGGCATTCGCAAATACCCAGTGCATATTCACAAGAGCAGTCACAGCCACGCTGCAATTATTGTGCGTTCCCCTCGCCCTGCCTTCGAGGAGGGCAAGGTCGTTGTTCGACATTGGCTTGAAAACGAATTCCACATCTGAAGAACGATCGGCATGTCAAGGAGAATTGTGAGCGACATCGTATCTTTGTGGTCTTGTTTTGAATAGATAGCACGGCGTCATATGGAGGAGCGGTGAGCACGTCGTTGAGCGAAGGTGTTTGTTGGACTACCTTAGTCGACCACATTGCGGATTGATTTTGTGAAGCTGTCTCCTTGGGATTGGGTTGTTCTGCATATGCTAGCACTGTCAATTAGGATAAAGATCATCCAGAAGGAGCACAGCAATCCAAGAAGCCCCGCTTGGACACCGTTGGCCCTTGACTTCCGGTCCTGTTTCTACCAGTCACCCTGACATGTGAATCAGAATGCCAGGGAGTAGCGGTTATGGGATTGCCTGCTCGTGGTGTTGGGCCTGATCTATCAAGGCGCACCGCGCTCCAGGGGCCTGAGGCCGTATCGTCGGTGCACATGTCAACACGTACCCCTCTGCTTCAAGGGATACGTATACAACGCGCAGTTCACGTTTCGACGGAATGGTCCCGAACCCACCGAACCATTCCCTAGCGGCCAGAAGAAAGGCCGAGGGGTCTTTTCTCAGGGACCCAGGCGGGTCCAGCTGTTCCTGACTAGGCCAGCCGCTGATTCGGTGGGCGCGGGCGATGACTGTGGTGGCGTTCGGTTACCACGGCTTGCCGACCTGACCAGGGCTCGGGATTTGATCCTTAACCCAAATCCATCAACGCATACCGAAGATGGATGAAACCCTGACACAAACAAGAGCTTGACCGGAGTGACTCGAGCGGTTCTGACAGATGTAACATGAAGGGCAGCCAGCCCGTACATTGTACTAGCAGAAGTAGTAGGTGGCCCGGCGCTGTCCTCATCAATATTAATAGTGTCGCTTATGCCTATTAACATGTGCCAATGCAGTTGGCATTGCCTGATATCAACTATTACTGGTAAGCGCATGCCAGGAGTCGTCGATCTTCGCCTTATATAGTGCAATGGTAAGGCAGCAACATCTTTGTTCTTCTGGCAATTTCCACTCCGACATATGTACTATGTACAATACCTACAACGCCTATCAGCTCAGGATCCTGGTAAATGCCGGCACTTTGGTATCTGAAGAGAGACGAAAATGTGTTCCATAGTAGTCAGACTGGGTGGCACAGTGGTAGACCTGAGGGCAATAGGGCAACAAGGTCGATGCAAAGTCGCGGTACGGCAGATAGTTGTACAATGTAGATGTCTCATGAGGTGCCAGTGTCTTTCAAGGTAACTGCAAAATCTGTCTGTTAAAACTCGTTCTTCGCAGAGTGCCCCGTGCAGTGGCCAGATATCACACTGCACGGTATGACGAGGATCTTCCCCCACTGCCACTTTCATCCCAACCAGACTTGGAACCGCACTTTGGCGCCACTGCACCGACCAATTTAACTGACTTTTAGAGCCTTTTAGCTGCTTTTTGCTTCTATTAATCTCTCTTCGACACCGCAACACGACACATGTTAGTGCGTTAGCGGCCTGCTAGTCAGAGAATTTTCCGTTGGATTTGAGCGTAGGCAATTTTTCGCTCAATATGCGGTGATAAACGACTTTTCCTCATTCGCCCACCAGGCTGAGCGACTCCATTGCACCGACGTCATGGGGGCCCGTATCAAATCTGCATGTGGATATCAACTCCGGAGCCGTGACCGGGCTGGTTCAAAGTCTGAGGCTTCTGACTTGCGGCAACGCTGTGGTGGCCTTTGTGGTGCCAGTAACATTATCGTAGTGACCCAGTGTTTCAAACGACGGTGCGTCGCCTCTGTTTTCGTGATACCCACTGTTGCGGTTGCAGGTCAGTTATCTTGTGTATGGCATCCACTTTTTTTACCCACGTGTGGCCGTCGACTGTACGTGTCGCCGTGTATCCAGAAGAATCGGACACTCTCGGTCAGGGTCTGGTATATATAAGTTCCTGGACCCCTGCCCCGGAGAACGCCTTATTCCCCATTAGATTCTTGTTTTGATATATAACTCTTGAAGCCTTTTTGGACCTAGATTTTCTTTCTCGTCTTTCTGCAACACATTCCTTTGGTTACAGACATAGAATAGAGACACATCACCTGCCCAACATGACGACGCAGCAAGAAGCAGAGGCCAAGAACCTCGAGCAGCCGATCCAGGAGGTCGACACCAACATGCTCTCTCCCATTCCTACCGGGAGGAGATCCAGACGGGAGACGCGGAGGCTGTCCAGCCAGAGCGTCACTCGAGCCGATCTCTTCTCAGGTCCCACGGTCGTCGCACCTCCCGATCACCTCAAGAGCAAGACCAGTGCCAATGAGACGGCCCAGGCCATGGAGATGGCCAAATACCACTTGGCCGAAGGGTCCGAGACTAGCACACCCAACGAGTCCGGCCCTCCAACGCCCGACGACTCGGGGCTCAAGACCACCGACAAGTACGCCTTTGCCTTCGATATTGATGGCGTGCTCATCCGAGGTGGCGAGGTCATCCCAGAAGCCATCGAGGCCATGAAGGTCTTGAACGGTCAGAACGAATATGGTATCAAAGTGTATGTGCAACACCCAAAGCCCCCATATCTCTGGACGAACGAAGTGCTAACAATCTCTCTAACAGGCCGTATATTTTCGTGACCAACGGAGGTGGAAAGACCGAAGAGGAGCGATGTATCCAACTTTCGCAACAGCTGCAGATGGAAGTGTCTCCTGGCCAGTTCATCTGTGGTCATACCCCGATGAGAGAAATGGCCGAGAAATACCACACGGTTCTGGTCGTTGGCGGCGAAGGCGAGAAGTGTCGCAAGGTCGCCGAGGGCTATGGATTCAAAGATGTCATCACGCCGGGAGACATCATCAAGGATAACAAAGACACAACACCCTTCCGGACTTTGACCGAGGAGGAGCTGCGGAACTCGAAGAAGCGCAACTACGGAGAAGTCAACATCGAGGCCGTGTTCGTCTTTGCTGATAGCAGAGACTGGGCCGGAGACTCTCAAATCATCCTCGACCTGTGCATGAGCAAGAACGGCCGCCTGGGAACCCGATCCGAGACTTTCGACGAAGGCCCACCGGTCTATTTCTCCCACAACGACATCGTCTGGGCCACGTCCCACACCTACTCTCGCATCGGTATGGGTGCTCTCCGAGCTTCTCTGGAGGCCATGTTCAAGGCCATCACCGGCAAGGAGCTCAAGACCATCGCTTTCGGAAAGCCACAAGTCGGCACCTTCGAATTCGCCACCCGACTTCTCCGACAATGGCGGAAGGACACTCACGGCATTGACCGCCCTCCGGAGACGGTGTACTTCGTCGGCGACACCCCAGAGTCTGATATTCGGGGCACCAACGAGTTCGACGAGAGCGGCAAATCCGACGCCCAG
The DNA here is from genome assembly GCF_000230625.1 of Exophiala dermatitidis NIH/UT8656. Lineage (NCBI taxonomy): Eukaryota > Fungi > Ascomycota > Eurotiomycetes > Chaetothyriales > Herpotrichiellaceae > Exophiala > Exophiala dermatitidis. The sequence continues at coordinate 578,204 of NW_008751653.1, forward strand.
TGGTTCTCCATTTTGGTCCGGACCGGTGTCTTCCGAGAAGGCACGCGTCCTGCCTACATGCCCAAGATGACGGTGGACAACGTCCTGGAAGCCGTCAAGTTTGGCATGAAGCGTGAGTTCGAGAAGCAAATGAAGAACCTCACCATTGGTGGCGGCGCACCTCAGCTGGCCAACGCCATTGCCGAGGATGACCTTGAGCAAGAGGAAGAAGAAAAGCAACGACAAGAACAACAGCAACAGCAGTAAGAAATGTACCCTTTACGAATTTGACGATAGATGAACGCATTTGATCGGTGTCGGATATAAAGGCGTTTCCCGGGGATCGGCTTGGATTGGATAGTGCACTCCTGAGCCAACCTCCTGGATTGAGGTTGGAAGCAACCATTGAGAACTGGCTTTTTCCGCGACACATCATGGCATCCATAGAGTTTGCACAATGGGTTACCAGGGCGTTGAAGGTCTGGACCTTGGGCTGCAGCTGAGGCTGTCAGCCACCATAGAGTCGGAGGCCCGAAATTGGGGGCTGTTTACATAGACAGTAACAACTCATGAATACACGAGCCGTGTTTATCCATCAATTATTTGTGCAAGCTTGTTCGATTGAGCTCCGTGTCTTCACGTTCGTTGGCCAGTGTCCCCCTGATCTCTTTTAGTCATGAACCTGTTTTTATCAACTTGGACAAGGTGCGATGGTTGCAAGAAGCGAAAAAGTACGGTTCCGAGAATCATGGTTGGACGGACGAGCCTTCCAGACGTTGACACGGCCTCATGCAGCCCCTACCTTAGCATGTAGTGTAACCAGGCATGCCGGGATGGTGCATCGCCGCTATGCATGCAGGCTGCCTTCCAAGCCGTGGATATATATAGGGGAGGCGGTCGACGGCGCGCCGATGCGAAACGCAGATCGCAGAGTGACACGTCTCAAGACAGCCGTTGCCTGCAGTGGTTCCAAGCATGGTGCCTGTGTGTACAGAGTATCATGTAATAGGGTACTACAGTACGCCGCGGTTGTAGGAGTAGAGAATGGTTCGACCCTCTAAATTGATACATGTTGTTCCGTAGGAATATCAATGTAGACTGCTTCGACTTCAAGTTCTTCAACGGCCTCGCCATACATGACAACGTAATGTTCGCGAGCTCACATTGTCTAGGCGCCTCCGATCTCTAACAGAATCTGATCAAAGTTCTGGATTTGCTCTGTTGTCGGAAGAGAGCCTGGTAAATCGTTGCCGATGTTGCAGAGAGTAGTTGGTAGCCTGCTTCGTACGGCGCAGTCTGTTCTGTGTAGAGGGAGACTGCCAGCTGGACCTCGCTTGTCTAGGCTCCGCTGCCGCAGAACAAATCAATACTATTATTAACACAATACAATAGGACATGCGGTAAATGGTAAACGGTCATAGGGGCAAGAGGGACGTTGACTGATATAGCCGATAAATGTAGGAAATATCGCCGTGTCCCTCAGTCCTCGCTACAGTTACCAACACTTCCTTCGCTCATCAAAGAACCTGGGGGCCATGAATTGAGAGGCCGCTCGGGGTCACAGGGTGCCAGGAAGGCGGCGCTACAGAGGTGTAGGCGTTGGGGGACCTCCCTTATTTAGATCGAGCATAAGTCGGAGGGTGAGTGGACAGGGTGAGCAGAGAGGTAGAGAAGGGTCGGAGGAGGGTGAGTCGTAAGGAGTCAAGACAGGACGTTTGGGTCAGCTGCAGCCTGAGGTGGTCTCTCTCTGCAGGTTGGCTATGTTTTAATGCGCCAAATCAAGGCCTACTCCCTTTCGGACCTTTTCCAACTAGCATCTCCCTTCGTCTTCTTGGATTGTGTGTATGTGAGCATGTCAGCTTGCGCAAAACCGCAGTCCCAGCCTCAGTGAGATTCAGTGGTTCTGCGCCTCGCCGTCCGTCATTCCCGTGGTGATCGGCGCCCTCTTGGGACGCTTGCCTGTGGCCAGCCTCTCCTTCAGCTCGATCCTTGAATCCTCGACATCGACACCGACACCGATACCCTCGCTCACTGCTTTTTCCTCCGGCATCCAGAACCATTGCGTTTCGTGCGTTCTAGCGCCTTGTGTACTCGATCATCTCCGAACCCTTGCCCATAGAGCGCAATCGATCGCACAGCTTCTCCGAGCCTTCAGCTGGCCGAGACAGCATCTTACTTCGAGAGTCAGCGCAGCCCAACCCTTCGGAACAAGTCATCGCCTTTGAATCCTATCAAGCGGGCGAGGAGCGCACTGCGCCTGTAGCCGCATGATGGCGACAGAAGGCGCAGGAGCTAGTACGACGACTTCTCCCGAACCCGTTGTGCAGTCTCTCCCTCGCAATTCACCTGCGCCCCCGCCTACATCTGCGCCTTTGGCCTCGTCGTCGCCTCCGTCTAAAAGAGAGTTGGCGTCATGGTGGAGGAAGTTTCGGAAAACAACCGAAAAGACCGATGAAAAAGGTAAGAGGCATGGTTCATCAGTCGCTCAGCGGTCTACACATTTGGCCAACCCAGCATTCTGCGGAGGCGACGATAGTCAGCCACTTATAGGTTCGTTGTCACTGACTAGCTACAGCCGATGTCGGTCCTGGGATCTTTGGAGTGCCTTTGGCAGACAGCATCAGATACGCCAATGTTGCCATCTCATTACAGAATGAAAATGGCGAAAGCTTCATCTACGGATATGTGCCGATAGTGGTTGCAAAGTGCGGCGTGTTTCTGAAGGAGAAAGGTATGGACTGTCCATAACATACTCTGCTTGATCATGAATTGGCTTACCAAAATCTTAGCCACTGATGTGGAAGGCATCTTTCGATTGAGCGGCTCAGCCAAAAGGATCAAGGATCTCCAAACTGTTTTCAACTCGCCGGACAGGTATGGGAAAGGCCTTGACTGGACCGGATATACCGTCCACGATGCAGCAAACATCCTACGCCGGTACCTCAACCAACTCCCTGAACCCATCATTCCCCTCGAATTTTACGAGCGCTTCCGCGAACCTTTACGTCCAAGTCATACTGTCATCGGACCAGACGGCGAGGCTCAACCCCGGGACTTGACAATGGAGGAGCATGCCGCAGCTGTGAGAGCATATCAAAAGCTCATCACGGAACTTCCCCCTCTTAATCGCCAGTTGCTCCTCTATATCCTTGACCTACTAGCGGTCTTTGCGTCGAAATCAGACTACAACCGTATGCCCGCGGCCAACCTGGCTGCAATATTTCAGCCTGGCATTATCTCGCATCCCTCTCACGACATGTCTCCCATGGAATACAAACTCAGCCAGGACGTTTTGGTCTTCCTAATCGAGAACCAAGACAATTTTCTCATTGGGATGTCTGGTACAGCCGTGGATGAAAAGACACAGAAAGATGTCGAGAGTGGACCCCCATCGCTGCGCTCGCCCAAGATTATGGGACGCTCAGCATCGAATGCTAGCGCAGGCGCCGAAAGTTTGCGGAAATTCGGAGTGCGGCGCAATGTCTCCGTGTCCTCTCGAGGGTCCAGGACCGGGGGCAGCCCGGGAGTTTCGGGCCCTGGTACACCTCCGGGTGCGTTCGCCGGTGCCTCCGCGACTGGCGGCCTTGCACGAAGTAATACGGTTCCTTCCAAGCGATCTCCGGCCATCAATTCCGGCCGATTTCAAAGATTTAACGATGCCTCCGAGTCCGCATTGCCGGCCATCAGCTCTCCTATAGCAGGCCCCGGGACCCCAACTCCGAACCGTGAAGGGACTGAATCGAAGTCGTCGCGATCTACATCCACCGCCCCGGACGAGGTCAACGGAACTAGCAGCACCCTTCCTGCCAATGCTGCCAGGAAGAACGTATTGATATCTTCCCAGACTACACAACCACCAAGCCAGCCATCTCAGCACCAGTCCCAGCCGTTTCCGAACGCACCGTTAGCCGAGCATGAAACGAGCCAGGGACAGGGCCAGGGCCAGACTCCTGCTCCCGTACCCACCCGTGAGCGAAAGATATCCACCCGCCTCCACAAGTCGCCTATTTTTGGCCCTTCAGAGTCGCAGGGAAGGCAACCTAGGAAGTTGCAGAAGAGGCAAAAGATCCCTGGCGGTTCTAACGACAGCGCGCAAAGCTCTCTCAATTCTCTACATGCTGAAGATCAGGGTGGCTTTCACACTCCTCTTATGTCCCCTGACATCAATAGTGCAAGCAAACCGGATCCCCTGGGTGCACAACAGGGCCCGAGTGTGACAAACATCGGCGCCACTCCTGTGGAAGAAACCCCGGGTTTCAAGCAATACTCTACTCCGGGCCATGGACACGAGGGACAGAACCATTTTGCTGGCTTAAAACCACCAACGAGCCCTCCTGGGTCTACACGCTCACGCTCTTCCTTCACGGATCATTCAGAAGCCGAGCTAGCCGACGAGAACCAGGCCCAATCCGAACAGGAGAAGCGTCGCCGCAGGTGGAGGTTTTCATCCTCGGCCAAAAAAGGGGAAAATTCTCCCCTGGCTCCTCCACCTCCGATCGGACAGAATGTGGGAGCCAGAGGAAGCAACACTTCACTCGGAAGTTCGCATCGACCAAGAAAGAGTTTTACTGGCGACTCGCAAGATACATCTGTTACGAGTGGTCAACACCCGCTTGCTGGTCAGTCGAGCCAAGAATCAGGTGAGCCCCCGAGAGACCAGGCCGTGGAGACGGAGAAGAAGGGCATTTTTGGAAAATGGAAAGCCAAGATGGCGCAGACGCGCGAGGAAAGACAGGCAGAGAAAGAAAGGGCAAGAAGCCCTCCAGCTTCTGGGAGTGAACAAGGAGGTTCACGTAGCAGCTTGACGGCTTTTGCACAGGAGAACTTGGCGCAAAGGGGCAGGTCGTTCGACAAGTCCCGGGACGAGGTATTGTCAAGCGTTGCCGAGCGGCCAGCTGATGAAGCCCAGGTCCCTGATGGACCACTTTTGGCGGGACCTGGTCAGTCAGAGGAGCCCGGAACATGATCTAGTTCACCATGTCCATATCGAGGGGCTACTTCTTGGGATGGTCTTTGTCGTTGGGATCAGCATGTGGTCGAGGGCGCGTTGGACAGCCGTCGCTCATGCTGTTGGGAGGGCGATAAATATCTATACGGTGCATCAGTACAATCCTGCATGTGGTACATTGATATCGGCATTCATCAGTGCTATCGGGAAGGCCACAGTTTGACCTTTGGAAAGCAGAGGTTGGAAAAAGTCGTCTGGCGGTTTCTGCATGATTAGTTGGATATTGGACGCTTCCTATGACAACTGAGCGGTGTTCTTCTCTGGGTGCCTATACCCCGTTCGCTTCATTTATAAATCAATACCTAGGTAAGCAAAGTAGGCTTGAACAGTAGGGCGTTAGATACCTACCTAGGTAGGTTTGCTGCACGGTTCGTAAATACCCTAATACTCCGGTACTTAGGTGGTAATGGCGAGAACTGAAAAGCAGAAAGTTGGTCGAAATTGGTTTAGTCCCAATCCGATCGTGCGTTCTCCACCAAAATTTCGCACCTTCACAATTGACGGCTTTTTTCTGGTGCGGAGAGTATATGTTCGATTGAGACTTCAACCACGACAACCTCTCCTTATATAGATTTGGCCCTAATAATCTCGCCTCATATTCGTACAGCTGTACTATTGCAGCTGTTATCTGTGGGCAGCTAGGTTCTGCCGTTGCTGCCGAGATCGTGGTACTGGCCTTCACTCACTTGCGCAACGACGCAGTCAACCGCACCCGCCGAGCCCCAACCTGGACAAGATATATAACATCCAGAGCTGTCGGACAACGTCGCAACCATAATGGCGAAAGAAAAATCCACCACGGACGCCAAATTGTCCAAGGAAGAGCGCAAGGCCGCACGCAAGGCCGAGAAGCAAGCGCGAAAAGCCGAATCTGCGGGCGTCAAAAAAGTCAAGTCCGACAAAAAGGAGAAGAAGGAAAAGCGCAAAGTGCTTGCGGAAAAGGCGCTGAACGAGCTTGAAGGCGAGAGCTCAAAGAAATCCAAGAAGGCCAAGAAAGACGAGTCTAGTGAAGATGACGAGCAGGAAGAAGACGGCGAAACTGGGGTCGCGATCGAGAAGGACGAGACAGAGTCGGATGAAGACGAGGTCATGAAGGAAGACGAAGAGAGTGAACAGGAGGCAGAGAAGAAACTGAAACAGGACGACAAAACTGCTGCCAGGCCAGTTGGGGCCCTGGTGCCATTTGCGAATCCGTTGGCGGATGAGAAGGTTGCGAAGAAGGTGTTCAAGAGCGTCAAAAAAGGTATGTTAATCTCCCAATCAAGCTCTTCTACGTCGTTGTTACATCTCATTTTGTCAGCCCTGATTCAAGCGAATGGACCTGACCTGACCTGACCTGACCTGACCTGACCTGACCTGACCTGACCTGACCTGACCCGACCCGACCTCATATGCTAACTTATCTTCTTATCTTCTCTAGCCGCCGCTCAACGCACCCTCAAACGAGGTGTCAAAGAAGTCGTCAAGGCGTTGCGCAAATCGCCTACCTCGAGCCCGGACTCTTTGCCTATTGGCATCGTCATTCTTGCTGCGGACATTTCTCCCATGGATGTCATCAGCCACATTCCTGTTCTGTGTGAGGACCACAATATCCCTTACATCTACGTGACGAGTCGCGCGGAGCTGGGCATTGCCAGCCAGACGAAACGGCCGACTAGTGTGGTCATGGTCAGTCGTGACGTGGCCAAGAAGCAGGGCAAGGATAAAGAATCCAAGGACAAAAAGGGCAAGGAGGCCGATGCTGACGGTGAAAGCTGGGAAGAGACGTATAAGAATCTGGTCAAGGTGGTAGTGAGAGAGGGCCGCCATGTCAAGATCTGAGTCATTCTGTGTCTGTCTTGCTAGACGATTTTTCTAGGGGCGTTTCGGTTCATTCAGGTTGTACTCAAGTTTTGAGGGGAGGACGGGGTCTCTTAAAATCCTAGGGTGGACTGCCATTGGAAAGCAGGGACGGGACATCAATGATCTGATACGAACGTTGAAAGGTATCTTCCCTCCTGATGCCAGTTCGTTCTGCCACAAAACTACATAGTCAAAGGCGACGTCAACCCTCTTCAATCCCTGTTCTATGGCTGCCCCAGCAGCTAGTTCGCATGCTGTTGCCATGAGGAACGATGGGCTATGGGCCAGGATGCCCCTCTTCGAGAAGTCGAAGTCCGCAAAACCAAGCGAGGTTCATTTGTACCGTCTAGCAGCTGGTCGATCTCTCCGCAACTTGTGCGGAGATTTGTATACGCGGCGCGGAAAGAATTGTACCATCGATTAGGTGTCTAGGAATCCATGAGATATTCGAGAATACAGATATCCAGAAGCATAATAGAATTTTCGAATATTTTATATTAGTGGCTTGTGTACATAGGTACCTCCTTGGAATGGCTTTGCAGGAGGGTCTTCTGGCTTGGGATATTTGCGGGATATGGGATAGTATGACCACAGGGCCCTGCCCTGCAACACATGTGTTCAATGCCTCGTTGTCTTGAATTTGCCTCTCCTTCGCCGACTTCCACGAATACATCTTTCAGCAGTGAGTGTCTTTGGACAGACCCGAAATTACCTTAGGTAAGCATCTGAGAAGCTCATACCGAAGTTTTGCCGGCAGCGAGCCTCAACATCCAGTGGCTCGTACCGTTTCTATACTCACGCCAGCCTTCATAGTCGCGCCCTTCACCTTCTCCCTCACCTTGCTGCATCAGTAAACTCACTGGATAGATTTGGAACAGTCGAATACAATTGTACCACATTCTGAAACCATGTCTTCTAAAAAGGATATGCGGAGGACCGACCTTGGTTTGTTCCAACCGCCAACTCTCTTGCCATCCTAACCTGACGCATGACTACCAGTTATTCCATATGTCGAGCCCAAAGAAGAGAAACCCGCCGATCTGGGGTCCACGCTTACAAGCACCATGCCCATGGCAGCTGTGAGTTGAGCACTCTCCCCTGCATCCGACCAGGCACTGCTGACTGTGTAACAGATGTTCACACGAAACAGGTAAGGAGGCTATCATCATCAGCTGTCGGGCTTTGTTGCTAACTATGATCTATCAGGATGCTTGGCTGGTAAGAAGATACACGTTCTGCGAGTCCGGAGCTGCTGTGTAACAGATTCAGGTTCTCGTTATTAACCGCCCTTCTGAACTGGCTGGGCGAGACCCCAGCACAACGACAGAGCAGTGCTACTCCGGGGTATATGTCTTTTGGCATGGCTGGTAAGTAATACCTAGTCCTAAGGTTTGTGGACTGCAAGCTGATCACCTTTATAGCCCTTGCCGTCGCTGTGGTATGTCCAAATGAAAAAATCATTTAATTCTCTACGGCAGAACTGATGGTGACATTCTAGACCTATATGCCATTGTTTCTCCCGCCGCCAGCGAACGCCGCAGGAGCGTCTCCTGCAGCACCAGCACCACCAGCAGCGTCCTCATAGTGGCTATCCTGAGAAATGGTTGCTATGCGTTTTGTTCTGAAGGAGAGCGTTTGGTCAGGATACGGGCCACCGAATTTCAGGTATCGAAGCCCTGGAGGGCTTCCGGGTGCCGAGATCCGTCTGGGACCGTTGCCAGTTCTCGGGTAAAATGCATCTGCGTTAATAGATACCCCAATGCACAGCATGGTCTATGATTGCGAAGCCGAACTGCACCTTAGTATATTCCGTGTCTCAACAGCATACTACACTGGCATGTATCTGGGGATTACGGTGAAGTAGCTGTACGTGTTCTGCGACACGCAGTACCTAGTATCCTTAGCCTGGGAAGATGTAGCGTAGACGAAAGTGCTCTACTAACAGCAATATTTATAGCGGCCTCTACACATGTATTCACGCTAGACAATCGACATGTTTTGCACCCGCCATGTTAGCACCAATCACCCCGTGCAGAAATGCAGTGGCGCGTCTTGGCGTCTGCGGTTGACCGCGCTGGGAAACTTGAACGCAGAGAGTTCTCTCGAGTTCTTCGTCACCTCTTCCCCCACCCACTTATCATCCGTGACTTGAACTGCAGACTCCTTGCCCACGATTCTTTCTTTCTCCTCCTTCCAAACAACCATCAACAACCACATCACTCTCCACTCCATAACTTCGTGCTTTCAACTCCCACAGTCGAATATTTTCACCCTTCGACCTTTGATCCTACTTTAATTAAGCAGGTTCCTTCAACAAACGAGTTTATGTCAACTATCCAAAACCTCAAAACCTTTGGTAAGGCATTCCCCTCTTTTAGCCTGGCTTTGCCACCCTAGCGACCAACAACAACAACCACAACCACAACAGAAAATGGTCCATCGGTTGGCCCTTGGGCAATCGCTACCGATGGTCGCGCCACACGAGTTTACTATGGGATCAATCACGTAGTGCTTGTGCTCTGGGCTTGTCGACGCCCCGAATTCACTACTCTGCGCATGCGACACGTGGCTAACAAATTTTTGTTAACAGACCCCTTCGCGGAGGCCGACGACGACACTGGGGAAGCGAAGCAATCCCAGAACTACATCCATATTCGTATCCAACGTAAGACCAACCCGAACAATCGCCACGTCCAAGGCAACCGTGACGCTTATTCGTCGATGCAGAGCGAAATGGTCGTAAGACTTTGACCACCGTCCAAGGCCTACCGAAAAAGTTCGACCAGAAGAAGATCCTTAAGGTCATCAAGAAGAAATTCGGTATGTTGGCACACTACGTTGATGTGTGAAGGAATATTGACTGAGACACCATAGCTTGCAATGGCACAATCGTTACAGATAGCGAGATGGGCGAGGTGATCCAGCTCCAGGGCGATCAACGCAAGGATGTCCAAGAGTTTTTGACCGCCAAAGACGGCCTCGAACTCGATGCTAAGACCATCAAGGTGAGTTATGACAAAAATCACATGCCAAGGATCTGAGCTGATCGTTTTATCAGGTCCATGGTTTCTAAACGCTTGAGCCGACATCCTCTGCTATCCTACTGAGTCATCCGAGGACAAGGCTATCGTCGCCTCATATGAGAGACCTTTTCTTGTACGATTGCTTCTACGCGCCCTTCACCTTTGGTGGCCTTTGCAGTGGCCAAGTCATGATAGCATTGTTAGGATGAGACAGGCGAAGTGCGTTTATGATACCCACGAAACATAACTTCTTTGCGAGGTTGGACCATGTCGGACCACGGGATGGAAATGATGCGACACGGACGCGCTACGAGAGCCAGCGATGTGTGCTGTCCAAGTGACAGCAAGGAGCTTTCCTTCATCGACGCTGCTGGCTCTGTATGTTAGTTTCTGAAGTGTTTCAATGGTTGGGATGAGGACTAAGATTCTCATCGCCCTAACATTGCTTCCTGTTAAGAGTAATATGAACACTCGGAATCAACGACCTCGTCTGTCTTCTACCTAACTGCATCTTACCGTGCCACGTAGGGCTGCTTTCCTGTAGTGTTGGTACGAAAGACGACCCAGGTCTGACTTGTGGCAGCACACTATGGTGATCTCAAGAGGAGCACGCCGTAAATAGTTGGCAGGGGTTCATCCCTCGTTTGATCATGCCGTCAGTCCCAGGCACTGTAACTCCCATTGAGCCGTACACACCTGCTTGCCCAAGCAGAGTGTCTATCCGTAGGTTGAAGTTCACTGAGCGGCTGGCCCATATGAAATCTAGACGGCAGAAACCTGGAGCTACGGCACAGGAGGCTTAGATAAGGTGTTTGTCGGCCACTCTGAACACATCGAGACATTTCACAGGTGATGATATTACTCTCTACCTAGGTATCTAACGAGACTTGTGCCGCTCTTCTATTTCCTTCTTAGCTCGAGGGTTTTCTTTGATAACGAGCAAGCGTCCCTGGTATATCTCCCACAGCGTTGCGGCAAGATTGACAAAGAACATCAAGATCATGAGCAATAGGAGAAGGGTGGTTATGACGTGGAAGAAAGGAGAGTCCATTTCAATGCTGAACATCAGCATTGAAGTCGTCAGAGTTCCCGTGGGGAAAATGATTGCGTTCCAGGTCGGCGTCCACGACAACTCTTTTTGGAAAGCACGCTCGGCCATCGCCCACACTGCAAGCATCAACCATACGGTTCCCATACCGCTGAGCAAGAGGGCCGTCATGATACAGGCGACCTCGAGTGGGGCGGCTGCGGTCTCGGTCAAAAAGGCCCCCTTGTGGTATCCCTCGAAACGACCGTATGTGTGGGCGGCCGATCCCAGCAATTGTAGGGCCGCCGCAGATTGGCCCATAGGTCCCACGAACAGAAACATTGAGGCTGTCTGCTGGGGCGGCGGCCAGCCCTTGGTGAGCAGATGGTGGAGTAGCATTGTATACAGGAAGGTGGCCAGCAGCAAACCCACTCCGACGGCGAAGAACGAGGCGATGATAACCGGAACGGCAAGTCGGGCAGAGATGTCGTGCGAGAAACTGCTGACAAGACCGCCGATCGTGGCTAGTGTTGCCACGCCCACGGAGGGGATGAAGACCAGAGGAGGCAGCTGCTGGTCCGAAATCGAGTGTCGTCGCACAAGCGTGATGATAACGAAGCAAAGCGTGGCCATCATCCAGGCCGTACCGATCCACCACATGACATAGGCGACCAAGGTAAAGGCGTGACCGCCCCAAGAAACAGCCTCGCTTACGGTCAACGACACGAATGCCACGAGGGTCAGCCATGCAATGGGCCAGCATGCAAACAGCGCCAGCTGCGACACGTCGTCGACCAGCTCCCTGTACGCCTGGCCTCGGAATATGGCGAAAAGGAGGATATACACGGCCGAGAAGATAATGAACAGCACAAAGTCGAACATGAAGACTATGGTCGACAAAACCCCGAGCCCGTCAAATTGGTATGGTAGCTGGTGCATCAGGATCGCAATTATTCCGGCGTTCATGCACCATGTGAACCTATCCGATCACACGTCAGATTCCGATCGAGAGAAGGACTGATGTGATGGTGGGCATGACAGCAAAGAACGGTGTCGTCTCTCACCATATCGGGCTGAAATCTTGAAGCAGTGCTAGGAAAGCACCTCGGTGCAGCGGCTCGGTGGTGTTTAGAGGTCCTCCTTCGCCATCGCCGTTGGGGTGTCCGTTGGCTCCATTGCTGGTCGCCATTGATTTGCCTTCCTCGTCCGCCAATGTGGCGGGAAGACGAGGTGTTGTGATCACCTGTGGGCTTCTTCCTTTTGGGGTAGGCAGTACCTGGGGGTTAACAATCGCCGTGTTCGAAAGCGATGGCCCTCAAGCTCAAGTCACTGACTTATAGCACAAGTCGCCGCATGGCACAATTGGCCATGGCAGAATGTTTATGCCGCTCCGGCATCTGCGTGTTCGTGACGACACTACCTGCTCCATACTCGTGGCATCCATGGTGCCGGTAGACGAGAAGTTGCCAGCGGAGACTGGGACAAGGTAGCAGCAGGTACGTTCAATCTAGCTGAACCATTGGACATTTGATTCTCCTCGCAGCTGGCAATCCCTAGGTTGATGGAACATGTTGTACTTTACCGGCTCATCCGATATGGGCATCATGATTATGTCAGCGGACGAGGCTGGCGGTAGCAGGGGCGGAAGGGTTTTCGGGCGTTACAGCTTATGGCGCTGATTGAGCAACTGTACTCATTTTAGGGATCACAAAAAATGCTCCAAACGAGCGCTCGAAACCTATGAAGTCGTAGGTAGTGTAGGTGTTGTTCTACGCAGCATGACAGTGAAATGGACTTGAGCTTAGAGGGAATAGGTACGGCGGAGAGATGGAACCACTAGTGCTGTTATAATTTCCGGGTTACCATTGGTCGACCTTATCTCGAGGACCTTCAAGGACTGTTATTCATAGTCTGGGCTGGCGCGTAACGACACTGCCGTGGAAAGGGAGGAAAGAAAGAGGGCCGCGGTCCCTGAGCAGTGGCCTGCTGGTTTCACCGCAGTTACCATGCAGCGATCCTCGTCAGAAGAAGAATCCGCTCGCAGACGGCGATTTAGGATACAAAGTGAGTTTGGTAATGCGCGACAATGGCGAAGCCGGAAAAACCGTCCTTGCGATACCTGTCGCCGAAGGAAGACTGCTTGTGTCATTGAAGACAAGCCGCCATGTCAGTAACCTCCTTTCAACCCGGGTGAGCCAGGAACTTACCTTACGAGCCAGGCCTCTTTTGTCGAGGCAGAGGATTGGACTGCCAGTCCACTTCTGAACCAATACAACGCTCAAGACCGCAAGCATTTGACGAGGACCCGGACGACGAGGACGAGCCGATGACTTCACTGGAAGAACCTCCAGCTGAGTTGAGTCCTCATAATGAGAATCATGTCTCGCCCCAGCAGGTCAGCCCTGGCGGCAATGATTCCGGCCAAGTCCTTCTCTCCCCAAGCACCAGCGCGGAAGGTATGGATATTCGAGAATGGCTAGGAAACCCTAATCCCACAACTCCGAGCAGTATCGGTTCCCGCTTTGTTGACCCGAAAGTCCACACCCTTGAAGATGGCAAGGACCTCACTGCACATTCCATTGGGCTATCTGCCGAGCAAGACACAAATCTTCTCGCTTCCTTTCGATCTGTCATAATCAACGAGACAAATCGAGTGGATGGCGACATTTTTCAGGTTCACCCCGGAAGTACTACGACAGGCACCCCGCCTCTTCACTTTTACATATTGAGGGACTGGTTCATGCCATACGATGACCGGATCAAGGATGAGTCGTCCCAAGTGATTGAGTCTAAGGTCGGATCGTTTGGCCCTAGTCTGGTCAATCTTTACTTCAAATATGTTCATCCAGTCTATTGCGTCGTTTCCAAGGTCCGCTTTCTCCGGGCTTATAAGCAAGACAAACACAGCATTCCGGCATCATTGCGCGGAGTGATCTATGGACTGGGTGCCGTCTACTGGAAGCAAGATCCCACGTTGAAGGGAATCACCCGTCCATTTGAGCAATATGAGCTGTTCCATGCAGCTCAAGCTTCCCTTGAGAGGGAGCTGGAAGCACCTAACCTGTGGAACCTGCAGGCATGTCTGCTCATGTTACACGAGAAGGCTGCGGGAAACGGTACATTCGAGACCCCTAGGACCTGGACTCTATCTGCACAAGCGGTCGCTTGCGCTCAAATGATAGGGCTCCATCGTGATCCGACCGATTGGAATATTGCTCCCTGGGAGAAGAGCCTGAGGAAAAAGCTTTGGTGGGCCACCTATATTACTGATATGTGGTCGTCAGTATCCCATGGGAATCCTCCCCATATCTACCGTACCTCATACACGACATCGAATCTGAACATGGAGGACTTGAAGTTTGATGAAGATGTCCCAGAAGAGCTTCAAGATATGGTCGACATCACAAGTGTCAGCTTCGATGTGTCAACCGCAGCTAGATTCCTCGAGCACGTTGGGCTCACTCAAATACTCCACAAGCTATTGGACACGGCGTTGTAAGGTCCTTTGTGTGCATGTGCGAAACTCTGGTTGCGACGTGCTGACCTCGCTGCAGTTCTGATCACAGTTACCGAGTCGGCATCTTGGATCCAGACAGGCAGGAGATGAGACTCCTCGAAATACAATCAGAACTCGAGTCCTGGCATTCCTTGATTCCGCAATGTGTCACCATGAATTATACCCCAAACAGATACAGTTTTCGCAATAATGGTACCTCGTTCATTGACAGGAAAGGTTCCTGGTCACTAACAGTAAGGCAGGACCGCTTCACCTCGCTTATTTCGCAACTCAAGTGCTTCTTTTCCGTGCTTTGATGACTCCAGCATCCATGGCGGCCAAGAACAATCCACATTCCAGCTTACGTCGGTTTTTCGATGCTGCCATAGAGCAGTTTAGCGCCTTCCTGGCTTTTATGAATGAGATCACTCCTGATGGCTTGCGCGCATTCTGGGGTCGACGTAAGTTTCTGGTCTATGGCATGGGAGGACACCGCTGACAACCATCAAGACGGCCGTTCGCAGCTCATTCTAACCGGGAATTTCCTGGTATACTTGTTTCTATTATCTTCGAGCCCCGATCAAGTCCGGGAGACGTTCCGGCTTTTGGAGCTCTTCCACGAATCACTTCAGAGGCTAGGCGAGCTTGTGGACGAAGATTCGGTGGGTCTAATACGCCCGGTAGCCCTGAGGATTGACTCCTTCTTTACACAAGCGGCTCAGATTATGCGGAGCGGCTCGACTACAGGCTCATATGCAACCGGCATGACCATGGAACACACTGATGGGGCTTCTACGACTTCCCCGATACAGTAAGGTGAAGGAGAAATATTGTCCTCATGACTCGACCGCTTTGTTGGCAGACGGAGTGACACCTGAATGGCGGATCGTGTTTGTGCCTAGAATAACGGACCCCCGGCCGACTTGCAGCTTTGCCACTATCTCAGTTGTTCTAGGCTTCCAGCTATCAGATGCCGTTACCCTACAGCTTTTGTGGCATTTAGCCGATCATTCATCGTCCCCGAAGAAGACCTTGATTGGCATCCACGAATCATTGACAACCTTGAAGCGGGTCTGGATGCCGTTCAAGGCTTCCATTTCGTCCTTGGTCAATTCCCAGCCATCCAACTGGAAGTTTTGCTCTATCCTCGAAGGTGTCACGCTCTTCGGGATGATGCTGGTGCCTCTTTGCAGACCCCACATCAACCTGGGTTTGTTAGTGACACCGTGCGCTCTTCTGGATGGCAAAGACTTACAAGATCTGAGATGGGCTCTTGCCCTTGGCTTCGGCAATTTGAGACAGAGCCGGCTCCTTGTAAAGAGGGTTGTCTGTGGCTCCCCCAAGGCAAGAGTAGGCGGTGCAGTGGATACCCTTTGACTTGCAGTAGTCGAGCAACTTGGGACTGGCAGCCGTCAGTGAGCCAACGGTCAAGGCAAAAGGGGAAAGGGCTCCTTACGATGGATTGGCTGGGTGAAGTTCGATCTGGTTCACCGCAGGAACGACTTTGCAGGAGGGGTCGTTGAGCAGTTTCTCGAGATGACGGATCTGGAAGTTGGACACGCCGATGTTCCGGACCTTGCCAGTGTCGAGCAACTTCTGCATTTCTTGCCTGGTGCTCACATTAGCGCGCGAACACTTGAGCGATTTGCCACGATCTAGCCACTCACCATGTCTTCACGAAGTCCCAATCTGGCAAGTGCTTTGAAGGGTCATTCGGGTCGGTTGAGCACGGGAAGTGCACCAAGTACAGATCGATGTACTCGAGGCCCAAGTCACGGAGGGACTTCTCGAATCCTTCCCGAACTCTGTGATGCCATGGATTGTCAAGCTTGGTGGTCACCCAGATCTGCTCTCTGGGTACCCCCGAATCCCTGATGCCTTGGCCAACCTCAGCTTCATTTTGGTAGTTGAGAGCCGTGTCAATATGGCGGTATCCGTACTTCAACGCGTGGCTGACTGCTTTTCGGACTTGCTCTGGCGGCGACTTCCATGTTCCCAACCCTATTGCGGGAATCTGTGCCCCAGTGTTAAGGGTGAATTTCTGGGAGGTGTGGTTTAGGGTTGCCATGGTTGCTTTGCTTATCGGTGCTTTGTTCTGGACCGTGGCGGCTATGTGCTGTAACCTGTTTCTGAACATTCCGACACAATTAAATCACCTGGCAGTGCATTATCAAGCGACGCCTTTTGTACCAGCCTTGGCCGTGTCGACCGTGTCAACATTCTGCTCCTGGCTCTAGAGCTAACAACTGCATATGGCTTCGAGCAGCCCAGGTCCACACGAGAATCCGGAACCAAGTACAGCAGAGTGGACTCGGTATATTCGCAATTGCCCGTTCGTCTGGTGCAAGGTTGGCCGATCGGGCAAGTTGTACACTCCTATCTCGGATCCACCCCTTAGATCGGCCAACTTTCCAACAGGCCCACTTTGTGGTGCGCCACTAATTGACGATAGCCATGGCTGGGGATCTGGACTTGAGGGGGTCCCTGGAGTCGTTCCGCCTGCATGTTCATTTATGTATAAACACAGTCGCCAATACCTCTCACACGAGGACCAAATTTGCCCCATCCACCTCCGGCCAACTACCAGCATTGTTTTTTTCTGTTGTGTCACAGTTTCACCTTCCTTGCAAGAGTGCGCAGGCTGGTAACCGGCGCCGTGTACGGAAGACCACCATGGGTCTCAAATGGGGGCAGCTCAAGCAGCGCCTGCAAGTGTGAGTTTTACCACCCCAAAAAAGAAGAATCAACCACTTCGAGGACGCACACTTACATCGATGCCTTCGCAGGCCCAAGGACGAGAACTCGTACTATGAAAATACCACATGGTGCAACCGGGATCTTATCCCCATGCCCCGGGAGAGGCGAACCTGGGGAATCTGGGGATATTTCGGTATGTGGAGAGCATAGCAGGATTTGACAAAAGGCATCAAACTGATTATTTACAGGATATTGGACTGTGTCCGGGTCGTGTATCTCTGCATGGTCGACCGGCAGTACTCTCCTTGCCTTCGGCCTTAGCCCTCAGGAAGCCATCGGTGTTGTGGTCAGTCCCCCCGAAGTCCTCCTCGAGATGAAGGCATAACAAACTGACGACTTGGAACTATAGATTCTCGGAGGGTTCCTGACTGGTCTCCTGGCTGTGGCATGTGGTTGGATGGGAGAGACGCACCACATTGGATTCACGGTCTCGTCCCGATTCTCTTGGGGGATGCGAGGCAGCTACTTTCCTGTTCTGCTTCGGGTATTTACAGCTTCAATATGGTTCGGGTTGCAGGCATACTGGGGAGGGCAAGCCACCCGCGTTCTCTTCGGTGCCATTATCCCAGGTAAGTGTGTTTTGTTACCTTTACAATGTTGTATAGTGCAGCGGTGGTGGTGGTGGTGGTGGCGATGACACGCTAACCAATCAAAAGGGTTCGCACACATGAAAAACTATTTCTCCGAGAGTTCGCACCTACTCACGAATGATTTCATCGGGTTGATTATCTGGATGGGCGCATTCATCCCTCTTGTTCTGGTGCCTCCTGAGCGACTTCAACTTCCATTTGCCATCTCATTTGTGCTCTTTGGAAGTTCCTGCATCGGTTTGCTCATATGGTAAGATTGGGAATTCTTTCCGAAGCTGAGGAGATCAACAATGCTAATTGCTTTCACAAAGGGCCGTTAAGAACGCCGGCGGACCTGGCAGCATGTTCCACGAGCCCGGAACGGCTGAGAACACAGGATGGGCCTTTATGTTTGGGATAACAGCAATTCTGGGTGCATGGGGAGCAGGTACACTGGGCCAATCCGACTGGACTCGTTACGCTGATCGAAAATTCGCCCCGACTTTGTCACAGCTGGTCGCTGCTCCTGTCACTATTTCCGTTACAGCCATTATTGGAATCATTGTGACTAGCGCCGCAAAGGATGTTATTGGAGAGATCACGTGGAACCCAATCTATCTCTTTGCCGACGTCCAGGAGTTCTATCATTCAAGCCCCAGGTCGAGAGCCGGTGTGTTCTTTGGAAGTCTCGGGCTTGTTAGCTCGCAGCTTGCCGTAAGTTTGAAAAAGGGAAAAGAGGACAAAAACATGACAGTATGCTGACGACTCTCAGATCTCCGTGGTTCTGAATTCCGTTTCGACTGGTATGGATATGGCTGGTCTATGTCCCAAATACATGAACATTATCCGCGGCAGCTATATAATGGCCATCATCGGCATCGCAATTCAGCCGTGGCAGCTTGTCAGCACGGCGAACAGATTCCTCAAGGTCCTTAGCGGATTCGGTGTCTTTATGGCTCCCGCCACGTAAGTCCACCCAACCAAACAGCACCCCCAACCCGGACAACCCCCTCCCCTCCCCAGCCCCATTGTCCAAGATAAACAGAGGACTGACCCATGTCGCATTTATAGTGGACTCATGTTGGCCGACTACCACGTCGTACGACGCAAGAAGCTTAAGCTTAACGACCTGTACACTGGAAACAGCTCTTCCATATATTGGTTCAACAAAGGCGTCAACTGGCGGGCGATCGTGGCCTTCTTTTCCGGCGTGTGGCCCTTGCTTCGTAAGTTGGCCCTCCCTTGCACGATCTGTTCAAAACTGACGTTCTGGGCTTGCAGCCGGCCTTGTTGGAACCGTCAACAGCTACACTGAGTCTGCATTTGTTGGCTGGATCCGCCTTTACAACCTGACCTTTGTCGTCGGCCTTGCAATCAGTTTCTTCGTCTTCTGGGGCTTGAATGTGGCCTTCCCACCACCTGGGCTCGGCGAGGAAGCTCCTTTCGTGGATGACGATGTCTTGTACGGTGTCGGGGAGGAGAATTCTGACCACGGCGTTGAGAAGCCCATCAACACTGACGGCGACAAGCATCTTGCTCAAGCCACCGTCTCTTCATGAGGTCGTTCCCTGTGCGGTCACCTTCATGCTTGACACAACGGACAAATCCAAGCGATGCTGGCTGGCGGCAAGACTGAGTAAGTGTCTTGCGCGAAGCTGGGCTTTTGTTATGCGTTCTTGACAATTTGGAGGCTTTTTGAATTCAGTAGTTGCGCAATACATCATATGCATTCAATGTACAATTCCCATCACATCTACTTTTCTATATGTCATGGTGGCCGACCAAGCTACCTAGGTAGCTATGCGTGCCACCCACCATACAAGCAGGGTAACCGCCTAAACCAGAGCCTCTGTATCAACGGAATGATGGCTCCGTCTTAACTTGATGCACGTGGAGAAGGGGAGACGTTTTTGGTCTTTGGATTTGCAACAACCGGATCCGTTTTTGAGAGATGGTAGAATTCGACTTTCCTGATGAGGGAGGAGGACTTTAGTTGAAACTTGGAAGCCACTAATGTGTTGTGAAAAGAGTGATAATCATGCTCAACAATCTAGGAGGAAGTAATGTATCTAAGTAGTCCTCCCGGCCTATTTGCCTGTGTGTCTTTCTTGATTACATTTTACAAGTAGCCCTCCATACTACTTCTCCAACTCATGTACGAAGAGTACTCCTGCTTGATTGTCTGACTTGTCTATTAGGTGCTCTCCTGGTTGATTGTCTGTACTGAGTACCAGGAGCCCTCCATGCGTAATGAGCGGGTGGTGGAATCCGCACAATCAATTGCTTCCAACATGGCGTACTCAAAGACCGTACTTGTAGAGAATACGTTATAATCTGAAACATTCCCAGGCAAGCCTACCATCTACACAAGTTCGACTTCATGACAAGAACGATCAGCAATCTGGGATTAACGTCTTGAAAGGAACATATCATCTGCGATCAAGACAACATAAACTAAAGTTATCATAATAATCATCGACGAGCAGGAGCAGATATAACATAACATGATATGACATATATGTCATTCCTTCGTCCAGACCATGCCCCTACTCCCCCTGCACCTTCACCAGCCAACCAATCTTTTAGTAAGTTGCATTCAATCTCATCTCGATATATTCTCTGGCATTGATGGGTTCATATTTCTTCGGGTTCTGCTCATCATAACAGCCAGGGATGCAATCAATAGTCTTTTCCCTGTCGGCAGTGACAAAGTAAGGGATGGAGTACCTCGCCTTTGTGATTCCCTTGACCAAGGGTGGAGCACGGACACGATGCAGCGTGGACTTGAGAGTGTCGTTGCTCCATCTCTGCAAGAAGTCGCCGATGTTGACGACAATCGTGCCGGGGATATATGGTGCCGGATTGAATTTGCCCTTTGCATGGATATCTTCGACCTCGAGGCCGCCGACCTGGTCCTGCAACAGCAAGGTCATGGTGCCGAAGTCGGAGTGAGCCGCAATCCGTTCCATCTTGCCGTCGTTCAGCAGCTCCGCCTCGACGGGTGGGTAATGCAGCAGACGCAGCTGGTTGTCCTTTTTCAGGTGGTATTCTTTGAAAAAGTTCTCGGGCAGGTCCATGCCCAGCGCGATGGCGCGCAGAAGGTCCAGTTCGACGTAGTAGCACGTCTCGAAGAAGTCGAGCATGAATTTTCGGAACCCGGGCAGCACTTCCTCGGGGAACCAAATGTTGGGCGTGCGTTCGTCGTCCTCGCGGCCAAGCTCAAATGATTCCTTGAAGTCCGGGGTCTGACGGAGCTTGCTGATCGATTCCTTGTCAAAGACCATCTGTACTACCTTCTCGCGGCCAACGCCCGAGTAGCCCCGGTGCCACCATCCCTCCGGTGGGTGGGGGGCTTTGTCCTTGTCGGCTTGGGGAAGATCGAAAAACTTGGCGCTCTGCAGAATTCAAAGTCAGTGATCAAATGTGGTTGGAAGGCAATACGGCCATGGTGGATCTGAAAGAGAGTCTTGTCGAGAGTGTTGAAGGAGACAGTGACCAGCTGGTATCAGGGAGACTATCGCCCCGCCCAGCAGACGCAGCTCGAAGAAGGGACAGTGAAGCTGAGTGTTGCGCAGGGAGTTGTTATACCGACGGGGTCAGACTGGTACTTACCCATTCGAATGCTTTGTCTTGCAGTTCTTGAGGCAGTCCGTGGTTCTTGATATAGGCGAAACCGACGTCTCGGAAGGCTTCGAACACTTTCTTGCCCGTCTCACGTGCCTCTTCAGGAGTGCCTTTCCGGACTGGCTCAAGGTCGATAATGGGGATGGAGAGTTGCTCTGGCTGGACTGGTTGAATGGCCATGATGGGCGAGTTGTCTAGGTGGTTCCTTTCTTCTAGTAGTTGTCGTGTGTTTGCTGGACGTTCGTGCCAAGTGCTTGTCTCTTGATGAACTGTCACAATACGGTCGTGTGCCTCGTCTTGGTATGGTAACCAGGGAGAGCAGAGAAGGGCCAATTGAACAATAAGGCCGGTTGATGTTCAGTCGAACGATAGGTAGCTCAGACAATGCAAAATTATCTTTCTTATCTTGACGATGTCGTTTGATTTAGATATATTCGTGCCGAAACTAGGGGAATGGCAATAATGCTAGCTCTGCAACCCACTTAGATTGGCCGACCACGGAGCATAGATTGTCGTTCGGTTATAAGGCTGTCTAGAATATCATATGATATAGTGATAGTAGTGTCAAGGCCGCGATCTGGAGATGATTGGGTTTGACAGAAGAAAGGAGAGCAATAATAGGCCTTTTTCATATCACCTCAGCCTTGACTTGACCGATCATTCTGGCAGGTATTCTGGGGACTCTGGGGCTTTTGTCCTGGGATACGCCACTATCAAATGCCGCCTATGCATGAGTGCCACCTGGATAGCCTGGAGAGTTCCATAGAAATGCCGTGGAACAATGTAACACCAGCTGGGCACAGCCCGCACATGGTTGGCATACCCCACGATATCAGAAGAGTTGGCCGAATGCTGGTATGCTCGGTTTCTCGTGCTGTCAAGTTGAAGATTTGCCGATCGGGAATAGAGACACCCACCTAGTGTATGGTATGCAGTTCAAGTAGGCTACCGACGGTGATAGGGAACAGTAGCGAACACAGGCTAATCATGTTCCAGTCGACCCCGTGGCGAGAGACGATCACATTTCCGGGGTCAAAGGTGCAATTTGAGCTAAGAAGTTGGCCGACCATACGAGGGCCTCAAATTGACCTCGGCCGTCTCCAGTTGCCGACAGGTCTGACTTGTCATCCATGTTATGTAACATTTTATTCGTGCCAAACGCGGAGCAGGTCCGTGTTTCGCCTTCACGTTGACCAACTTGAACCGCCTGGCCGGTCAGCGAAGGCATGGGGAACGGGGCGGAATCCGGGGTTTGGCTGGATCTCGAGGGACTCTGCATAGTTGGGGACCCAAGATCCCGACGCCTGGTGCGAGTGTTGCGGCGACAGTAGTCCGAGACGACCTGTGTGGTACGGCCGTTGAGTACACCAACATCCCTGTACCCCAGATGCACGCTTCCGCAGGGTCCGGTAGACATGTTGGCGGGAGTAGCTCTCAGAGAGATGATACACGTAGTTCGCCGAATGGCACCATTATCGCAAAGGTGCACGTGCCAGAGTAGAGCCCCTTGTAGGCCGACTTCTGAACATGCGATGCTACTGGTAGAGAGATGAGAGAGAGCGTGTGTGTGCCCTTACCGTGGCCACTATCCCAGAATGGCAATCCGCCTATCGGTCAACATGGACCACACTACAAGTTGTAAACCTGGATATTATCACATGCTGCCAATCATATATTGACAGGGAACAAATCATACCTGGTAACTTAAACCTATAGCCATCATAATTGTTATAAGTATTATCAGTCGTATCTTGAAAGTGGTCGATATCCCGGCGGGCGGACCCCATCATCCACCAAACCCACAATTTGGGACCGGCCATCTCCTCGTCCGTGTCCTCATCCACGACCATGGTCGCCTTAGGTAATTAGACTGATCGGCCAAATGAGACACCGATTTTTCGCTTGCTTGCTTCACTCCCAGGCAACAAGACTCAATCAAGTCAAAGACACGGTTTCAGCCGGCAGTTCGCAACATCAGACGATATAGCTGCTCTTCTCGCTAGCCAGGCTGCAGATAAGTCTATCTCGATCGGCAAGCTGTTGCTCTCTTCCGGTACAGAGACCAAAGAACAAGGACCAGAATCAAGACTGCAGCCGCGGCCCAAGCTGCCTATCGTGACGACCATGGGAAGCATCGAGCGCAGCAATGGCAGTGATGGCCAGACTCACAGATATCGTATTGGTGTTGATGTTGGAGGTATGTACCGCCTACTAAAGGACTATCTCGGAGACCCCTTCAGCCTCGCCGCCCCCTGCCCCCTGCCTTCATTCAGCCTCGTCGGAATAGTTATTCGGAATAATTGTTGTTTGTGGGAGCCTTACCCTCAGTCCATGCATTTTTCATATCCCTTTTATTACATTACGAGTGATATTACTATATAATCTTCAACGCTAACCGTGTGGTCTCTTTCGTCTGGTAGGAACCAACACTGATGCCGTGCTGATCTCACTTGCACCGACGCAAATTGTTGCATCACACAAGGCACCCACGACACCAGACGTCACGACGGGCATCACGCAAGCCGTCCAGACAGTGATCCAAGCCAGCAATGTGCCCCTCGATGCCATCAGCTGCGTTATCATTGGCACCACCCACTTCGTCAACGCGGTAGTCCAGAGGTCATCGTCGCTGCAACGTGTCGGAGTGGTCCGCTTGTGCGGCGGCAGTAAAGATGGCTTTGGACTCGGAGTGCCGCCGTTCATTGACTTCCCGCGCGACCTCCGTCGCTTGATTTCCACGCAGCCCTACTTCTGCGAGGGCGGCTATCAGATTTCTGGCAGCGAAATCTCTCCGCTTGATGAGGCTGAATTGAACCAAGTCGCAGAGAAACTGGTCGCTGATAACATCTTCAATGTCGTCGTCTCGGCCGTTTACTCCCCCCTCAACTCGGAACACGAAATCCAAGCCGGCGACATCCTGCTGCGCGAAATGCAACAGCTAGTGAAAGCGCGTGGCATTTCCACACGGCCGCGAGTTACTCTGTCGCACGAAATATCGTCTCTCGGCTTCTTGGCCAGGGAGAATGCCGCCATCTTGAACGCCACCCTGAGGCCGCTGGCTGAGAAGACCATTCTTGGTTTCCAAAAAGCCATGCAGGACATCTTCCATGGCACTCCCTGTGCATTGTATCTCACCCAGAACGACGGCAGCGTCCTCAGCGCCGAGGATGCCATCGATCTGCCTATCCGGACATTCAATTCAGGGCCGACGAATTCGATCCGCGGTGGTGATTTCCTTTGGAACTCCGCAAGTGCCGATGCCGGTGGGAACAGCGTCGAGCGCCAGGACGCCCTTGTGGTCATCGACATTGGGGGAACTACCTCTGATAGCGGTCTGCTGCTTCCAAATGGGCTGCCCAGAATGAGCTCGGTGATGAGTCTCGTTGGAGGGGTGCGTACCAACTTTGCCTTGCCCGCCGTCGAAAGCGTGGGACTTGGTGGTGGAAGCATTGTACGAGTCTCGGAGAAGGAAGTCACCGTGGGCCCGGACAGTGTCGCGTTGGAGCTCCTACAGAAGGCTCGGCTCTTTGGCGGTGATGTCCTGACCGCTACCGATATTGTCGCGGCATCGGAGTTGCACTCGCCCAGTGGACACAATCCGCTAAAAGGAATGGGCGATCCCAATCGTCTGAAGGACGTCACACCCGAAACCATCAAAAGGGCCAAGGCGCGGATGCGCAAGATCATTGAAGAGCTGGTCGACCGCACCAAGGTGCAGAAAGGAGACGTGGACGTGTTGATTGTCGGTGGAGGTGCCATCGTCATTGACGTTGACGAGCCCCTTGCAGGGGTTCGGGCGGTTCGCAAAGTGAAGGGTGGAGAAGTCGCCAACGCTGTCGGTGCCGCCATTTCGAGAGTCTCCGGAGTCGTCGACACCGTAGTGGACACGTCGCATCAGACGCTCAAGGAAGCTCAGGAGAAGGTATCGCAATCGGCCGTCGATGCGGCCGTTGCCAACGGAGCGCAGCGGGATACTGTCCAGATTGCCGAAGTTACCATCCTCCCCATCCAGTATGTCGATGCCAAGGCACGGATCCATATCCGCGCCGTGGGCGTGCTCGATACCGTCAAACAGTCGAAGAAGGCGGCCGCCGGCGGTGAGATTGTCCTGCCGGAGCTGCCTCAACAACAAAAATCCGGCGCCAATGTCGAACAAAAAGACGATGCAGAGGACGAAGTTGTCGACATCCAAACGTACCGACCCAAGATCGAAAAAGGTCTTTGGGTTGTTTCCATCACCGACCTCGAGTGGATAGCCGAGGGCTGCAAGGTGCTCGGTTGTGGAGGCGGCGGCGACCCGTACCAACAGTATCTGAAGATCCGGGCTCTTTTGGAAAAGTCGCCCGGCAGTATCAAGATCGTGTCACCCAATGACCTTCCCGAAAGCGCCACCGTCGGATGGACCGGCTGCATGGGAAGCCCCGAAGTCAGCATGGAGCGCATGGAAGCCGACGAATGTAACAAGGCCCACGACGAGCTGACCCGGGTCATGGGACTGAAACCTGCGGATGCATTCATGGCGTTGGAAATTGGTGGCGGGAACGGCGTCGTCAACCTCGAAGTTGCAGCCGCCCATGGCGTGCCATGCGTCGACGCCGACTACATGGGCCGCGCATACCCGACGTACTGGCAAACCACGATCAACGTCTACGGCACCGCGCACGGCGAGGCACTGGTCCCGGCAACCATTGCCAGTGGTGACGGGTCATTCATGACCATGACAGCCAGCCGGACGGACAAGCTCGTGGACAAGGCGTTGAGGGCTGCCGTGGTCGAAATGGGATGTCGTGCGGGCAAAGCGGCGCCTCCAAAACCAGCCAAAGTGGTCCAGGAACAAGCCGTCCTGAACACCGTGTCACTTGCCTGGTGGATTGGACGCGCCATCGCGCTCGAGAAGAACATCAACGACAAGGCGAACCGGATCGTCGAGGCCGTCGGCGGCTCTGCAAGCGCAAAGGTCTTGGCCGAGGGCAAAATCACCAGTGTCGAGCGTGTTCTCAAGACAGGTCATACTTATGGAGTTGTCGAGGTCGATGGAGTTCTTAGCGACGGAACCAAGGCCACGGTGAAGATCCCGTTCAAGAACGAGAACGCCTTCGTCGAGGCCACCACTCCGGATGGCAAGGTCTCCATTCTGGCTGCTGTTCCGGATCTTATTGCTGTTCTCGATTCCGAGACGGGCTCCGGTCTAGGCACACCGGAATACAAGTATGGCTTGAAGGTGACCATCATCGCCATTGCCGCCTCGCCTCGCTGGACCGATACTCCACGGGGTCTGGATCTTGGTGGTCCCGGCTCTATGGGCTTTGATGATATCAAGTACGTGCCCATCGGCACGTATAGCAAGCCGCGGAGCGTCATTGAAACCTACGCATAGACAGCTTAGATGGTAATGATAGATTGTCACACGAACTGGCCCTTGGGACTATAACAGCACTCTTTGCTCCAATCCTCCGCCGTACTTCTTCCCTCTTCTCTGTGCCCACTTGGACTCTGGAGCGACCACAACGTGGTAGTAGAGTCTTCTGACTACTACCCATTCCGCTACGGGATCGCCAAATTTGACCCTGGGAGACGTCCTTGGCTATCATCGCGCCAAAAAGCCTCGCCAACCTGTCAAGCTCCTCTGCGCTTTCTCCCAAGTGAGCCCCAACTCCCAGCCACGTGTTCGATCTGCGATTCTGTTCTTATCCTCTGCTGTCAGGCGAGCCCTACGACAAGGGGACGGACCAGTTTCTTGCTAACGGCCCCGCATGGAGAGCTCTTCTAACGAAACCACTTCGCTGGACCTGGAGTTCGGAGGTGGGTCAATAATGGCCGTTGGACAACAAGCCAGCCCACTGGCACCCCAGGATTTCCCCAGGATCCCGGCACAGCAAAAATGGCCGCAAAACGCCGGCTACTACTACTACTGATGGGGCGGTTTGGAGAAGTGGGGCAGCCACACCAACACCAGGGTTTCTCCTGTCCCTAATCCCCTTTGTTGCACGGAGGACATGGGGCATATCGACACTAGTAGGGGACACAGTCGGAGAAAGGGTCCCAATTTCAAGATGGGCTGAGAGAACAGCAGGTTTATCTAAAGGGGGCCATTCGGTCGCTTGAGCAGCTTTTGAAATACCGCTTGCCAGCCATCCATCACACCACTCGCCATACTCTCTACGTCTTCTATCTCAACTCGGTCGACTCGCGGTTTGATATCCGCTGTTCAAGGTTCACAATGGTCTTTCTCGGGATTCTCAACGACACCAAGCTCCCCCATGTGCCAGGCACGGTCATCCTAGAGGAGGATGCCGCTCACTCTGAGGCGACGACGGGCGGGCTCAAGCATGGCACTGGCCGAAATGCGAACATTGTGCTGGTTCCGCAGCCTTCGAACGACCCGAACGACCCCTTGAACTGGCCGATGAGCAAGAAACTGACCGCCTTGGGCATCAGCTGTTGGGGATCCATCCTCTACGGTGCTGTGGTCAGCGCGATGCTGAACTCGGCGTTCGCCGAGATGTCGGTGGAAATCAACACCACCATTGCCGACCTCGTCCTCACCTCTGGGTATCAGACTCTCGTGGTCGGGGTGACTGGCCCGCTGTTCTCAGCCTTGTCACGGAAATGGGGCAAACGACCGATTTTCCTACTGGCCTCCATCATCTGCTTGGTGGCTGATATTGTAGGCTCGTGCGTGAACAGCTACCAGGGCGTTTTGGCTTCGCGGATTCTTCAGGGGTTCGCGATTGCCCCTTACGAGTCGTTGATCTTCACGCTGATCAGCGACCTGTTTTTTGTTCACGAGCGCGGCGTTTACGCTTCATGCATCAATTTCATCCTGGCGGGTATTTCCAACCTCACCGGTGTTATCGCTGGTCCTATCACATCCAACCTTGGTTGGCGATGGCTGTAAGTTTCGCCCTTGGATGACACACTCATTTGTGGCGACAAAAACACTAACGAAAAGCTCGCAGGTACTATCTCCTCGTGCTCTTTGGCGGAATACAGACCATCTGCCAATACCTTTTCGTGCCCGAAACCAGCTACAACCGGGACCAGCGGTACGAGATTGACGAGATCAAAGATGACAACCTGCAAGACCTGGCGGCCCTCGAGTACCAGGAGAAGCTAAACTCTGAAAAGTCCGCCGGCACGGCCACGGCAACGCACGCCGAAGACGGCAACGTGTCTCGCATATCTTCCCGCGAGGTGGCCCCGCCCGTCTACCACAAGAAGACGTTTGTGCAAGAACTGGCGATTTTCAGCGGGACATATTCGAACGAGAACTTTTTGGCGCTCATCATTGCCCCGTTTGCCGTGGTGTTGAACTTGGCCGTCAGCTGGATTCTGATCATGAACTCGATGTTCGTGGTGCTGTATGTGGTCATCGCATTTACGCTGGCCCAGCTGTTCTCGTCTCCCCCCTATCTGCTCACGCCCGCGAGCATTGGATACCTTTCGCTCGGCCCCTTTGTGGGCGGCGCTTTGGGATCCATCATTTTGGGAGTTATGTCCGACCCGCTGATCAAATGGTGCGCCCGACGCAACCGCGGCATCTACGAGCCGGAATATCGTCTGATCCCATGCGTACTGGGGGTTTTGGCGGGCGTCGGTTTGTTTCTATTTGGGCATCTGGTGTCCACAGGCGCGTCCCCTTATGCTTGCGCCACCGCCCACGGCCTGATGCTATTCGGTGTCATGTTCGCCTGCATTTCTACTTCGAATTACGCTCTGGATGCCTACCGCGGCATGGCCAACGAGATCTTCATCGCCAGCATGGCCGTCAAAAACCTGATTTTGTATGGCTTTAGTTATTTCGTCAACAACTGGACTGCCCAGGTCGGACCCCAGCATGCCTTTTATGTCTGGGGCGGCGTCGGCTTTGCACTGATGGCTACCTTGCCCGTCGCCTTCTTCTTCGGCAAGAAATACCGCAGCTTTTGGGCCAGACAGAATCTCTTTGAGAGATTGCATATTAGGACGCATGAGGAGTGAAGAAATCCAAATTGGTGACCTGATGTTGAATCTGTTATATCAAAGTGGCGGCTGGAGAGGCGACACCAGTCTATCATGGTCAGGGTATGTACTAATATGCACACTGAAGGTTGTACAGAGAGAGGTCTTCATACTCGATTCAATAACTTCAAGTACTGGTTCAGATATCTTACCTGGTGTATATCGCTTCGCTTCTGTAAGCATGGGATAGAAATACACTCTGCTCTGCCAGTAAAGTCTGATGAGTTCTCAGGGAGTCGGAAGCCCATTGTCTCCTCGCGTTGGCCGAGTGGGCTCTGTAGGATACGGGTTACGGTTGGCCCTGTGACAGTCCGGCAGGAGGTATCGAAGGGTTGTCTACGTAATTCGCGAAGACATTGCAAAACCGCACTGTATGGTATTGACCCGTCTACCTACACCTGCACGGTACCTCAAGTGTCTATCTCTGATCATGAAATCGTGATGATGGAAGCCTTAGCTACTGCAGAACATGCTAGTCTAGTCTACAAGCCCATGTTAAACCGACCAAACGCCTCGGCCAATTTATCCAGTCCAACCTGCTTCCCGAGCTCCAATATAGCTGCCCGACGACCAGTTTCTACCGACTCGGCGTCTGCAACGACCTTTGTTACAGCGTCCGTCAAGGATGGTCCAAAGACCTTGGCTGTCCTTGCCCCAGGAGTGTATGGGTTCCAGGGCGTCTTACCCGACACGAATGCCATCAAATCTAAAGCGAATCCTTCTGCGGCTGCACGTTGTGCCGGCGGGAGCTTATCATTGAAGTTCTGGAACAAAAAGACCACATCGAGCACGTGGGTGGCCTGTCCTTGGAACGGGCCGGGCCACGGGTTGGGCTCGTTGAAGAAGAAGACCAGAGCTTTCGATGACGATGGTGATGACGATGACGACCATCCGCGTGCAAAGGATATAGTGGCGGCATAATAGCCAATATCATTGGCGAAGTGCAAAAACCGCAGGAATGCCGCCTCATCGTCCGCGGCAGGGTCGGCTAGAGCAGGCGAGTTGAAGCCGTACGCCTCAAGCAGTGCTTCTGCAACATCCGGAGTTGTTGTCGATAGCGAGTTGCGGATGGATGCAGAGAATCGTTTCCGGATGTTGGGTTTGAGGTGGGCCATCATGGTGGCGAGTGTGGAGGACTACATAGATGGACAGACAAAGGTCAGCATATGAGTCAAGGTACATGCTCCAATCAACGCCATAGTGTGAACTATAGGCCATAATGGAGATGCGATAATATTGGGGGCACTTGCATCGAATTGGCTATCTCCTATGATGAGGCCTTCAGCCCATTGCTTACCTGGCATGCTGCGGTCCTCTTGGTCTGCTATCGTCACGTACGTGGGTCGTTGAGGTATAATATCGCCATCAATCATGGGCAATAATGCGACGGATGGAGGCAACCGCGCGATGATCTCGTCCATGGGCATCGACAAGAGCCGCTGGATCCTTTCTCCGGGTCCCAGCTCCGCGAGCCCCAGTATCGACAGGACTTGCTGGTATGTTCGTTCATGATCCTCTGGCGAGAACAGCGGAATCAGCAGACATGAACCGCCTGTAGCTATTGCGCGATTGAACAGTTTCTGCTGTGAGTATAAATGTAACGTCGTGGCCACTACAGGATGGGAGTTAGACAGCTTGGTCCGCGCCTCTCAAACCTTCGAAATGTTTTTCAGGAACCATACCTGCTCCGGTACTCTCTCCAATGACAGTGATAATATCGGGATCTCCTCCGAACCCCGCGATATGTTGCTTCACCCATTGGAACGCAGTTCTTTGGTCGTGCAGCAAGTTGTTCGGCTTGTACCCCTTCCGCCGTAGCTCTTCGGATGTCAACAGGCCGGGTAGGCCCAGACGAAAGCTAGGACCAACTGTGTTAGTCTCATCTCGAGGAGAGAAATGCAGGAGAGAGGATAGTAAATAGTCCTTACTTGATACCAACGCCGATGACAGGAATGCCATGCTCAGCAGCCAGTCGGACGACCCTCGCATGGTCATAGTGCGGCCACGAGTTCGCTCCTACAACGAATCCACCTCCATGCGTCCAGATGAACACGGGAAGTCGTTTCGTGGAGTCGCTAGACGCGGGCACCGTGATGTTGAGATTCAAGCAATTCAAATCCGAAGGGACAGTTGGCGGCTGAGGCAGCGGCTGTTGGATAAAGAGTCGTGTTTCATTGTCGAAACCGTTGGGCGGCGAGAAGGAGGATGGTCTGCAGTGATGTTGTCAACATTAAATCGTCCCAGTCTCTTACCGTGGCAGCATCTTGAGATTTGACGATGCAGCAACAGCTTCTCACTTACCCATAGTTCGCAGCGTCTACTGGAGTTTGATACGTCGTCTTGAGCTGAGCCTCTGCTAGTCGATCTTGTAATGTGGCATACTGGATGCCGAGAAACTGGTGTACCCCGTTGCCACGGTCGAGGCCGTGTATTGGACCAATTGAGGGATGTCGCAGGACAACGCTTTGAGACGACATTGAGGATGAGGAGTGCCGGGCGCGAGAAAGACAAGTTCGTGGCACGCTGGAGAGGCGAGGATGTACCTACCTAATGAGATGTCTTCGCCATGCTTTGTCTCTTGACGGCTGGTTGTTGTTGGCGCCGTGTATGGTCACCACTACATCTCAGCCTCGTCCGCATCGTCTACCCCGAGATCTGCTGGGATCCACGGGCAAGGCACCTAGAATGTCTCCCACATTGTGGAGGTGGACTCTTCCTCCACATACCCCTCCGGCAAGCACCCATTCAGGTTTCAGCTGCCGACATCGAGGAGGGCAAGCTGAGGCATTTCTCCAATTCATCGATCAACCACCATGTGCTTTTTTCGGTTGCGCTTACGGACGAAACAAAATCACCGTTGGACGCGCCTGGTTTCAACTGACTTCCAGGAGTTCCAGAGCCGCTCGGGTATAAAGTTGGTAGCGCAAAGGCAGCAAATTCAAGGCCATTCCGATGTGCTTATTGGTCAGACGGGCCAACTGCCTGATTAGTCATACAAGTTCCCAGCTTCAAGTGGGTGGGGATGAAGAGCAATGCTTGCACAAGAACTGGATGGGAGATTTACTTTCTTGACTGGAGAAAACGACATTTGTTCCACAAGTACCATTGATCCTTTTGGAGGACTGCCTTTTAAACTACAAAGCCCCGAAACCCTTAGAACTCCATGCGCTAACAAAAGTCCGATTGACACAGTCAACCATTTTAGTTGGCCCAGCCTTTGCTCATTTCCACGGCCTTCTCCCACCGGGCGAACTGAGCGGTACTCTCTTCCTTGCTGATGCTTGGCTTGAAGGTGGTGGTCCCTTCATTGTTAACCTCCCTGAGCTCATCAATGCTCTCCCACACATCGACCGCCAGACCGGCGGCGATGGCTGCGCCCAAAGCAGTGGTTTCACGCATGGCAGGACGTCTAACGGGGATGCTGACAAGATCAGCCTGGATCTGCATGGTCAGGTCGGAGTTGCTCATTCCACCATCCACAGCCAACTCGGCGAGCTTGTGTCCACTGTCCTTCTCCATGGCAACCAGAATGGCCTTGGTCTGGAAGCAAGTCGCCTCCAGGGTCGCACGAGCAACGTGGCCGCGCTTAGTGTATGCCGTGATACCAAAGATGGTGCCTCGAGCGTCATCGATCCAGTAAGGAGCGAAGAGACCGGAGAAGGCGGTCACGAAGGTGACACCACCGTTGTCTTCGACCGTTTCAGCCAGTTGGCTGACTTTGCTCGAGGAGTCGATGAAGCCAAAGTTGTCCACGAGGAACTTGACACTGGAGCCGGCAACGGCAATACTGCCTTCCAAGGCATACATGGCCTTGTTCTTGCCGCCGAAGTCGAATGCCACCGTGGTCAAGAGACCGTGGGTAGAAATGACAGGCTTCTCGCCCACATTGTAGAGAATGAAGGAACCGGTGCCGTACGTATTCTTGGCCAGGCCAGGGCTGAAGCCCTTTTGACCCACAAGAGCTGCGGATTGGTCACCCAGACAGCCCGTGATAGGCACACCCTTGAGTAGAGTGGAGGCCAGTGAGCCATACGCGGACGGATCGGAAGAGTGGACGATCTTCGGTAGGTGGACCTTGTCGGTTTCGATTCTGAAAAAGTCCAACAATGACTCGTCGTAGGTAAGGGTGTGGATGTTCATGAACATTGTTCGCGATGCGTTGGAAGGGTCTGTAACAAAGACATTTCGCTTCAAGCCTTCTGAAAGTCAGTACACAGAACTTGGTAGGGCACCGTTTCGAGGATTGCTTACCCCCGTTCAACTTGAAGACCAGCCAGGTATCAATGGTACCAAAGGCGAGAACTCCCTTCTCGTAGGCAGCCTTTACCTTTGGCTCGTGCTCCAGTAGCCAAAGCAGCTTACCCACCGATGGGTAGGTAGACAGAGGCACACCGCAGATTTCCATAAGCTTGTCGGCGCCCAGACGGTGCTTGAGCTTTCGGACCAGTGCCTGCGTCCGGGTGTCGGTCCAGACAATAGCATTGTACAATGGCTCGCCAGTCTCTTTGTTCCATAGGACAGTAGTCTCACGCTGGTTGGTGATACCGACAGCCTTGATGCTGTGCAAGCTGTGACCTTGGGTCTCAAATTGCTTGCAGGCCTCGTCAATACATTTTTCCACCGAAGACACGATCTCTAAGGGGTCATGCTCGTGCCAGCTAGGAGTTGAAGTCAGCAGCCGGGCTTACTGGATTTGAATGGCGAATGACATACCCAGGCTGAGGATAGATCTGTTTGAACTCGAGTTGGTGCGAGGCGACCGGCTCACCCGCCTTGTTAAAGATCAAGAACCGGGAACTTGTGGTTCCCTGGTCGATGGAACCAACGAATACCTCTGGAGAGCTACCCATTTTCAATGCTTGTCTTTGTCACCTTAGAGAGTTGGTTGAATCTGGTCGGCGGGCAACACAGGTGATGACGGAGTTCAGGACGGGAGGCGGGATGGGGGATATGGAGGAATCCTGGGGAGAGGACAACCCGCGCGATATATAGACTTCAGGGTCAAGATCCAAGATCCAAGCATGTGGTTCAGTTCCGCGCTCTGGCATGTGGTCGTATGACCTTTGGTTCAAATTACAGTCCCATTAGTAGCGGGTCGAGGCCAAGTGAGAGTACCGGGCAGCTCCATGGTCCTCGGTGTCGAGAGTAGTATTTTCCCCGAGCTGAGGAAGCTATAGAACCCCGAACTCCACAGTCCTCAATAACTCCAGGGTCGGTTCCGGACAGAGCTCGGCCCATTGGGACGAAGTAGCGGAGACTCCAGGACAAAAAGTCCATGCTGGGGAGCTCTGGATCAGGGGTACAGCTGGATGTAGGATACCGTGGGATAGGCGGGGATCCTAGGATGGAGAAGGTGGGCAAAAGGCAATCTTCAGGCTGTCGAAGCGAGGTCGAGTAGACCACCAGCCACCGGACTGTAGCCACTCGTAGCGGGTCGTCAGTTCATCGTGTAACAACGTGGTTGATGCGAAGCATGGTTGACATTGCGGGGTGGTCGCTGGAAGGTGGAATGAGGGAGCATTGAGGCTGGAGGTGAAGATGGAGCAATGATGGAGCAATGGAGGTCAAAGTCGGGGTGCAGAACCCCGAGATGCAGGAGGACGGCGGGGGCGGGTGAAGAAATTTGGGGTCACGTGCGGGTAGCCCGGAACCTCCAGGAAAATCTGGCACAATCTGGGCGTCCCGGTGTTCGCCCAGTTCCAACCAGATCAAATAGTCCAGACAAACTAGAGCCGACCGGTTACTGCACCTGGTAAGGGCCGATCCACCACCACCGGTCAGGTCTCGGTTCCAAGGCCAGTCATCGATCTTAATGGCTCTAAGGTTGCATTCTTGGCCGCTCGGACCACAGGGTCATTCGTTGCTGCATTGATTTTCACGTCAAGAAGGAGTTGTGCGAGCTGAATGAAAAATCGTCGCACCCCAACTTGCAGCGGGCGGAGGTACAGTAACATGAATGTGGGAGGGACATAATACTTTTTACCTAGTACTAACACTGTAGGTAGTATCATAATGCAGGTGGTAAAGCAGCGACTGTCTGGTTGCAAAAGCAGCGGCTCCAATTTCCCGAGGCAAAAGCTTTTCTGTACAGCTTTAAGGTACGCATACGGTACCTTAGATACCTAGGTAGGTAGGTACAAGCTGTCATAACTTCAAACTTCACAATTTCACTGCATCTCGGGGCGCATGACCCGATGGTTTGCAAAGTGCTCTCGCTACTCCTCGCCGAGGCAGTTCATAATCATTGGTGCTCGGCTCACCGCACGCGAGCCGCTTAGTAGGTACCAGCGACTAAGATGTGGATGGCGCCTTTTTTGGCCCACAGTGGTATTACTGGTTCTAGAATCCGTGCGAGCCCGTAACGGGGATTACCTGCTGTCATGCGAGCGCGACCAATATCCCGGGCAGTGCTTTTACTGGTCACACTGTTTCCGGGTTGCTCGCATATACCGGAGTATCAGGGGAGCGGCAGCGGAGAGATGGAGGCTCATGAGGACCGTGATCCTATATAACCTTGATTCCTTCCCCCCATGGGCATCCCATCACTTTCATCCTCCATCCCCACAACTCCAGCGACAATCCCTTCAAGCAGCTTGCCACTCGGGCCTTACTGTTGTTTATGTCCCAGCCGTCCTCGTCATCTTCTATCTCCTCATACCCCGAAAAACAAGCCGACACAATGGCCAAGACCGACCACAACGAGCACCTCGATATTCCTCTGCCCGAAAGGAGGCGAACCTCGGTGCAGGATGCCCCAGCTTTTGCTGAGCATGGTCCCCTAGTCGACCACAAGATTCCTCAGGCCGATGTGGTCCAACAAGAGCCTGACTTGCTCTGGAGCCGTATCAGACACACTCTCAGGGAACCCTTCTCTGAGTTCTTTGGTGTTTTCATTCTGATTCTCTTTGGAGATGGTGTCGTTGCACAAGTCGTTCTCAGCAATGGCGAAAAGGGCGATTATCAGTCTATTTCCTGGGGCTGGGGGTGAGTCAATTTTCCACTATCACCATTTACCACAATCTTTTTCTAACGGTGCAAACTAGTCTTGGTGTTATGTTGGGTGTCTACTCCAGCGGTATCTCGGGAGCTCATTTGAACCCTGCCGTTACGTTTGCCAACTGCGTTTTCCGCAAATTCCCGTGGAGAAAATTCCCCGGCTACATGCTTGCCCAGATTTTGGGCGCCATGACTGCCTCTGCTATTGTTTACGCCAACTACAAATCCGCAATCGATGTCTTTGAGGGAGGCCCTGACATTCGCACCGTCGGTGGCAAGACCTCGACTGCTGGAATCTTCTGCACCTACCCGGCCGAGTTCATGACCAAGACTGGCCAATTCTTTTCGGAATTCATTGCCAGTGCCATCCTGATGTTCCTGATTTACGCTCTTAAGGATGACGGCAACATCGGTGCCGGCCCCTTGACGCCTCTTGGCCTGTTCTTCGTCATCTTCGGCATTGGTGCATGCTTTGGCTGGGAAACTGGCTATGCCATCAATCTTGCCCGTGACTTTGGCCCGCGTCTGGTTTCATACATGATCGGTTACGGCCACGAAGTCTGGTCCGCTGGCGGCTACTACTTCTGGGTAAGTTTTCTCAAGCGCCTTATGATATTGGATTGTCCAGCTAACAGAGACACACAGGTTCCCATGGTCGCTCCCTTCTGTGGCTGCACATTCGGAGGATGGCTCTACGATGTCTTCCTCTTCACCGGTGAAAGCCCGATCAACACCCCCTACATGGGATTGGCGCGCTTCCTCAAGCCCAAGAAGTCTGTGTGGTCAAACACCTACAGTGCCGACAACCAGGTATAAACATAGGCATCAACAGAAGTATAAAAAAAGAAAAGAAAGAGAAAGACGAAAAATGAAGCGGCCACGGCTAGCGCAGGCGTTTGAGGCATTTACAGTTGTCGCGCAGGTGGATATCTGAGAAAAATCTCACTTGTGACATGTCTTAAGAAATTATGGGCGGCAACGCATGGATACATCTCTCGAATACTTGAGCAGATGTTGATAAACTGCATATATGATTGCGATTGGGTACAACAGAGCTACTCCTGTACATGAAATCACTTCACTTCCGGCTATGCTTCATTCTCAGAACATGCCCTCCTCCCTCAATCGAGTTCATTAAAGACGAGTTTGATCCCACTGCCTGGATCGAGCAATTCCAAAAGAAAAAAAAAGCTATGGGGACGGTTGCCGGTGACAGCAGCTGCTTCTCCTTCCTACGAAGACCCATTCATTCGCCAAGGAGAGTCTCTGCAGTCTTCCCATCGAAACCCCCTCTGAGCAAAGACGGCGCAGGCCGCATTAACAGCGGAGGACGCCGAAGGACTCCATTTCTTTTTTCGAGGTCACATCGCTGCCCAACAACGTAAGCGCATGCACGGCAGATGCTGGGTCAGAGTTCTCAGGGTGAACAATTCCTTGTTCTCTATCAAAGGGTCCTGGGAGAGCCCTAGCTATGGAAGTACTTCCAGGTGTGTCTAGTGAAAGTTGGTGGCTGGAGAATGCCTCCTATAGTACAGGGGTGATACAGGAGGAGATAGATGCAATGCCGGAACAAAAGGCACAGCACCAGTGCTGTGTGCAGGGCAGCATGACATAATCACAGAGCTGGTCAAGCAGTAAGCAGCCAGAGAATCCATCACGTGCTGCTGATTATATAATTATTTGGTCTGACAGAATAATATGTAGTAGGTTTGGTGAGGAAATTCTGCATCCTACATAGCATAATGCCGAGCTTTTAGTCTGACAAGCTGACCCGCAAATTCTCGGCGCTGACAAATAACCTAATAATTATTCTCCACCACTGCAAATAACTGCACATGACTGGCCCCCCACCCTGCAGCCCTGAGATGCACGCAAATTTGAACACAGCAGCTCAAGTACCTAGTAGGGTAAGCAACATTGAGGTGATGTGAGTATTATGAATCAGGGTATTGACACCAGTAGCCAGTTGTGTTACTAACTCCTTGTAGACTACCAGGTATCTAGGTACTACCACAGTGTTTGAGATGTGAGTGTGCTGTTTTCCTACACTCGTTGATCAAACACATCCATGCGCGGATCCTCCATCAGGCTACCTAGGTATGAAGACCCACGTTCCTGGGCAACATTGACAATGGCACTGGCATACAAGTCGTGAGCATCTGAAACTGCCGCTCCGGCAGTAACAGCGCTACCTAGGTACCTAATCCCTGCAAGGGTACGTTGAACCAAGGGCGAGCGCCCTGCAGGTAGGTGTATCTTGCCATCTCAATGCCTGTTGTCTTGCTCCTATGCCACGTGCGTTGAGGTGGTAGAGTGCCATGATATGCCGCTCTCTCACATTGCGCCCTTGCTCTGAAGTTACATGGCATGTACTGCCAGTGGCAGTCATTGGCCTGTAATACTCTTTGCTCACCCGTAATGGCAATGGCTCTGGTACCGGCACTGGCTCTCTGGCACTGGCTCTCTGGCTCTGGGCTCTGGGCTCTGGCACTGGCTCTCTGGC
>NW_008751653.1:617048-894526 GCF_000230625.1 Exophiala dermatitidis NIH/UT8656
TGTCTCTGACTCTGTCACTGGCTCAGTCGCCTAGTAGGAGGTCAGTGCAAGGAGCCAGATGGCCTCTGATGAAGGGAAGGACACAGAACACCGCTAAGCCTATTCAAGCAGGTGAGCCAAGAGGCAGTCCCGGCCCTGACAAGTACCTACCTAGGTAGGTATGTGCTGCTGCAATTGCAAGATTGGCTGGGCCATCACAAGAAGGCAAGCACACCGGCCCCGCCTTAGCGTCTGTGGCTCTAATTGACACAGGGACCGGTCCTGCACCTGCTGTGCACTGGCAAAGAGCTGGACATTCTTGTTCTCCCTTAAATGGCAGGTATCGCAGTTTCTTCCTGTGCACTGGCAGACGGTTGGTGCTGACGATCCTACGTACATCACTGATAACAAAGCCACGTGGAGCAACCACCATGCAAGGGTAGTCGATCGAGAATCGCAACTAGAGCCGTCCTCTGCTCTCTCATTGCCGTTGGCTCGTTGTCGAATAGGGACTAAGGTCCCTCTTGCTAGGGCCACCAAGACCCTCACAGATAACGATCTCAACAGAAGCTACCGAGCCAATACTGTCACTGGCAAAGAACAGGTCTATAAAGATGAGTGTGCCTGCCCTTTGCCATCAACATCTACCCAGCTTGCCTAAAACATCATACTACAGTAACACTACCCCATGGTGGTACATAAGCGAACACCTTCAAAGATATCGCCCAAGGCACAGTTGCAGCAGTACCTGCGTCTCTTGAATCATTGCCCCTCAGCTCAGGGTATTGCAACAGTCCGATTCAAGCATGGAATTTGCATAATCATAGGTAAGCCTGCCACAATGAAAACAATGTGCAGACCTCCAACGATGGGTTGAAACGACAAAATGCCTACACCCTAGTCTTGCACGACCACTACAACTACTGGGTATTCTTGACTCAGTGGCTACTACAGTACTTAACTATACATATGTGTCGGGCTGCGGTGAGGCTGGTTATACCTGCCGGTAAAATTGTGAAAATTACCACCGTCGTACTCACAATACCAGAATCTCACCACCAAGTGCCTGGACCGAGATCCATTACCAGTACAACGCTGATAGTCTTCTGTAACCTTGGGCTAGGAGCGGGCTGCCCGACGACGAGAAGCCAATAAAAATGGTTACCGCAGGGCAAGTCATCAAAAAAGAGTACAACAAGCTCCATTACGCGATATAAGCTTCCACATGACATCTGCACTTCGGTGTCGGCCATCCGGTGGAATCCGGTCCTGGAGCCTCGGTTTTGAAAGCCCGAGGCACAGGGCGCCGTCGCTTTTTAGAGCCGTTCGTTTGGCCGGGATCCATATCTCATCTCCAGCGCCATCAGGGCCCTTTCTCCGCAGCTCGGCAAGGAGCAACCACCGCAATCTGTAGCGCAGGTAGGGAAGTCTGGTCTTGCATCAGAGGCGTGAAAGTGTGCACCCAAAATTCAGGCGTGATCCCAGCAGAGATCTGGGGATACGCAGGTCGAGCCTCAGGAGACCCAGCTGATCCGATGCTGGCCCAGGAGCTCGGTCCTCTACATGTCCCGACCAATCTCTGTCAATCAGCAATAATGGCAAATCCCTCTCTGGGTCACGTTGTCTTGAAGCTTTCGTCTCCTCATGCTCCGAGAGCTCACTGTCACCGCAGTCGAGTGTCCGGGATAAATGAAGCTGCAGTTCCACCTTGACTTTGTTAACATCCCCAAGCATTGCAGTTCTTTACTTGAAAATACTTTCCACGGCCTTCAAGGCCACTGAGTTAATTCAATCGTCAGTACAGTGCCGCTCTCCTCCTCGTTCTCCTCCATTATGGCTTCACGATTTGCTTCTCGACGGCTATTGAAGCCATTGGCATATGGCGCTGGTGCTGCCGTGGCTGGTACCACGGTTATGTACTTGGTCTACCGCCCTCGAAACGTCCCAGGTGCAGAGACACTTGCCCCCAAACCACCGAAACGAGACGCCAACGGTGACATCATTCCTCCCAAATTCCCCTACATCAAGTCCAGAGCCGAACAGATTGCCGACCTCAAAAAGTCTTCGTCTGCTCCGTCCTCCGAGATCTATGACCTCCTCGTTATCGGAGGCGGTGCTACCGGCACGGGTATTGCCCTCGACGCCGCTACGAGGGGCTTGAAAGTGGCCATTGTGGAAAGGGACGACTTCAGCAGTGGGACCAGCAGCAAGTCCACGAAGCTCGTTCACGGTGGTGTGCGGTATCTTGAAAAGGCGGTTTGGAATTTGGACTACAACCAATACCAATTGGTGAAGGAGGCTCTAAGAGAGCGGAAGAGCTTTCTGTACACAGCACCTCATCTATCGTCATGGCTTCCTATTATGCTTCCAGTGGAGAAATGGTGGCAGTTGCCCTACTTCTGGGCGGGAACCAAATTCTATGACTTGCTTGCGGGTTCAGAAGGGATTGAGAGCTCCTATTTCCTCCCAAGAAGTAAGGCTCTTGACGCCTTCCCCATGCTGAAGAAGGAGAACTTGGTTGGTGCCTTGGTGTACTACGACGGCCAGCATAACGATTCACGCATGAACGTCTCGTTGGCTATGACGGCCACCCTGTATGGCGCTACCACTGTGAACCATCTCGAAGTCACTGGCCTGGAAAAAGATGCAAGTGGGAGACTGACTGGGGCTCGTGTGCGGGATCTTATTTCCGAAAAGGATGGTCAGCCTACCGAGGACTTTGTGGTAAAAGCCCGGGGTATCGTTAACGCGACCGGTCCTTTCTGTGATGCTATTCAACGTATGGATGAGCCTGCCACCAAGGAAATTGTCGCGCCCAGTCTGGGTGTCCATGTCGTCCTTCCCGGTTATCTGAGTCCACAAAACATGGGCTTGATTGATCCCTCCACCTCGGATGGTCGAGTCATCTTTTTCCTCCCATGGCAAGGCAACACCATCGCTGGCACAACTGACTCGCCGTGCGCAATTGAGGCCAACCCAGTGGCAGGCGAGAAAGACATCGAATGGATTCTGGACGAGATTCGCACATATCTGACCCCAGACATTACCGTCCGGCGGTCTGATATTCTTGCGGCATGGTCAGGTACGTCTACTTTCTGAACTTGGTTTTTCTAGATTTAACAACCAACCAACTAACGGGGATCTATGTGTGCAGGTATCCGACCCCTTGTGCGTGACCCCAAATCCAAGAACACGGAATCCCTCGTCCGCAGCCATCTGGTCACGGTATCTGACTCTGGTCTGCTGACTTGCGCCGGTGGTAAATGGACCACGTACCGACAGATGGCCGAGGACGCGGTGGACAAAGCAATCGAGGTCTTCAAGCTCCAACCCAAACCAGTTAAATATGTTCCGGACATCAGTGGTGTTAACGGAATTGACCCGACGGTGAACCTGCTGGACGGCAGCTGCCAGACTCACCATGTCCGTCTGATTGGCGCTCACGGCTATTCGACCACTCTTTTCATCAACCTGATCCAGCACTTTGGTCTGGACGTCGATGTCGCGAAGCACTTGGCCACTGACTACGGTGACCGCGCATGGGACGTTGCAGCGCTGGCCTCCGAGACCGACAACACCGAGCACTACCCGCTGCGCGGACAACGTCTGTCGTCTCTTTACCCCTTCATCGATGGTGAAGTTCGCTATGCAGTCCGCAGCGAGTACGCCCAAACCGCCGTGGACGTGCTCGGCCGTCGCACCCGGTTGAGCTTTTTGGATGCTCGAGCCGCGCTGCACGCCTTGCCCAAGGTCATCGATATTATGGCCGACGAGTTGAAGTGGAGTGCTAAGAGGAAGGATGTCGAGTGGAAAAACTCTGTCAATTATCTGCTGAGCATGGGTCTGCCCGCCGACCTGCTTAACATCACCCGTGCCGAGGTCGAGAAGGGCTTGACCGACTCAAACAATCTGGCTCCGACTCAAGGTTCGTCCAAGACTGTCGAGCCTCTCAGAGCCTCGTCTGAGCCGACCGGCGAAGCGTCTGCGCCGTTGCCTTGAAAACGTCTACTCTAGTTTTATGGCAGACCAGTTTGATGTATTGTGTCTTTGGTGTGTTCTGAGTCTCGAAAGTCGCATTCTTCAGCATCTGCGCGTCAAAAAGGGGGAAGGGTTGACAATGGCATTGGATTGGTTTTCATACCCCTGTCCTTCATGGAGCATGGCGTTCAGGAGGGCCTTCGGTTATTGTTGTACTTGTGACAGCACAGCATTATATACATGGCTTAACGATATAGCTCAGAGAATCTTCTCCCAACTGCGGATGGGTAGGGTAGTCTGAATGAAAGAAACTTTCACCTGCAAAGAGCGTCACAATCTCATTGTTTGTGAATGGTTAGAAGGGGGTTCAAGCCTCGAGAATTGAAGAAAGAGCAGAAATACACAACCTTGTATGCCTCTAGACTGCGCGAAGGGAATGAAACGCTCCCTAGCAGAGAGCGACATCCCATATCACTGTTACTGGGACGGCCAGGGGGTGTTTGAAACCTCGAGAGTGGAAGAAAAATGAAGCTGGTAGCATATGAAGCAAAACCAGATTCACAATGTTGTTTTGATTTCCATTTTCGTTCCGAAGCTATAGATGATATACAACGTTGTACACCGTGATGGTACGTCATGAACATCATACACTGGTACTAATGTGTAAATATGCAGAGTCGTAGAAAGTAATGCAAGGGAACGGCACTGCACTACTCATACGGCGGCTTGAAGATCAGCCAATCCGACTCGGGATTCGCCACGACGAACGCCGGCGTGGCTCGATACGACGGAGTCTGCGACGACGGCTGCGCAGGCCCATGGGGTTGGGGGTGGCTTTGCCCCGAGGCAGTGGTCTGGGAGGGTGTCTGGGTCGGAGTCGGCGTTCCAGGGCCAGGACCAGTTCCGTTCCCGTTGCCGTTACCGTTACCATTCTGGTGTGGCAAACCTACTACGGGACCCATGGCGATAGAGGGATTGGTTGAAGGATCGAAGCCGAGGCCGGCGATGGCGTCAACACGTGGGTAGTTGAAGAAGTCGAAGACTTCGAGATACTCAAGCTCGCTCTGCGAGACGTTATGTGTAGCAGGCGGGTCGAGGACGGAGCGAGGACGTTGGGACGTCAGAAGATTGAGGTCGTAGGCACACCTGTTTCGCACAAAAGCGGAGGAAAGTCGGTCAGTCCACATGTTCAATTCCTTGCCGGCGCAAAGGATTGTACGATGAGGGACGAAACCAAGAGGCTAGATACAAAACATACCTTCTCATAGCAGTAAATGTCCGTCCAGACCCGGCCTTGCCCTCGTGCACAACGTCGTTCAATATCCGGGCATAGTCACGCGCAACCTGCCAATGCTGGCCCATCTGCTCCAAGGTGGATATGAAGAAGCCGATTTTGGGATCCACGTCGCATTCCATCGTCGCGGCGTGCACAAGAAGCAGTCTCGCAGAGACCCAAAGGGAAAACGCGAAAGGGTGGCCGAGGAGAGCGAGCATGCCTGTATTTAGGACGTCCTGGGCAATCTCGCGGAGACTCTCGACGGCACCGAGACACCTCTGGATGGCATGATATGACGGCGTAAAGACCGGCGACTTGATTGTGGGATAGGCGGCGGACGAATGAAGGCGAATGACGGACGTGACAAAGGCGGCATGGAGCATGATCCAATTGGAAATCCGACTGCCAGGGTCGGAATGGCACAATTGGGAAATTTTGCCGTATTCTCCGGGGAGATTGTGTAACCAGCTGTTGAGCTCACCGTCGAGCTCT
Source organism: Exophiala dermatitidis NIH/UT8656 (assembly GCF_000230625.1). Taxonomy (NCBI): domain Eukaryota; kingdom Fungi; phylum Ascomycota; class Eurotiomycetes; order Chaetothyriales; family Herpotrichiellaceae; genus Exophiala; species Exophiala dermatitidis. Next base: position 622,774 of record NW_008751653.1, read on the forward strand.
CGGTAGGTTTCACGCCACCTTTGAATGTCCGGGAGGCGGGTAATATCAAGAGGCTGGTGGAGAAACCGATGGATGCGGCTTAAAATTCCTAGAACCTCGCAGTGGTAAGAAAAGCTCCCCAAATTCTCGGGCCTATTCACAATCGTTTCCGACGGCGAACCGCGGCGGTACCATCTGGTCTCCACGGGTTCATTTCGTGACAACAAATCGTATCGACATGGTAAGCATCGGTCCATCTCTCTCTCGTCCAGCATGAAGGCATCCGCCGTTGCCACCGTGGCATATCTGTCTAGCACAAATGTCATCCAGCATAACCGACGTCGTTCCTCGTTCTCGATCCAGTTCTTTGGCTGCGCAGCTTGAAGCAGGGTCGATGATGGACATGCCGAGGACTCAAGATATGCGCCTCTTTCCACATCCAGTCCGAGCTCGACGATGTTGCGCGCCGTGAGGGCCAGCAGGTTCCAGCCCTGTTGACCGTTCGATGTCCCAAGAACATCGACAGCAAGGATGACCAAAGCTTGCAGCGCTCTGACAGAAGGATGATCGAGCGCATATAGCATGATCTTCTGGCGCGATATCTCATGAAACTGACTCCTGGACTCTGGCGTCAGCCGTGGGTCTTTGGAGAAGCGGAGTGCTGTTGCCACGATAGCGTGCAAAAGTATGCGATCGGGTTCCTCCATGGACTGAGAACCAAACAAGGCATCGAAAGTGGCTTTGCGATCGAGAATAGGCGACCAGGGGTTGACATGTTTAAAGAACAAATCGACGAGGGTGTATAGAAGGTCATAAGGCGGAAGTTCCGAATCCGGCATTAATGAGGGCGCCGGGGTGGAGGCTGGGTACCAGGCAGTTGAAGTGGCTCTGTCGCTCTGGGACATCACGTCATGGTTCGTGGTATCCACGACTGAACGTATAGACATAGCATCCTGGGGCCGAGAGTACTGCATGCGTTCGTAAGCATTGGCTGTACCCCATCTCGGGTCTGAGCCAGGAGTATCTTGAGACATGATGCTGGCAGTTGACGGCCGGGGATCGTTCTGGGCATACGTGGGAAATTGTGGCGGTTGCGAGGTGCTCATTCGAACCGAACCAGGTCGATGGCGAGAATAATCGCCATGCTCAACGATATGCTCCTCTAGGCGACGACCCATCACCTGCAGCAGAGCCTCGAGCCGGTTGATTTTTTCTTCGAGTTCGCGGCCATAACCTACCCGGAGACCGGGCTTTTGCCTCTCCTTGTAGACGCATACTCTGTTGTTGCGCGCACACCAGCCACAGGCCGGTTCGACTCGATCGCATTTGACCTTTCTTGCCTTGCACAGCTCACAGCTAGAGGTGCACTCGATGGTTGGTTTCTTCCGTCCTGTCAATTGATTGCTTGCAGTACTTACGATATTTTCAGTGATCGCTTCCTCTTCTTGCTGGCATTGCCGGAATCCGGCCCATTGTTCGGGGTGTCATTTTCGGCATCGCTGCCTGAGACAGACGAATTCCTGTCCTCGGAGGCCTCCGTTGGAGAAGTCTGGACTGGATTAAACGTGGTGGTCATTTGACATGCAACAGGAGATCTCGACTGTAATATTCGTCACCAGCACGCCTGGGGTGGAGACTGACGCGCTGCAAGGTGACGATACGATAAGGAACACTTGAAGTGACAAGGAGAAGGTAGAGAAACACCGAAGAGACCGAGCTCGGGGATCTGGGGGTGGGAGCTCGAGAAAAGTGATCAGTCCGTACCCGGGTAGTAGTGCTAGCAATCAATTCATCCACAGTGCCACCTCGTTCGCTGGTCACGTCTTGATGGTGACTTTCCCCCCACAGCTGCCACCCACAATTTCCCCTCCAATATTCTGCCTTTCCGATGGTCCGGCCAAGGCGTGGCAGGTGGGCACGCAACGAAGCATGGTTTCGCCTATTTGTCTGTCCACGAGTGACATACAGATCCTGGAGTGACCGCGGCGGGAGATGGATCGAGGGCCATTCTGAGGACACGAACAGTACTACTATTCGCTTCCTCTTGACTCGGCTTGAAGCGGTTGTTGGTGGCCGTTTGAGCGACCAGAGTGTGGACCGGCGATTACTAAAAGTATGGAGAAGAGACAGAAAGACTGGAGCCGCAAATTGCACGGCACTTCAACTGCTGCGAACATGTCACATGAGGCGGTGGAACGGATTAATAATTTTCCGTCCCGTGATATCAGCCCGTCTGTGCCCGTGTTTTTAGTCTACCATGTTATTATTACTGTAGTTCTACGATGTATGGCACCACGTATTGTCCTTATATTCGATGTACAGATATCGCGATATGGAGATCATTGAGCAGAGGCTGTCTCAAAGTGGATTCAAACTCGCATTTTGAACGCAATTACGTGACTGCTGACAGCCTAGTCATCATGCTTATGCCCAGACATATCCGCCATCCAAGCGCCATCCAGCGCGAGACTCGTTCCGATCCAGCTGGCCATATGTACGCGTTCATGCAAAATCCAGTGCACCTGGCCCGGTTCCAGGCATAACGTGTCACCATTCAGCTTCCCGCCCCCTCAAGCTTGGCCTTCTTGCCGCTATCGCCGTCCTCAACCTCATCAACAAACCCAACTTTTCGCTTGTTGGCAGTGTTTGTTGAGCCGCAACCAGAGGCCTCGCCAACGGCAGACACCGCTGCTGGAGTAGACACAGCGGATCCCGAACCGCTCTGGCCTCCTTCAGCCTGTGCATTCTTGGGCTTCTTTCGCTTCACCAATCCAGTCAAATCATTGGCCTTCTCGGAGACCTGTTCCAGTTTCGCCTTTCTTTCCTCTTCAGACGCACCACTGCCCAAGATGTTGCCCAAGATACCAGAGATCTGCTCTTTCATCCCACTCTCCGTCTCAGCTTTGACGCTGACAGGAGGCTTACGGAGTTCCGAAAGCCGATCCTCCATGTCGCCCACCATACTCTGGACATCTTCAATGTGTGCCCTGACTTTATCCTTTTCAGCACCATCCTCCATTTTGTCCAAAGCTGCTGATTCTCTGTGAATGCGGAGTTCACAAACCTCGATTGCTTTTTCCTGCTGAGCGATTGCTTCGTTGCGGATATCCCAGTCGACCTGAAGTTCTTCAGTGGGGTTGCCATCCGCGTCACGCTGCTGTGTCTGCGCGGCAAACTCTAGTGCTAGACTGAGCTTGTAGTGGCATTCGGCGAGTATAGACGAATAAGGAGGCTCGAGTTCTTCGCGGAGGGCGAGACAAGCCTTGAGATCGTTGACTGCGGCAGAGTATTTCTCTCCCTCCAGCGAAACTTCTGATTGAAGGTCGTAAATGTCAGCAACTCGTGCTTTGAGGGCCTTGACTTCAGGTGTCAAATCGATCGAAGGAACGTATTTTCCCTTGGCCGACTCCTCTAGGACGGATTCTTGGGTCTGATCCAGTTTTTTGAGGTAGAGGACACGCGCAAGATCCAGGAGTTCGTATGCATTTGCAAAATCGTCGTCTTCCTCTCCCGCAGCCTCCTCATCTTGTTCTTCCTCCTCGTCATCATCGGAGTCGTCCCAGTTTTCGTCATCACCAGAGATTTGGAACAAAGGCTTGTCGGATGGTTTTTCCTCAGGCTTCACATCTTCCTCTCGTACAACATCACCGAGGTTGGGTAATGGCCCCTCAGCCAGTGGCTCAAGCGTCTTCGAACTCTCACCCGCAGCCACCTCGTCCGTGATTTGTCCAGCTCTTCTAGCACCATTTGCGTTGCGCTTCTTGGAGGTCTTCTTTTCCTTACTGCGGGATAATTGAGCAGATGTCGCGGTGCCACCCAAGACGGAGCTGGTCTGTTGCGCAAGGAAGAACAGGCATTTTCCGTAAGAGTAGTAAAGATCTGCGTTCTCGAGCGCCATTTCTCCGTTGAGTTCTGCCTGTATCTCTGACGCTTGCGAGTAGAGCTCCGCGGCTTCCGAGTAATGCTTGACAGCGTATTCGGCCGTGGCTTTGGCAACGAGTTCGGCCAGCCGCTCCTGGGTCGCTGGCTTTGATTGCTCGTCAGCTTGCACCGCGGCGGGAGACGCCTCGGGCTCTTGGGTTGCCTCGGTAGTAGACATTTTGGCGAACGTGACGCGTGATCTGGTGATGATAGCAAGACGCCGTACGGAGAAAACACAGGTAGCGGCACAAGGTTCTCGCAATGCGACAATAGAGTAGGAGTGGAAGAAGACTCAAAGTCGCGAATGCGCAGAAACACGGAAGCCATACGATTGAAGCGCATGGCATGACATAACCTTTCACCACTCACGACGCGAGTTTTCAGACGCGTCTCCACGCGTTGAGTGTTTTACTAGCCAGAGACCACAAACAACCACATTGGCAGCAATACTTCAGTGTATTTAGGCATCTATCTGAACTCTGCGACCAGTTCGCAGGCATCCTACCATGATGGAGGACCCAATGTCAACTCCCCGGATGCAACCTCCCCCTTTCAATGGCAAATCTGCGATTTCCAAGGAGCAGCTCCTTTCATCCTCGCCAGGATTTGGCACCCCAGCATACCCCATCGTCAGTCGGCCACCAGAGCTCAAGCAACCACTGAGCGGGAATTCGAGTACGACAGTAGACAATGTGCCCACGGTACTCCCCATCCTGCTCCCGCCGCAAGCGCTTCGTCGGATAGCCTTCAAAGTATTGAACAAGACGCATGATCTGGACCTTCGAACCTCGGGCCTCAATCTTCTGGCAACATTTATCGGCAAATACTGTGGGAGTGGATGGCGCAGCGAGAGCCTGGCAGAAAGAGTGCTCGACGAGGTCGGGAAGCTATGGAAGAGAAATGGAGGTGGTCATTTTGTGGAAGATGGGCCGGACAAAAAGTTGGCCAACATCCTCAAGTTACTCGAGCCATGCATGTCTGGCGGACGGATAGACCCAGCAAAACTGTCTAGAGCGAACAGCGCCACGAATACCCCTGATATCTCACGGACAACTTCATTCAAAGACCGGCCCGGCGCAAGCAGAGATGACAGCCAGACGAGTCTGGGTGTTTCGGGACTGCAAATTGGGCGAAATGGAGACCAAGACGAGGATGAACACGAAGCAGAGACGCAAGCCGACCCCCGGTCATACTTGAAAGTGATATCAGCGTTTGAACAGCCTCGAATGCTGTACTCGACCTCCAAGAAGTGCTTCGAGCCCATGGCTGGCCCGCCCAGCCTTCTTCCGCCTATACAACATAAAATATCCATGTTTCGGAACCGATATCATGTGGTCCATCAGCGACTGCTAAGGAACGAGTCCTTCCAAGCACCAACATTTTCTACGATTACACGACCACCGAGCCTCATGCATTCGGGAAGCAGCGTGGCGACACTCCAGCAAGCGTACAAACTTACGCCTATTTCGAACCTGCTGGGCAGGTCCGGAACATCACATTTACTCCTGGGCATGCTCGTACATTCTGCCGCTGGCGACCTAGCGCTATCAGATCTCTCCGGTAGTGTTGTCCTTGACATGTCCATTGCCCGACCGATTCCAGAAAACGGGGCATGGTTCTGTCCCGGGATGATAGTACTGGTTGAGGGAACGTACGAAGAGGACGGGTCGCACAATTCCTCGCTAGGCTCGGCAACAGGTGTGGGGGGCCAGATCAAGGGCCACTTCATTGCCGATACGATGGCAGGGCCGCCAGCCGAGCGACGAGCAATGACCATAGGCTCTGCCTCGGAACAGAACGACAGCCATACGAACGTGGGTGCCGGGTATGGATGGATCGACTTTCTGGGTGTAGGGAGTGAGAAGGGCATCGGGTCACAGATGAGGAAGATTCAGAAAAGGATATTTGGTTCTCCCGCACCTTCCGCTTCTGGGTCAGAAACCAGCTTCCAGGATACCGGTGGCACTGATCAAGAGCAACAAGAGCAACAGCCGTCACGGACAAAGATCGCCATCCTGGGTGAATGTAACCTAGACAGTCCGCGCACGCTTGAAGCCATCCGCGCCATTCTGTCCTCCTACACCTCGGCCAGCAGTGACATTGTGGACCTACCTCTGTCGATCGTACTGATGGGCAACTTCGTGTCGGCAGCCAGCATGGCCGGCTCCACGAAGGGCGGCGGCAGCGTCGAATACAAAGAACACTTTGATGCCCTGGCGTCGATGCTTGCCGAGTTTCCCACTCTTTTATCGACCACCACCCTCATATTCGTCCCAGGCGACAACGACCCATGGGCCAGTTCCTTCTCCGCGGGCGCCGCATGCCCTCTTCCACGGCAGGGTATCCCCGAGGTTTTCACGTCGAGGGTCCGACGAGCCATTGCCACGGCCAACGCCGAGCACCACGGCAAGAAGGATAAGAAGGACTCATCGCCTCCCGGCGAGGCGGTATGGACGTCCAACCCTGCGCGAATCAGCTTGTTTGGGCCGTTGGAGGAAATCGTTTTGTTTCGGGATGACATCACCAGCCGATTTCGAAGGAACGCCGTCAGCTTCTCTAAACTGGACGAAGATGAAGATGAAGACGACGTCATGATGACAGTAACGGAAGAACAGGACAACATGACCCAAACGGACAGTAATGGCGCGGAGAGCCAGGAAGATACAGCAGCGCCTGGAGACAACGACAACGCAAACAATTTTCCCGATTCAGCTGTCCACGAGGCCACGTCCCATATCCCTTCGACAAGATCGAACAGCAGCAGCAACAATAACAACAGTTACACTTTACACGCCGCGCGCAAATTGATCAAAACCGTTCTGGATCAGTCGCATCTTGCACCGTTCCCGCCCTCAATCCGCCCTGTGTTCTGGGACCATGCCACTTCATCGCTCTCGCTGTACCCTTTACCGACGGCTTTGGTGTTGGCCGATGCCGAAACACCAGGGTTTGCAATCACCTATGAGGGTTGTCATGTCATGAACCCTGGGAGGGTGGTGGATGAACTGGCGTTGAGCAGGGCCACTACAGCCAGGGGAGCCGGCGTCGCGCGGTGGGTGGAATATGATGTTCAGACTGCTAGAGGAGAGATGAGGGATGTAAGGTTTTAAACTCGTAGAACTACGGAAATGATTTTGGTGGCTCCAGCTCCCTTTTCGCATAGATTCCCGAACTGAACCCTACGAGGGCGTACAGCAAGGTACTTCCAGTCATGCGTGTACACGATGGGACACAGGCGGGGAGAGTGTGTCATTATAGCATAGCATAGCACGGAGGGCTCTTGGGCGTGGCGTACGGGAGTCAGAAAAGGCTACAATAAAGAGGCCCGCCGTGATCCAAAAACCAAAGCGGCGAAAAGTTCACGGTGGCGGTAGCAACCACATTGTTCAAAGATACTGGACGCCGGGCCTCAAAAGCGTACTCTCACATGCGTCGACTCTCGTATTGGACGGAATAGCAGGGGAAGAAAATAAGGAGCTAAATAAGGCCAACGACCGAATCTGCCAGCACGCTCTGTTTGTGTCAGTTGCCTCCAGAGCATGCATGCGTCTTCAAGCCAGTGACAGATCCAGATGGTTGCGCTCAATCCACTTCCGCTTCAGCCCATCGTTACTATCAGCAAGGGAGGTTTGCATTCGAAGGCGACGGCCAACAAGTACATCTAATACTCGGCCTTGAGACGCTGCAGGCGTTCCATGACGCCTTCGATGATGGCGCCCTCGCGCTCCACCATTTTCATAACTTCGGCGATTCGTTCTTTTTGCAGCCTGCTGGAGACCCCAAATGGTTGTGTAAGAGCAGAGGATGAGCTAGTCGAGAGGACAGATCTTGACCCAGCCATGGACATCGCGGATGCCGACAGAGAAGAGGTCATGGCCGAGTCGCCTCTGTCGGGAGCAGCGCCCAGGGATTGTTGTTGCTGCTGCTGTTGTGATCCCTGTTGTTGCTTCTCGAGCTGCTTGCTCTCTTCTAGCAGTTCTTGGGAGAGGTGTTTGACCTTTTGACACAGAAGGATTAGCTGGTGCTTCAATGCAATGGCATCGCTGAAACGCTCTTGACTGCCGAATAGTGAACCTTGACATACCGTTTCAAATCTTTTGTGCAACCGAGAATTGACGTCGTCTGTGGCGGATTTGGCGTCTTTATCATCAACGTCGACCCCAACATTCTTTGCCAGAGAACTGATTTCCTCCATCCATGCTTTCTCTTTCGGCGTCAGATCTCTGTGGGTAGATCCCAAACGTCCCACTTTTCTTCTCAACGCCTCATACCGTGCCATCAGGTTGGCCTGCCTCTCCTTGGCCTGCTGCAGTCTGGCGTCTGGTGTCTTTGCTTCCTTGGGTTGTCCGTCCTGGTCTTCTTCGTCGCCTTCTGCGGTCGGTCGGAGAGTCTGCAGGCGTTGTGCCAGTTCGCTCATTTGTCGAACTTGGTCGCCGAGTTCCTCTCTGAGCCGGTCGCAGCGGCGGAACAATTCTGCTGCTGCCTTCTCCAACTCCGCGGATTGTGCACCGATGGTCCGATGGGCATAGGTCATGATCTCCAACATTGCTGGACTCAGACGCATTGGCCTCTCGAGCATGGCTCTCTTCAGATTAGGTGGGAGCCTTTGACGTATCTGCTCCAAAGGTTGGAGGTGGTTCGCATAGAATATCTTTGCTGGGACATAGGGAGACCTGGTGGGCAAAGTTTCCAGGTCGTCATGATCCTCTCCTCCGTTTGTTCTTGCCACTTGGGAGTTCAGACGACTCGGAGAGGTGGCGGTGAGTTCAGGGGACGATGGTTCGATGAAAGAAGACCGGAGATGCACCTGGTCGAAGAAGACTGCATACGCCGTGGAAGGAGTCGGCGCTATGAGAAAATAACCTAGCGACACTTCGTTTATGACAGTAGGTGCAGAAAGTACTTCGCTTGTCTCCGGGAGGTCGATGATCTTGTTCACGACACACACCTGATCTTGACAACTAGTCTCCAGACGTGTCCTAAGACGAGCGTCCACAGGCTCCGTTCCTGTGAGTTCGGCGGCTAATCGGGTTACCCATTCATTTAGCGATATAGAGTAGATCTGCCTGGAGGTAGTCAAGAAAGCGGTATGGTCGTGGACCAGATCAACCGCGAACATTGGCCAATTTGATGCCGGGTCCATGTTGGAATCATCAAAGGCGAAAGTGTCAATCAGTGTCAGTTCTTTCGCATCAGAAGACGGCAAACTGAAAGCGCTTCTGCCTCTTCTAGGAAGCCACTGACCAGAAACTCCGTCAAGATCGATTGCAACCCACATCTCATCTTGAGGAGTTGCCACACACAGCGTTGTGAAAGGAACGGCTGAGTATGCGCCCAGGTCGAAATCTTCATACTCGTCTTCTCCGAGTAGCTCATCTCCGTCTAGTCTTGCTGGGAAAACAAGGATATCCGAGATCTCAATGTCCTGTTCATCATCCTCAGGCTGGATGGCAAAGGGACCCTGAAGTCGTGGAATAGCACTTGGATTTTGTGGCCTCAGCCGGACCTCAAACTCTCCAAGACTTTCCGTCGAATCCATAAGAAGCGGTTCTTCATTGTCGATCTCCTGTACCCACTCATATTGCTGATCGACTGCTCGACGCTCGTCCATATCTGCTTCTTCGCCCGCGATTGACGCCATACGGGATACTACAGTCGTAGATAAGGACGGAATAGTTGTTGATGTGGGTTTCCATTTGGATGGCAACAATGGGCATAGAGCGTATATGTCGCCATTTCTCATTGCTACCCATAGGGTCATGCTCGCCCACGCATCTTCGTCGTCGCGACCACGACCGCCAAAGCAAGCAGCGGAAACCTCCATGTCGACCTCATCCACCGAAAACCCACGAGCTTTCCCAAAGCCCGACGGCTCAAAGTCCTGGTCGCATGATACACCGTCCGCCAGCTTGCGTAGATCAATGGCAAGAGATGGCCGTTCGAACGACCATTTGTTGGCCCGGTCCAATTCCCAGACACGCACAGCGGCTTCTGCAGTGACTGTTACGATTGAGTCGGTCGAAATGCCAGCAGCCGCCAATGGGTGCCACAGCACGGCAGACAACGGCGATTCTGGGATGACATGAATAGTCGGTCCAAGCTGGTATGTCTTGAGTTTCAGAGGTGTGCGATCGTGTTCTCTCAGCCTTGACGAAGGGGGTAGGACTGCGATGTGGACAGTATGTTCGGTTGAAATGGCTAGGAACACGCCTGAAGGGGATACGGCGATTTGGCGGATTTGATAGTAGATGGAAACATCAAGAGTCTGCTCCTGTCAGAAATGTACGCAGTCGCGCTTTATATTGCATACCCTGTAGATGCTTTCTTCCGTGGTTTCAGTCCCTCCAATTCTTGAACGACCAAAGCGATTGCTTCCCGACTGAGCATTTTCTTCCCACTCATCCCGGACGGTCGCCAGATCTGCCCATCGGATTTTATTGCCCACAACGGTAAATAGTTCTGTTCCCCGGCTTGCTACAAGCCTCCTGCGGCCTTGATAGTGGGTTGAGGACGGGGAACTTAGATACGACGAACGTTTTGAGGGAGACGCGGGCGATTGAGGAGCAGGATCCGAGAATATTTTGGCGCCGGGCGACGGACGAGAGAGCCAGGGAGGAGTATGACCGATGACTTTGGGCATCTTGGAAAAACCCTAGCCTTCGTCTGTAGGGGGAGAGTGAGGGACAGCTAAATGAAGAAGGTGGGTTGGACCAAGGTGTGTACATGTAGTTGTTAGGTCGTAAGTTGAAGTTGTTGGAGACAACTTCAACCCGCGTTCGCAAAGACGCGCCGCAACGCAAACCACCGCATTTTCCTCCTTTCTCTCCATCAAACAGCCACTCCGCGGATATCAAACACAATGCAGGCCGCCTCTACTGTTGAACGCCTTGACAGGCCTAGCACTTACTACACTGCAAAGGCGAGTTTGCTGCAAACATGGTAACTGCGATGAGGCTAACGGGGTCATTGTAGAAGAAGCGCAAGTACGGACGGGACCAACCAGACGACCGAGATGGCGCTGGCAACAAAGCGGAAGAAGACGATGAATTGAAGGATGCGACCACACTATATGTGGGCAATTTGTACGTCCAAGAGTCCTGCCAGTGCGGCGTGTTCACCCGAGCTGATGTCAAAAGGTCATTCTACACAACAGAGGAGCAAATCCATGAGTTATTCTCAAAGTACGATAGCCCTAGCATGGATTCAGTGTCTTTATTAACAGACTTTAGGTGCGGTGAGATCAAGCGCCTCGTCATGGGCTTGGATCGGTTCCAAAAGACCCCGTGTGGATTCTGCTTTGTAGAATACTACACCCATCAGGATGCGCTTGATTGCATGAAGTATATTGGCGGAACGAAGCTTGACGAGCGTGTCATCAGAACGGATCTCGATGTCGGATTCCAAGAAGGAAGACAATACGGCCGCGGAAAATCTGGCGGACAGGTACGAGACGAGTACCGAGATGAATTCGACCCTGGACGAGGAGGCTATGGTCGGGCAATTGCTGCGGAGCGACTCAAGGAGGAAGAAGAATACGGAGCTGGACGATGAACGCTCAATTACATGCAATCGACGAAATATACGACCGGCTATGCATCAACCCCCATTCCATGCGACGCTGTGCCTCTTGGTTGTAATTCAGTGCCGAGCCTCAGCTTATTTTCCTAGGCTGTTCAGGACCTGCCTCAACCACCAAACATGTATCCGAATGTCTGAGGTCAACTCAGGGTGAAAGCTCGTTCCAAAGACGTTGCCCTGCCTGACTGCGATTATATCGCCAACCTCTTCTCCAGCATGAACATCAGCCCCCATAGCCTCGGCTTTCTTCAGTCGACCTGGCAGCGACCCCATTACGTCCACATGGGAACTCATGGCCGCTTTGGCATGATCATCTTTGGCCGCTTTCGCGGGCGCAACTACGGTTTCGGCGACTTGTTTCTCTCCGTCCTGGATGCCGTCGACATTGGGCAGGATCTTCTCAACCACTGGCGCGCGTATAAAGATACCGGGGAAGGGCTCTTGAGACATTGATCCTTCACTCTTCAAGAATGGGAGATCCAAGTCGGCCTGAAAACTTTCGATCTGCCTGCCAAAATGATTGCGATTGACACGCACATCCAGACCACCGATCAGTTCCTGTCCTCCTTGCTTGGTGGCATTTGCTGCTTCGGCAAGCAAGATCAAACCAGCGCAGGTCCCCCAGGTGGGCTTGCGAGAAACTCTAGTGACATGGTCAGTTTTACAGGGCGGACAACCATGACTGAGGCATAGCATACTTGACAAATTCTCGCAGAGGTTCCAGCAGGCCTGACTGAGCAGCGACAAAGGAGATAGTTGTACTCTCTCCGCCTGGAATAATCAAGGCATCGCACCGAGCCAATTGTTCTGCATTTCTGACTTCGATGAAATTAAAAGATTCTTTGACTCCCTCATGCTGCTGCAGGTAATCTGCGGCCCGCTTCAGTAGAATCAAATGCTCCAGGAATGCGCCTTGGAGCGCCAACACGCCAACTGTAACTGGCATTGAGGCGCCTATGAAGTGATTGAAGTCGATTTTAAATAGCGTGTCCGGCTGAGCAATATGTTTGTAAAATCAACCTCAGATTCTATTAGTTGTATTGTCCAAGTGTATTATACTTTCTCTTCTTTTCGCCTCCGAGTTCGCCAGATGAAGTTCGGCCACAAAAAATCGTTGAGACAACTGTCGTATGTAAGCAACGTCTGATTGGATGGTATGTTCATCCTCCGAAGCCGCTGCCACTGGCAAGTGCAATCATGATGCGCCCTGCCAATCAAGGCGGAAAATCTCGCTGCTCTGATATGATCAATTCATCATCATCGTTGACTATCGCTTATTATTCTCCAGGCTACACTGTCTGTCCAAGTAAATAACGCTGCAAGGCTTGCATTCACTCTCGTTAACAAATGAAGTTGCGCATGTCCGAAATGTATCTCCTCACTGGCAGCCTGAAGTCATGATGCATCAGCAGCCGCTCAGGCCAACCAGGCACACCCTCGCTCTCAGCCTCGTGGAACTCTACCAAAGCCTTCTTTTATCGAACCACCGACAGCGCGGGATCTTCGCTGTTCTAAATTAAGTCACATCGACGTTACTACTACATAGTAGTACTTTCTCTTCTACCATGTTCTGCTCTCAAGACATCCGTAACCTATGAATCTGTTGGCGAGGAAAACTGGATACCACGACCCGTTGTAACGCCCTTTTGCTCCTTGGTCACGCTTTCGTGAGGCTCAAGAGCTCCCGGAGTGAAGAGGAGAAGCCCTAAAGTGACTAAAGAGACATTTGTCTATTGCAAGGCCTCGGGCAATTCCCAAGGACAATTCGCAAGGTGAATTGCTTCAGGGCCCGAACAGGAAGGCTTCGGCCTTATATCAGTTGCCCACGTTGTCCTGGAGGAGTTATATCCCGGGGGGCGAGCCGTCAGTGACCATTATCCCAGCATTTTGCTTGTCGTCCACGGTCACAGAACATGCCACAACCCGACGAAATGGCTGTACGATCACCGCCAGAATACACCACCACTATTGACCGGTACTACATCGACACACGTCAACTAGTGCTGTCGACACTGGACACAAAATCGACTCAAAGTCTGCCCTTGTTAGCGACTCTACAATACCCTGATCAAGAGGCCGTCACACGCTTCATCCGCCCGTCAGACCGGTATATGTCCCTCGCAAGCGCTCTGCTGAAATACACCTTCATCCACCGACGAGCGAAAATCCCATGGTCCAAAGTACAGGTTTTGAGGACTCCGGGCCCCCATCGGCGGCCATATTGGGTGCCTCTAGAAGAGTACGAGCTTCCCGAGGAAACGTGTAGCAAGATCGGAGGGCTAGAATTCAATGTTTCGCATCAAGCTGGCCTTGTCGCCATCATTGGCTGCAGCACGCCCCGGGCTCAACTCCCGACTCCACATACTCATAGTGACTCTTCTACGATCAACAAGGCTCTTGACCAACTGGATTTGACCGGTCACCGCACACCCATTCTCGCAGCCGATGAGATCAGGCTCGGGGTGGACATCGCCTGCACAAACGAAGACAGACGGACGCCACAAGATATGACGACGCAAGCCCAGTTCGACGAGTGGGTGGACATTTTCGCCGAGATGTTCTCGGAGAGGGAGCGCTGGACCATGCGACATGCGCCCATCCACGTTCCTGTCGTGGAGCGCGAGGAAGGGGACTACTGGGACAGCGACACTACGTCCTCATCTGACACTGCACCGAATGGCAACAGCTACGGCACAGGAGCAGCTGAACCGGGTTCGTCACGAGAGGCGAAGCTCATTCACCTGAAGCTCCGTCGGTTTTATGCCTACTGGGCCCTCAAGGAGGCATATATCAAAATGGTCGGCGAAGGACTGCTGGCGAGCTGGCTGCAGAAACTCGAGTTCATGAACGTTGTGGCTCCGCCATCGCCGACTGGCATGCCCCGGAGAAGCTGGAATCAGACGTCTACTCCTGCTCGTCCTTTGTCACGGTCACCAAACCCCACAAGTTCAGATTCGAAAGGAGTATCAAAACATCAAACGACTGTCAACAATGACCACAAACCCAATGTTCACCTATCGTCAAATACACTTTCGCGGGAAGATGAAGTTGGCAAATGGACACCGCCGGAAAAGGCTGAGCGAGGGGTGAAGACGCTCCTGTACGGGCGGGAGGTAGAGGATGTTGATATTGAACTGGTCGCATACGACGAGGATTTTCTGCTGGCCACAGCCCTGCGGGGTGTGAAGGAACAGCAGCCGAATATTTCCACAGACAACAGGTCACAATGGAAGCGGTGGGTCAGGCTCGATATCGAGCAAGACATCCGACCCTGTGCAGAGGGAAAATGCCATTGTTTAGACGAAGTCACGAGGCCACAAGTGTAGGGCCAGGCAGGGGAGGAAGACGAGCAGAACGGCAGACCTAGCTTTTGTAAAGGTATTTTCATCATTTGATTTTCCCACATCTATATGCAAGGATAACTTACATCAGTGTACTAATGCCACATTGTGGTGTTGTCTCGTCCTCATGCAGACGTGAGCATTTCGACTCGGACATGCCTTGCGAATTCGCCATGACCGCCGATGCCCGTGCCTTCTTTGATATCTTCGCCCAATAGGTATAACTCGTCCAGGAATGCCGGGATGAAGCTCCCGGGACCCTTACAGTCCTGTCGAGCCTCTGCTCTTTCCGCGGCGATTTCATAATGCAAGATCCCAGCCAGAGCCGCCAAGAATTTGTCTTGCGGATGCACTGCGACGTAACTGGCGATGATCGAGCCCAAGGCACAACCTGAGCCAGTGATATTGCCTAGCCACCGAGAGCCGTTGTTGATGGCAACGGTCCGCACGCCGTCTGAGAGATAGTCCGTCTTCCCCGTCATAAGCACGATGCAATGTTCCCTGAGGGCGATGTCCTTGACCAGGTTGGCCTTTTCTTCTGCTGTAGAAGCCGAGGGTCCGGAATCCACACCCCGTTGCTGTGTCGTAGACGTGCCGGCCACGGCGCCTATTTCACGTTCGTTGCCCTTGATGACGCTGAAGAACCCAGCCGCAAGAAGCGTCTTAACGGCATTCCGACGGCTCGCAGTTGCGCCACCACCTACAGGGTCGAAAAGAACAGATGCCCCAACGGCATTGTATGCTCTCATGCCTGCGGTGAAGGCCTCCATTTTCGCCGGGGTAGCCGTGCCCATGTTGATGACGAGCGCGCCGCCCAGGCGAGCCAGGTCTGGAGCCTCCACCCCGTTCTCAGACATGATAGGTGATGCGCCGGTCGCGAGGCACACGTTGGCCGCAAAGTTCTGCACAACGGTGTTGGTCATGTTGTGGCAAAGCACGGAGGACGATACATGGGATTGGATAATGCCAGGGACTTGCGCGACCAGTTTGTCGAGATTAGTCACCAGTGTGGCTTGCGGCGGAATCGCAGCGTAGTACTTTGCTGGGGTGGCCTTGATCAATTCGAGCAACGATCTGGCTGAGGCTTGGGGATCCGTGGATGCCATTATGGCACTTACTACCGCTACTCCATTGAGGCGGTTGGAGCCATGGGCGGACTGGTGTAGGACACGCTGAACATTGGAGGCGTTAATGCTGCCAATGGCAACGCACGGGATGGACTTTTCTGTTCCGGTTGAGCAAGACGCAAGGATTTCCTGAAGCCCCCGTGTGCCGATGATAGATTTGGTATCTGTCTTTGTGGGCGTTGCAAATGTTGTGCCGATTCCGAGGTAGTCAGCCCCATCGTCGATGGCCTTCTGTGCTTCGATGACTGACGAGGCTGTGACCCCTATGATGGCATCGGGGCCTAGGATCCTCCGCGCTTCAACGCATTCCATGTCGTCTTGACCTATATGCACGCCTTCGGCGCCCACAGCCTGGCACACATCGAATCGGTCGTTGATCAGTAAGGGAACATTGTATTTGCGAGTGATGGAATGGATTTTTGAGGCGGTATCGACCATTACTCCCGTGTCTGCATGTTTGTCGCGATACTGGACCACCGTAACACCACCTTGGATGGCTTGTTCAACTACCTTGACAATATCCTTGTCGCCGAGGATTGCTGGCGTGGAGTCCGTCACTAGGTACAGTGACCAGTCGATTGTTGTTCTTTTTTGCGCCATCTTGTTTCCGAGGGATTCCTCTCCTCACGTTCCAGACTTCGCTGCTTGTAGAAAATCAGACTCCCTGCGCTTCAATTCACGGCATTCTTCTTCCTCTTCTGTTTGCTGTTGGCGAAGAAGAAGAACAACAGCCTGCTTTGTTCAAGGCGACTACGAATGACTCAAGCTGGATATGTCCGTCTTGTCGAATGGGACACCAAGGATGATGCTATGTTTGGTAGGACAGAGAACAAAAGGCCCAGCATAAAGTATTGTGTCATCTCGCCAGTTGGAGATTGCTGTTACGGGTAAAGCGTTCGAGGGAAGGTGGATGCTGGTCAGATCAGGTGCTGACCGTCCACCTTAGGTACTCATGGGATCTCCCGCTGTCAGCATCACTGCGAGCATTCGATCGACTTACCGTGGTGAATGCATGTTCTGTGCCCTGAGAGAGAAATGTTTGGTGTCACAAGTCACCTAGGCATCCATGGTCAAGGTGTGTCAACAATCGCCGCGGGCCAGGGATGCCAGACACACAGGGCGAGCTTGCAAGACAACAAATAACAATGCAGAGGGGCAGCATGCCCGCTGGCGGCACAGGCAGTGCCTGACCTCCGGCTTTGCTGGAGTGGCAGGCGCTGGCATAGGCAGCCCTCAGGTAGGGTCCGGGCAAGCACAGTTAAAGCAAAAAAGCCTCGCACCCCCCACCGCCCCCAGAACAATCACAGATAGAGGATGCCGGGCGCCTGGCTCACCTAAGGTCCCCTACTAGTAGGTAAGGTACCTATAGTTAATCTAATCACAGTCTCCCGCCTACCCCCACCTGTCGATTCCGCGATTCAAGTTCAAGTTGGCCGACCTCCAACGGCAACTTGAAAGCGATCAAAAAAATTTTATTATGCATCTTTCCGGCTTTGCCTCACTGGCAGTGGCAGTTCAAGTTCTCGGCCGTCTCCGCTGCTGCTAGTCGTAGTACTAGTAGCCCGAGTCACTCGGCCGCACAGCCGCAGCGCCGCCTTGTTTGCGCAGTTTGTTGCTTTGCTCTGCTCTACTCGGACCAAATCCTCCCTCTCACATTTTGTTTCTCGCCTCTTTCCGGCTCCTTCTTTCTCCCACCATCATCACTTTCACCCACTTGAGAATTCTCCTGTTCACCAGGCATTCTCATCCTCATCGCAATCCAGTCCTCGTCTATCAGTCAACGGCGTACGCTGCTTGCCAGCACAGCTTTGCGTCCTCGCACCTAACGCTGGTTTCCACTTCACCTATTACAGAACCCACGTTCTTGGTCAAACGCAGTCTCGATTGTTCATGTATCGGGCATATTTTCACTCCTCCAAAACCAAAACCAAGCAGAAGCTGGACATATTTCCGGCAAGCAGACATCCTTGTAGTCCTACAAGGTCATCATATGGTTGATCAGCCGAACACAATTCCTATTCTTCATGTTCAATCTTACAACCCGGTGGTAATATCCACGCATGTCTGGTCGCCTTGAGAGAATCGCGTCCTCTTCAACTCCTCACACCCAATCACAACATTAAGACAAAAAACTGGCTCTTGAGTCAAGCACCTTTTTAGGAAAATTCATCAACATCCTTCAAAATGGCAACCATCAATATCCGCCGGGATGTCACCGATCCCTTCTACCGTTACAAGATGGAACGCTTGCAGTCCAAGATTGAAGGCAAAGGAAACGGGATCAAGTAAGGCTCAACTGACGTTCATCTAACCACTGTTGCGTGTCAAACTAACTGTGACTAGGACCGTCGTCGCCAATCTCCCAAGTGTATCTGCCTCCTTGGCCCGTCCTCCCGCCTATGTGATCAAGTACTTCGGTTTCGAGCTTGGAGCTCAGACAAACACCAACCCCAAGGACGATCGCTGGATCATCAATGGAGCACACGAATCAAGCAAGCTGCAAGACTCCTTGGATGGCTTCATCTCCAAGTTCGTCTTGTGCAAGTCCTGCAAGAACCCCGAGACCACCATCAATGTCAAGGACGGTCGAATCTTGTTAGACTGCAAGGCTTGCGGTCAACGCACTGAAGTCGATGTGCGCCACAAATTGAGCGGATTCATCCTCAAGAACGAACCGAAGGGTGGAAAGAAAACCAAGAAGGAGAAGCTGACGCGTCGTGAACGGGCAAAGGCTGAGAGTCAAGAAAACGGCTCTGTCAACGGTGCCAGTCCGCACGACTCCAACTCCGACAAGGGTGATGCCGAAGAGGGCGACCTTGAGCTGGCTGCTGGTAGCGACGACGAATTCACTAAGCAGATCACCGCCGAAGCCACCCGCATCGCAGCGAAAACTAATGGCGACATCAAGGATGATGAATGGGCTATCGACACCTCGGCCGAAGCCATTGCCGCTCGTGCCAAAGAGCTGCCTACCGACCTGAAGCGCTCTCTCGCTTTCGACGAGGACGAAGAGGGTGAGGAGGGTGGCATCAGCGCCTACGACCAGCTTGGGACATGGATCATCGATGAAACTAAAGCCAGAGGATCGGTCAACAAAGTCGAGGATGTTGAAATCTACAAGAAGGCCAAAGAATTGGGCATTGAGACCAAGCACAAGACATTGACTGTTCTGGCTCAGACCATTTTTGACGAGAACATTGTCAAGCAGATTCCTGCCCGTGCCGAGATGCTCAGAGCCATGATCGGCGAGTCCGAGAAACACATGAGGGCTTTCCTTGGAGGCACTGAGCGATTCATTGGCAACGATCATCCTGAGCTGATCTCTCAAGTGCCAGCGATTCTTATGGGGTACTACCAGAACGACCTTCTGAGCGAGGAAGTGGCCAAGGCATGGGGCGGCAAGTCCAGCAGGAAATACGTCGACATTGCCACCAGCCGAAAGGTTCGCCAGGCTGCCGAGAAATTCTTGCAATGGCTCGACGAGGCTGAGAGCGATGACGAGAGTGAAGACGAGAGTGGTGAAGAATAGACTTGTCTACTGCTCGTCTCACTTGATGGTACTCTGTCATGTTTCGGTATGACAGAGCAACCCAATCTTCAAACTCCACTCTCTGGCAACCATGCTCATTGTTGAAGTTCACTCTGGTCATTCCTTCCTCTCGGTATCAGCGCCCCGGCAGCAAACTCAGGCCGGGTGCTGGCTAGGCCTCCGAGTCCGCGGCGCAAACGTGTAACTAGACTTGAAATTCCATTCTCTTTCATAAACAGGACTATCCTCTATTGTAGTACAAACTGTTCGTTCAATCGCTCTACTAGTAGATCATGTTTATGTTACGACGCCCAACTTAGCCCTCCAGTCTGGAAATATAGACGGCAGATTCTCCGGCAGCTGATCCGGTAACTTTTCGTGAATGAGTTTAACCAGTTCATCAAAAACAAGCTGATATGCAGTAGGCGTGAAATGTAATCCATCCGACAACAGCTCTTCGAAGACCTTGTTCTTCGGCGCAGCCTTGCTCCCGATCAAGGGATCTGTTGAGCCTTCTGTCCAACCCGCCTTGAGCATGAAGATGGTCCAAAGATCGAGGACTGGGAGAGCCAGCTCTTGTCCCACCTCTCGACAGGCAGCCGCGTATTTGGCCGTGGTTGAGGCTTTTCTTTCGCCGGTGGCCAGCTGCCACTCGTCGACCGGGGCTGGCACAATAAGGATGATTTTCGTATCATGGAGCTTGACCCCCTCAAAGTTCACAATATCTCTCAAAGACTGCTTGTATTGCTCGATTGGAACATGTTGTGGATTGCCTGGAAGACACGCATCGTTCGCACCGAAGAAGATGGTCATCAATTGGACCCGGGGAAAGCAGGAGGAAGGCAGGACAGGTGGAAAGAACTGGAGGAGGTTGTCGTAGCCGGCAGGGGCTGTATATCCGCTGAATCCTCGATTGAGGACGTCCACCCGTCTCATATACCAGTCTTGCAGAGATGACTGGAAGACATGACTCGCGCCTTGAGTAATGCTATCCCCAAATAGAATGAACTGAGGATACGTTTTCGAACGAGGGGCCATGGACCGTGAGGAGGCAGCGAGGTCGGGTGAGTGAGACATTGCTCGCTTGCGGATATCTGGCGAGAGACGATAGACGAGAGAAACTGCTGGAGGAGGACCCCTTTTGAAAACGAACAAGGCTGGCGAGACAGTTTCCAATTCTATGAGGGAACGTGCAGGAGCATACCTACCAGGTGCATGCCTACTACTATACAATGCCGCGTCGGGCATATGTGCTGGGATCTGGCAGCGCGCAGGGCCCGCTTTGTTTGGGTTTCCTCAGCAAGGGCGCACAAACTCACTGGACACTGGCGAGAGAGACATCTCAGTGGCAGCCTCCAGCGCCAGTAGCCGAAGACTGCATCTGGCAGACGCGTCGAATCGAACGAATCGTGGTGTTTCGTCTTTGGTGGCTGCATATGCCAGTGCCGTCGCCTGGTGAAATTCCATCTGCCATCTGCAAGCCATCGTCACACATACAGTAGCACCTGGATTTGCAGGCGACCTAACGGATGCCTTTCGGGTGTTTCTTCACCAGCACCACTAACAAGCTGCGTTTTGATCCTGATGGCTTCCGGCCGAACACATCGCTAACATGTTGTCCCTCCTCGAGATTCGTCTCTCTTCCAGCGTAGACCGTCTGCTCTCCACATCGCCAGTGAAGCTGCGATGCGCAATTACCAGGCGAGGCATCGTTTGCGGAAGCGCCTCAGGCGGTCTGGCGGGGCATTCCAGTGACGGATCAGCGTGACTCGGTCCTCCTTTTCCCACACTCGCAAACAGAGTGACTTCTCCGACACACGCCAAACCCTCCCTCTTACTTGCCCGGCTCGGTCAGATGATGACGGATCAAACCATCCTGTCAGTTCAGATGATCCTCTGCGAGCGAGACAGCACACCCTCTCGTTGATCTGCCAGCTCGAAAGGAGTCCTTGTGTATGCTGAATCCTCAGACCTGGGAGGCATCACGTTCCTGGAAAGTCATTCGGTCCAATGCTGACACTTGACTTCTAGAACAAGCTCTATCTCCTTGTGCCTTGCTCCTCATATCACTGCACTCTGCCGCCTTTCCAGTCAGGAGCCAGATGATAATACCACTGGAAGGCGCCGGCTGCCTATAGAGAGGCGCGGCTGCTGGCTTTCGGTCTGCCTGTCGCTTGCTCGTGTTGTGTCCGTCTCTCGTACTCCCAAACGAAACCACAGTCAAGATGCCGAAATCTTACGTGTCTTTTCAAGATCCTAGTGATCACGATGACCTTCAGCATTCGTCGCACCAGCATACGTCTCACCCTCCGTCGCCGTCAACAATGCGGAGACCCGAGTCGCCTTTGCTTTCTACGAGCGAAGTAAGGGCAAGAATGCCGCCTTCCTTGAACCTCCCGTCCGGACCTACGGAGACGACAGGGCTGCTTGGGGAGAGTGATGCCTCGATACGCAGGTACACAGAGGACGGCCTGGAGGATGCCAGGGCAAGACAACTATCTAGGGTGAATAGCTCCAGCGGAAGTCTGCGTAGGCGAAGATACTGTAGCGTTCGACCATCGGGAGCGAGCAGTCCCGTGTGGATGCGAAGTTCCGGACTCCGGACACCGAAAATGCAGCAGTCCCTCGTGGGTTCACTCTCGAAGGACGACCGACTATGGTACGATCAGTTTACCTCAACCGATTGGGTCCACGACAGCATCGCCGATGGATATCGAGTACTCGAACTCAGGAAGATGAGGGGCTTCCGAGGACGCCTGTGGCGGTTCTTCGACTCGACGCAAGGATGGATACTGATGGTGCTCATTGGCGTCATCACCGCAAGCATTGCGTACTTTGTCGACGTGACTGAGTCTGCTATATTCGACATCAAACGAGGCATTTGTCGGACCGCCTGGTATCAAGGACGCTCAAGCTGCTGCTCGGGCAGAGAAGATTGTGAGGGTTGGAGGACGTGGTCGCAACTTATTCATCCATCTGGGGTAGAGGAGACTTCGATTGACTACATCGCATTCATCGCTGGATCCATGGTTCTGGCGGGCTTGTCTTGTTATATAACCTTGTTCTCCAAGACAGAGGTCCCGTCAAATATTGCCTCTACTCTGGATGAGGATCTGGGCGCTGCGAGAAGAGATGAAAACGAAAATACGGAGGAGGATAAGCCTGGTGGCAACCAGGCCATCAACGGCCCCGACTCGCACCCCTCAAGCGTCTATTATGCGGCTGCTGGAAGCGGTGTCGCTGAAGTTCGAGTCATCTTGAGCGGCTTCGTCCTGCACGGTTACCTCGGCCTCAGAGTCCTTGTCTTGAAGACGGTGGGTCTCATTCTGAGTGTGGCATCTGGCATGAGTCTAGGCAAAGAAGGTCCATATGTCCATATTGCCACTTGCGTCGGCAACATTGCCTGTCGTCTGTTTTCCAAATACGACTTCAATGATGCGAAGAGGAGGGAAGTGCTATCAGCAAGTGCCGCAAGTGGTGTTGCAGTCGCATTTGGTTCACCTCTAGGCGGTGTCCTTTTCAGCTCGGAAGAAGTGAGCTACTATTTTCCTCCGAAGACGTTATTTCGCACATTTTGTTGTTGTATCGTGGCGGCATTATCCTTGAAATTCCTCAATCCGTACGGCACGAACAAGATTGTCCTTTTTGAGGTTCGATACTTTTCAGACTGGCGGTATTTCGAACTGTTTAGCTTTGTGATTCTAGGTGTTGCTGGAGGCCTCGTCGGAGCACTCTTCATCAAAGCGTCTCGCTTCTGGGCAACGACTTTCCGCCGGATACCAGTCGTCAAAAGCCATCCTATGTTGGAGGTTCTCTTGGTTGCACTCGTCACTGGAGTCGTTGGCTTCTGGAATCGGTACACCCGGCTTTCTGTCAGCGAGCTTTTGTTTGAATTGGCCAGTCCCTGCAATCAGAATACTAACACCGGATTGTGCCCAAAGAAAGATGAGGTTTTGTCGGTTATTGGATACTTGGGCTGGGCATTCGTCGTCAAATATATCCTCACCATCATCACCTTTGGACTAAAGGTGCCTGCAGGCATCTATGTGCCTTCCATGGTCATCGGTGGCTTGATGGGTCGCATGGTAGGGCACTTGACTCAATATCTTGTGCTGACATATCCTGGCTCATTCTTATGGAGCGAATGTCAAGCGTCCGATGACATCGAGGCTTGTGTAACTCCTGGAGTGTATGCCTTGGTTGCTGCAGGTGCCGTCATGTGCGGTGTCACACGGCTCTCTGTTACCCTGGCTGTCATACTCTTCGAATTAACAGGGAGCTTGGATCATGTACTACCTTTCTCTTTGGGCGTACTCTGTGCCAAGTGGACAGCGGATGCCGTCGAGCCATTGAGCATCTATGATCTTCTAACGGACATGAACTCATATCCCTTCCTGGATAACAAGGGAAGTCCCGTCTTTGACTCAGAACTCGGGGACATTACACCCCGGTTTCGACGTGACAAGGTCATCGACATCAGCTTATCTCCTCTCGTCAAGGCCAGTAATCTACGTGCCAAACTCCGTCGCTTGCAATACCTGGGCGAGCTTGACGGTGGTTTGCCTATCCTCCGCGATAAGATCCTCGTCGGTCTCATCCCTGCTCCAGACCTGGAATTTGCGCTCGACAGGATTGAGGACGAGGACAATGCGTTGTGTCTCTTGTCAACCTCTAATCACGGCCACGGCAGCCACCAGCGATACTGGGAAGCATTTGATGAGGCCGGATATGATTCTGGGCGGGAATCAGATGGCGAGGCACCTAATACGAACTCGGTCGATCTGACGCCTTACATCGACCCTGCGCCTGTCGCGTTAGACATGCATTCGCCAATGAACCTGGTTTATCAATGTTTTGTGAAGCTTGGGTTGAGGTACATATGCGTTTTGAATGAGGGGGAGTTTCGGGGCATGGTGCATAAGAAGGCGTTTGTGAGATATGTCAAGACTTTGGAACACGCCGCACATCAACGTTGAGAGTAGGTTGATCAGGTCATGGGTGATCCTGGCCAGAATCGTCCTGTGGAGGAATTATCGAAGTCTTAGGGTACGGGTTACGTACATGAACATAAGCCACCCTCTGCGATGCTGCAATGCAAGGTGGAAAGGCAGCAAGAAGTGGAAAGGGTCTTACACGAGGAGGTCATCATCAGTTGAATGTGTAGTATGAACAACGGTGCATGAAATGCGAAGCCCAATATATATCATCACACTATTGCCGTTCTCATACTGTTCTGGTCTCGCTTGTCCCCCCTTCGCCGCCCTCGGGTCAGTGTCAGATATAACTGGTTTTATCCAGGACATTCTTATCGAATGACCTTGAGGCTAATGCGCGGGCACGCTTCGTCTTTTTCGAGCTGGTTCAGGACAAACTTGAAACGACCCTAGAGTATGGCCCTGATAACTTGAAGCAGAGGGCAGAGACTTTTAAGGACGAGTTGGCGAGCGGGAAGGCCTCGATGACGAATTATATAGTGTACGAAGAAGGATACCTTATCCATTACAGGGTCAAGCCTCACAACCAAAGCACCACTGCAATAAATGGCCGGTCTGGTGTCCCGAAAGGCGTTGATTTGAGGCGAATTTTCGGTGACTGTTGTTGGAACGTTTACTGGGCGAGATACTGGTACATATATACTGATATACTGAATGCTCACATCGAGCACCATGTAGAGTGAAGTGGGGTGGGAAGACCACCCTTGATTGCCATACTAGACATCCTGAGCCTGGTCCTGTGGTTGCGGTTGCGGATGGGGTGGTGGCTGTTCAGGTTGGTTTTGGTTCTGACTTTGACTCTGGTCCTGAGTCCGGTGCTGGTTCTGGCTAAAAGTCTGGGAATACCAATCTTGCAAAGTCAATTCCGCCGAAGCGCTCCTATTCCGCTCCGTCTTCCATGAGGTTGGTGGGAAATGGGCACGAGGATCCAGGTTCAAGTCCATGTGACGCTCAGGCAGGGAGAGGCCGTGCTCGTGCAGGAAACATAGCATCCACTTGTCCATGGCGAACGAGTGCTCGGCCGAGACCTTGCAGGCGTTGTGGAACGCCCGCAACCGCGACAGCGACACGTCCAACTTGACCCAGTAAGACTGTAGATGCATGAGGGTCTGGAAGTTGCGTTCGAGCCGGGTGCGGGCGACGGCGATCTCGTCCTCGCGCTCGCTAAACACCAATGTGTGGATGTACACCGTCGACGTGACGACGAGCATATGGCCCACCATAATGTACAAACATTCGGCGGACGGGAGTTGTTGGCATGTATATAGCAGGTCGCAGAAGTGGCGGGCGTGGTCTTTGCATTTCTCGGCGTATTCGTGACGGGTGCTGGTTCTGCTTGTTTGAGGAGGATAGGATGGCGATGTTGTGGAGTATTGTGGTGTTTGTGGTTCGTCAGAGTCAGGCCAAGGATGTTGATGTTGAGAGTGATGCCACTGTTGATGACCCTGACCTTCGTCTTCGGCCAGAAACTGATAACACAGCACTTCCGTGTAGTAATGATATCCTAGATGAAGCGCTGCAAACGCGGACCCCAGTCCGACGGAAGTGTAGTACTCGAGATTGGAGCGGGTCTTGCGCAGGTGTAATGGTAGAGACGCGGACCACATCTCGAGTCGCCTCAATAGCGTTTCAACGGCTTCTTCGAGCGCCGCGGGATCCTTGGTCTCGTGATGCAAAATCACGCTTTGGTTGAGGTCGAATATGTCCACCCAGATGTGTGCAAGCTTGACCATCTCCGCCCAGATCCCACTGCTTGCCGTGCCCGACTGTAGGCTTCGCGGCTCCAGCCCCAGAAAGAGGGCTTCGTTGACGGGCAACTCGATGAAGCTGATGTCAGTGGTCTGAAGCTGGCGTGGGAGGTGCAGGCCTGTTGAACACCATATGTCGATCATGTATAGGGTCCACCATACTATTAGACAACATAGTACAACAGTTAGTCGATGTCCGTATCGGAAGAACCTTTCTTCACTGGGGATGGCAGAACTCAAATAGAAGAGAATGGCCACAGTATCCTCCTTTCTTAGCAGTTAACATTTACTCACTCCTCAAGTTGACCTGTCTCTCGGTTTCATTGTCCGCCTCCCGATGTGCCAGATTCAAAACCTGTGCGAGCCGGTTCGCTACAGCGTAGTACATGGCTTCGGCTTCAGTTTTGGACTCGGCAAAACATATCGTGCCAAGCAGAACACTTGCTTGGATCGTCGTCACAGACGTGTCTGTCATGTCGAACAGGGCCATTGCTCGTTGGGCGGCGGATGCTCCACGAACGCGGCGGTCCATAAAAGCCAGCGAGGGTGCATTGGAGAATCTGTCAATGTCGAGAGAAAACGTGCGTACAAGTCAGAAATTGTGCTTCTGATTCATGGTAAGATGCAATGGCGTTTGGCTGCTCGAATGCATTCGTCCATCGTCCGCCAGAGGACGCACTACTTTGTGCATACGTACGTACCTTGCTCCCAAGGCCATCATTCCATACAATAGCACTTTCGGCAAGCTGCCATCCTGCACTTGCGATCTTGTGGTAGGCTCGTGGAACAGAGAGTGGTGCTTGTCGTGGATATGGGCAAAGTACAGCTGCACCAGTTCCTTCTGGAGTTCTGCCGACTTGAACAGCGCATCATTGCTGTTGTTCTGAAGATGGTGAGTTTTGTTGTCCTCGATAAATCCACTGCCATAGTCTGTTGCGGCCGGAGTGGCAGGGGGAGGAGGTTCTGACGACGAGGGTGTTCGTCGGGCTCGCAACGCAGGCAACGGTCTCTTCACAGGGACCGACTGTCTCTGCGAAGGAGAAGAGTCGACGTTGCTGCATACAAGGTTGAAATCAATGCATCGTTGGCATGGCTCGTCGGGATTCCTGACTCGACACTTTCTTCGATGGAACCTGTATTGCCCAGGCAAAAGGAGGCCCAAGTCAGCTGATGGACATCTATGCCATAGCCTCGTTCGACACCAGCACCCAGCTGTCGACAGGACAAGAAGTCGTCTCTTTTGACAACCACGCCGCAAGTTCCAGTCTCGTGTTCCAATATTATCAGGCGCCTAGCAGGTGCCACCGGACATGTGGGTAAGGGGGAGAACCGCTTACCGGCATGACTTGCATGCATTTGCAGGCCTCATCTCTCCTCAACCGCATAGTCGGGAGTGTCGTGTGAGGAAATGCTGCAGCAACGGTCTCCCGGATTGTGGGTTAACATATGGTAAGTGCATATGTCCCAGTTGCTGAGTGGTGGAAAACAGCCGCGCGCGGGTTCAGGATAAAAAGGATGGCAGATAGGAACCCCCGTGGAGGGACAACAACAAGTGCTCAACCGGTCGTTGCTGGCCCGGGGACGTTTTCAGGGCCCCCGCCGCCCACGACGGCACGTTTACTCTGGACATTATTGTATTTAGCCACGGGGTGACATGGGGTGGTGAGAAAGCTCTTCGGCGTCGTCTGACTTTGGGCGACCCATAAGGCTAGGGCATAAAGGGGTTAAAGGGCGGCTGCCATCTCCACATCCTGGTTTTATTGTACTGTCAACCACTACCCGCTGTTTTCCACCAATCGCACACCATAATGTCCGCAACTTTCAACCTCGGTTGGGGTATATGGATATTGTATTATGGATAATGGTACATGATATTTGGTCAGATGGGTTGCTCGCTCAAAAGTGTCGGCATTGAAAAAAGGGGTATTTTCCCCCGGATCAGCTAGACCAAATTTCATTACCTGTTCATTCCATCCAGAAAACAGGACTTTGGAAGTATACTCTTTTAACAAACTGGGAAATATGGCCGGTACAAAGGATATAGTCTGGCGTCCAGGGCCAATCGAGGTCGTTGTGCAGGTTGGAGAAGATGAACTCCCACGGATCAAAGCACTTGGGCCTACACTAGGCCAGGAAACCTCTGCCCAAGAAGCTGAATATGCTGTGCCTTTGTTTGCCGTTCGCTTGGTAGGCGAGGGAAACAGAAGCCATAAGAGCTCCCAGTCGATGATCGGAAGCTATGCTTCAGATCGACTCAAGTACCAAAGCCACCAAGAAGGCGAAAGCGGTGGCCTGAAGACTCTCAAAATCAAGGCTCATGACAAAGAAACCGGTCTCACCGCTATAGCCAACTTGTCCGTCTATCCGGAGATTCCAGTGGTCAGGTCGACTGTCACGCTGGAAAACGAGTCCCAGGAGGACATCATCGTGTCCCAAGTGGCCTCTATTGCGATTAGCGGTCTGACCACCAGTGCCAAAAAGTACTGGGAGGAATATGTCCTCTCGTCCGCCAACAACCAATGGTTTCGAGAGGCTCAATGGCATGACAGCAGCTTGTCGAGCGTTGGGCTTGATGACTATGGTGTCCTTGAGTTTGGCCAGAACATTGCAACTCTGGCCTCATACTCCATTGGGAACCGCGGTAGCTTTTCGACAGCGGGCCATTTGCCGATGGGGATGCTGAAGCGCAAGGACGGCAAGCAGACCTGGCTGTGGCAGATCGAAAACAATGGATCGTGGAAATGGGAGTTGGGAGACTATTATGATCAGCTCTATCTCGCCGCCAGTGGACCAAGAGGCACCGACCACGATTTCAAGCACAAGCTGAGTCCGGGAGCTTCATTCACAAGTGTTCCTGCGGCAGTCACCGTCGTGGAGGGCAATCAAGACAAAGCCTTCTCGGCGCTGACCCAGTATCGACGCAGCATGCGAAGAAAACACAAGGACAACGAGACTCTTGGATTGATCTTCAACGATTACATGAACTGCTTGATGGGAGATCCAGATGAAAACAAGGTGACTGCGTTGATTGAACCAGCTCGGAAGGCCGGCTCTGAATTCTTTGTCATTGACGCAGGCTGGTACTCCGACGACAACAGCTGGTGGGACGACGTGGGCTTGTGGGAGCCTTCCAAAGTCCGATTCCCCTCAGGCTTCAAGAAGCTTTTGGACAACATTAGGGCGCATAACATGATCCCCGGAGTTTGGCTTGAACCTGAAGTGATTGGAGTTCGCAGTGTCGTCGCCCACCAATTGCCAGAGGATGCCTTTTTCCAGGAAAACGGACGCAGAGTGGTGGAGAAAGGCCGATACCAGCTCGACTTCCGTCATTCAGCGGTGCGTGAAAGACTGGATAAGGTGGTTGACAATCTCGTGTTGAACTATGGCGTCGGATACTTCAAGTTTGACTACAACATCGAGGTCGTCCAGGGCACAGATGCCAACGCCTTCAGTACCGGTGACGCCCACCTTGGCCACCAGCGAGCATACCTGTCCTGGGTCAACGGGCTGTATGACCGACACCCAGACCTGGTGATCGAGAGCTGTTCGTCCGGTGCGCAGCGTCTGGACTACGCCATGCTTGGTACACACTCGCTACAGTCCACCAGCGACCAGCAAGATCCTGTTCGGTATGGATCCATTGCTGCGGCTGCCCCCACGGCTGTGACCCCCGAACAAAGTGCCGTATGGGCATATCCTCAGCCCGTCTGGGACGATGAGACCAATGCCTTGACCGTGGTCAACAGTCTTCTCGGCCGGATCCATTTGAGCGGCAGACTCGACTTGTTATCCCCTTCACAGCTGGACCTTATCACCACGGGAATGAATGTGTACAAAGACATCCGTGGCCAGCTTGCTGAGGCACTTCCCTTCTGGCCAATTGGTTTGCCGAAATGGGAAGATGACTGGCACTCGTTAGGACTTACCACGACCAAGGGTGACGTTCTGCTTGCCGTGTGGCACCTGAAGGGCTCACAGAAGCTTTCGCTGCCGATTGCCCCCCTGAAGGAGGCATCGGACGTCAGTGTGGAGCTGCTCTATCCAGCACAGTTTGAGACCCAGGCCAGCTGGAACGGAAAGGAAGGCACTTTGGACGTCCAGTTCCCTGCTGTCGTCTCTGCCAGACTGTTTCGTCTGCGCTCACTGTAATAGATGTAGTGGCCGTGAGATTCCAGACATATAGAAGATCATTGTTTCAGCTATATTGACCTGCACTGGTCTGCCGTGAACCATCAAGACAACAGATTCGGAAATAATAGACAATATCGAGCGATCTAGATGATGGCCCTTTCTTCCTTCTACCAAATTTCTGTACCCATCGTCCTTACAATTTAGCCGAGCAAAATACATGCGATCCGCTATAGACGGACCCGTGATGCATGTCCTGGTATTGCGCAATGTTGTCGTGGTACAACTCCCACAATGCTTCAGCCCCCTTTTCCCGCTCGAGCTCGTGCGCAGTCTTCGTCCCTGAGTTGTGAAACCTCGGCATGTTCGGAGTGCGCTATTGCCCGATCTGGCCTAGTGACGCCAGCCTTGGCCAGCCTTGGTCATCCCGTGACCAACATCGCGTCTCCATCTTTCTGCCCTGCTACTGTCTTGGGTTACGGTCACTGTGGTAAATGTCCTGCCGTGCAGTGCCCGGTGGAGCCGGGGAGCCAACAAAACGCCGTGGTCTGAGGGGCCCCAGCTGGAAATTATGCCGAAACTTCCCTGTTGTCTCCAGCACAGTGTATGCCATTCAACATGGCTTGAGCATGGTGAAATCCGGGGAGAACGGTCCCTCTGAAACTGTCGAGGCTCGAGGCATATACATCCAGCCACCGGCCTCTAACCTGTTTGCGATGAGCCCCTAGCCGGCCACATTCTCGGCGCGAATATTGGCATTCAACGGCTCCGATGAAGGACAAGACAAAGTAAAGCAAAGACATTCAAACTGCTCTGATCCCCACAACCTGGAATATAGCCTAAAGGCTGAATTCCTGGGGATCCACGTTTTATCCTCTGTACTGGTATCACCCCACGAATATGGGGGACGCGAATGCCCGAGTGGCAGCCGAAGGGGACCAGAAGCATCTTTCCCACCAATGATTGATGGAAAGCTCCGCGAGTGGAGTCGTCAGCCATGGTCTAAACAAGCGAGATCGGGAAGACTGGGCTCGATTCGAAAGGACAACATCTTGTTTGAAATAATGTGCTTCTATAACACGGGCAGTTATATAAGATTCCTGCTCACCCGCGTTGCCATCGTACCCCGGATCATCGCAGACCAGTCTGGAGTCTTTCTTTCGGTCCACAAACAGAAAGAACCAAAGGCCCTGATCCAAACACCTCCCAGAGGAACCTACCTCTTGAGCAACCATGGCGTCAAAGATGGATGATGTGGCACATGTTGAGGCTCACAGCCACCACACAGAAAAGGAGGATACGCTTTCGACCGTTGGAAAAGGCACTGGCGATGCTCAACAAGCCAACTTGAATGAACACACAACGACAGTCAGGCAGGCACTGAGGGCCTACC
This sequence comes from Exophiala dermatitidis NIH/UT8656, assembly GCF_000230625.1. Taxonomy (NCBI): domain Eukaryota; kingdom Fungi; phylum Ascomycota; class Eurotiomycetes; order Chaetothyriales; family Herpotrichiellaceae; genus Exophiala; species Exophiala dermatitidis. The sequence continues at coordinate 654,512 of NW_008751653.1, forward strand.
CGTGGGCAGTGTTCTGGACGCTTCTTGTGTCCATGTCCATCATCATGGAAGGCTACGACACGCAGCTGATGCCGTCCTTCTTCGGCTTTACATCCTTCCGAAACCAGTTCGGCGAGTACTCGAACGTGTCAAAGGACTTTCAAATCGCCGGCAAATGGCAATCTGCTCTGGGAAGCGGTGCCCAAGCAGGCTGTATTGTTGGCGCCACTCTCAACGGCTGGATGATCCACCGCTGGGGTTACAAGGTTGTGTTTATGTTCGGGTTGATCTTGATGAACGGGTTCATCTTCATCAGCTTCTTTGGCAAGAGCATTGAACTACAAACAGTCGGTCAGGTGCTGTGCGGGTAAGTCTTTTTATATCACACGATTTTTCGAGACTGGAAGACCAGATACTGACCCCTTTGTGTAATTAGGGTTTGCTGGGGTATCTTCGCCACGATTGGGCCTGCGTATGCGTCTGAATTATGTCCGATGGCGTTCCGGCCCTACATGACGGCCTACACCAACATGTGCTTTGCCATCGGTCAGTTCGTTAGTGCCGGTGTCCTGCAAAGTCTGTTGCACCGCGAGGACGAGTGGTCGTACAGAATTGCCTACGCAGTGCAGTGGATCTGGCCAGCACCATTGATGCTCGTTGCGTGGTTCATGCCCGAATCTCCATGGTGGCTTGTACGACAAGGCAAGATGGACCAAGCGGAGCACAGCTTGAAGAGACTGATGGCGGAACACGAGAAGCCGCAAGCCAAGAACGTGCTGGCCATGATTGCGCACACCAACGAGATCGAACTCGAGACCACCAAGGGCAGCAACTACTTGGACTGTTTCAGAGGTTACGACCTGCGCCGCACTGAAGTCGCCTGCGTCGTCTTTGCCGGCCAAGTCTTGTCGGGCTCGCAATTCGCCTACAGCGGCACCTATTTCTTCGAACAAGCCGGCATGAGCCCCGATGACGCCTATAAGCTGGGTCTGGGAGGCACTGCCGTTGCCTTTGTGGGCACGATTTTGTCTTGGTTCCTCATGCGCGTTGCCGGCCGCCGCACCATCTACATCGGCGGCATGACCTCCATGTGCATTTGTTTGTTGATCATCGGCTTCTTGACCCTCGACAAGCACAGCTCGTCCATGTGGACCCAGTCGGCCTTTTGTATCTTGTGGCTCTTTTCGTTTTCCTTGTCCGTCGGCCCCATCGGATGGGCCATCCCCGCCGAAGTCAGCTCGACACGCCTCCGCTCCAAGACTGTGAGTTTGGCTCGAAACGCCTACTATGTCGTCCAGATCATCGCCAACGTCATCGAACCCTACTTTATGAACCCGGACGAGCTCAACTGGAAGGGTTATACTGGCTTCTTCTGGTTCGGTACCGCTTTCCTCACTCTAGTTTGGGCCTTCTTCAGACTCCCCGAAACTCGAGGTCGGACCTACGAAGAACTCGATCTTATGTTCGCGGCCAAGGTTCCGACCAGGAAATTCGCAAAGTACCACGTTGATGCCTACGATGAATCGCGACATGTCTCGGACAGGGTCGTCGAGAACTAGGGGCGGCATTCGTCCTGTTGAGATCGAGGGATGACTAGACTACCAAAGTCATTACTCGTCGCCCGCTTCAATAGCCACTGTAGGATCTAGGTAACTCTCCCATACTTATATGACAAACTCTGTTTTTGAGAATTTCCTGCACAAAGGGTTTGAATCAATTTACTTACTTCGTCTCACGGTACGTCTCTGTAAAAATACCCTGTGCTACCTAGGAGGTACAAGGTATTCTCGATTTGCGAGGTGCACTGGAGTTTCACACGGTATGCTCAGAATCCTCGGGCTGCGGTGGTAATATTATATTTATTCTAATTCTATGACATAGATCACTAGTCCAGTCATTTGTAAATTCTTCAAAACGTTCCTTTTCGCCGCTCCTACCGAAAAATACTGTAGACGCGTGATCTCTCAATCATGTCTCAAAGAAGTTCAAGGCGAAGCATCTAACACGAAAGGTGAAATGAAATGGGAGAAGAACAGATCGCCGTCTATATACCAGGATCAAACAGTCTCAAGGTCCTTCTCGTCAGCTGCGCGCTTCTGTGGTAGTGAGTCGCTCGCAGAAGCAGAAGAACCGGCCTTGTCTGCGGACAGAGAGGCAGATTTGGCGGCAGCCTCTCGCTCGGCCGCCACGACCTTCAGATTCTTCCATTCCATAGTCAGACTGGCAAAGATGGTAGCAGCGCTGACGGCGACACCAACGTAGAAGGCATTTTGCAGGGCCGCGTTGTAGGCGACCAAGACGCCATGGAGGAACTGTTCGGGCACGGCATCGCGCAGGTCAGTGGCGCCGACATTCTGGACGAGGTCCGCGTCGATGCCCGGGACGGCCTTGAGAGCGTCGGCCAGCTTATTGTCGAAGACGTTGTTGGCAACGCTGGCGAAGATGGAGCCCCCGAGAGACTGGGCGAAGAACATCATGGCCGCACCCGTGGGCACGTCCTTGCGGGCGAGCACGGTCTGCGCAGCCACGCTGGGCTGCTGCATGCCCACACCTAACCCCATGCCCCACAAGACCTGGTAGCCGATCCATTTGGCGTGGCCCGTGTCCGTGGTGAAGGTCGAGATGAGGCCGGCGCCGATAGGCGTCAGCACTGATGAAAGATACATCCAGAAAGTGTAGTATCCCAAGATACGCGTGCCGAAGCCAGCAATCATGCCGGCGACCGTGATGCCCAAAACCGCTGGCAGTTTCTTGACCCCTGAATGGACCGGCGACGCGCCCTTGATGGCCTGGAACCAGATGGGCAGGAAGTAGACGAGCGTCATCATGCCCGCGCCGGACAAGAAGGCGTATGCCACGCCAGCGGCGATGGAGCGGTTCTTCAGGATTCGTGGCGGGATCGTGGCCAACTCCTGCCGCCAGATTTGGACGGCCGCAAATCCAGTCAACAGCACGCCCGAGAGCACAAATAAAGCAATAATCCGGGCGTTGGACCAGCTGTATTCGGTACCGCCCCACTGAAGGGCTAGCAGGAGGCAGATAATGGCCGGCATGAAGATGGCCGTGCCCACGGGGTCGAGCTGGTTGAATTGTTGCTTCACTGGCACTTTCGCCCTTTGGCGGCCATGGACAGGGAGGCGGAGGACGAAGAAAAGCACGGCCATGGTCACCGCCCCAACGGGGAGGTTGATGTAGAAACACCATCGCCAGCTGAGTTTGGCGGTGAAGACGCCGCCCAGCAAGGGGCCGGCGACCGACGCAATTGCGAACACCGCGCCGATGGAACCCGTCCATGCTGGTCGTTTATCCAGTGGCACCAAGAACACAACGAGCGTGATCGCCCCAGAGAAGATGCCCGCGCTGCCAATGCCTGCAATGGCCCGTCCGACAATCAGTGTCGTTGAGTTGGGCGCAATGCCACATACCAGGCTGCCGAGTTCAAATAACGCTATGCAGCTTATGTACACCCATTTCGGATTGTAGAACGTGTAGACCCGACCCATGAGTAGCTGGAACGCAGAGGACGTTAGGAGGTACGATGACGCGTACCACCCTACATCCCCGAGGGAGTTGAAGTGGTTCGTGATGACCGGTATGGCTGTTGCAATGATGGTTCGGTCCTAGAGTCATTGTGGTTAACCTTATGTCCATAAGGTTTCGTGGGGTTCAGGGCAGTTCAGCTTGACGTACCAATGCAACGAGAAACGAGGACAACATCATTGCCATCATGGTGATCCACACCGTAGCCGCTGGAGGATATTCCTCTTTGTCGGAATCATGCTGTTCTTGCATGGTACAACGGGCCCTGTCTTCACGAGTGACTGTGTTGCTGTCGTCGACCGGTAGGTCACGGTCCGCTGTCATGTTGATGTGGGTATTGGAGGAGGGAGGAAAATGATCTTTTGGTTTGGGTTGGTTCGAAGAGAGATAGAGCGCTTTGGTAGAGATAGCAAGTTTACAATTCGTCAAACACTCACCGGTGCAACAAGGGAGGGCAGCGCAGGCTTTTCAATGCGCTGAGAGCTTTCTCCCGACTCCTACCTTTGTAAGAAACGTCATTTTCACGCAGGCATTCCCCCGACAGAAGGAGAGGAATTGGAATCCTCGGACGCGAAGTACAGCGCAGATGAACTCCATCGTGGAGACCAGAAACATCGTATCGTCAGGGGTTTCGGACGTTGTTGGAGATTGCTTGACAGTTGTTGAGCGTTGGTGAAGCCGTGATGGATGAGCTTTGAATACAAGGCTCGGGGCCGAAGTAAAGTTTGCGGTCCGGGCCAGTCAGAAACGCGGAGCTTTCAGGGGCGGACCTTGGACGGATCACAACGGCGAAAGTGCACATATCATAACTGCACGACTGGTCCTCCGTATATCACGTGATACGCCTTTCCTGGTCAAGCCAGTCGCGGCGCGCGGTCGTTGGCCACTGCAGCACCATCACTACCTGGGTATTCTCTCGCTTGTCAACATGGGAATACTCCTGCCCAACAAGCTCTTGTGAACTTGATGATGATTCCAGGTAGTGCAGCGCTCTTCCCATGTCTGCAATGCAAGTCAACCACTCTTCGAAACTTCATGTTGTTGCCGAACCAGTGGACGGCAGCAGACTGCGTGTTTGCGGCGGAGATGGGCCCCCAGTTCATCGCGTTCTTTCCAGATCTCAAGTGACATCAGCGTTCACTTATGACGTTCGCTTCACCACAGATCGAACATATTAGACCTGCACTCGATTTTGATTTCCTCGAAGACTGACTGCTCGGTCATAATCATTCTTGAGACATTCTCATCCTGTCTTGTAATCACTGACTTCAAGAATCGTTTCTGACTAGACATCGCCCACCATGGAAGACGTCAAGAAAGCGACCGACTTCGACTCGCCCTTCAAACAGGGTTTCCAAGTGCCTGTAACCCATCAAGACACGCCTGGAAAACAAGGTGACCTACCTTTCGAACCTGTCAACGACAAGCTGCCGACGGAAGACGGTGGATGGCAGACCTACAAAGCGGCTGGAAAGCTGCAGGACAAGAAAGCCCTCATCACGGGTGGTGACAGTGGGATCGGACGAGCAATTGCCATCCTCTATGCCATGGAGGGCGCCGACAGTTTCATTGCGTACCTGCCGGAAGAAGAAGAGGATGCACAAGAGACAAAACGTCAAGTTGAGAAACATGGCCGAAAGTGCCACCTGATGAGCACCGACCTGCGAAAGCCTGATAATTGCCAGAAAGTCATTGACGCTGCCCTGGAAAAGTTCGGTGGCAGAATCAATATCTTGGTATGTGACCGGATGGTCCAAGACTGTGTTTCCACCCATAACACGACACTAACAAGCTGATACAGGTGAATAACGCTGGCTACCAGATGATGCAGCAAGATATTCAGGACATCAGCATCGAACAGTGGGCTAGGACCTTTGAGACCAACATCTACTCGTTCTTTTACCTGTCCAAGTTTGCGCTGCCGCACATGAAGAGAGGCGATACCATCATCAATTGCGCTTCTATCAATGCCTACATCGGTCGTCCTGATCTCCTCGACTACACATCGACGAAAGGAGGTAAGTATTGTGTCTGTCCATGTGCCTGCCTCTTACTGACCCGATACACAGCTATTGTGTCTTTCACGCGAGGCTTGGCCAACCAGCAAATGAGCAAAGGCATCCGCGTCAACGCAGTCTGCCCAGGTCCTGTTTGGACGCCACTGATTCCAGCTACCATGTCGGAAGATGCCCAGAAGCAATTTACGTCACCTTTGGGCCGACCTGCGCAGCCCAGCGAGATTGCTACATGCTTTGTGTTCCTGGCCAGCGCAGACAGCAGCATGATCAGTGGACAGAGCCTACACCCCAATGGGGGAGTTGTTGTCAACGGCTAAGGGCAATGAATGACGTGAGGAAAAGACCAAACGATTCAACATGCTTCATGACAGAAAAGTAGCCCACCCGAAGTAAATAGTGCATGATAGGCGGGCTTCGGAGATCTCGGAACGTATATCTAGTGTGTAATCAGGGCATTGCATTAAAACCACTGCCAAGCTGCAGCCTTGCCGACTTGCTCAGTCTAAGCCTTACCTAGGTGTGACCCGTAGTCCTTTCCTGGAAGATTGCTCATGAGGCCGAACCACTGTTCACAGCCTCGTGCCCGGCCACCATAGACAGGGGCCACACACGGCGAACCCAATGCTTACCTATAGTTACTGTGGTATGTTGACCGATTCAAGGCCAACATCAAGCCTCTTGGCTGATTGTTGTTTGAGTTTAAATGGGAGGTCAGCGCGCAGTGCCAAGACGTGGTTGCTCTTCAGCTGGTGCCTGAAATCCATGGATTCCAATGTTATCTGCTACCTGTTAGCCCTATACCCACTAGCCTATACAATAACTCTGGTTCATCTATGGTAAGGTACATGTCGAAATACCGTTCCCGGTTGTGTCCTTGATGTAAGGGTGCCCTCTCCTCCAAAACAACAAGCCCTCCGGTTCCGAGCAGTCACAGCAGCCCTCCCCCGGCAGCAGATTTGCAGTTAGGGGATTTGTCAGGCGCAAGTGCAAGTGCGAGTCGATCAGCAACGACGAACAAACCATGATTTGGCCAGATTTATGATGAATGAATGCCGGGAACCGGGGCCAGCGTTTTGATCTGCCAACAATGAGTGCCGCCGGGGAGCGGCCCGCTAAGGCTTATTCATGTATCAGGTGTTTCGAGCGCAAAGTGAAATGCGACAAGCAGAGTCCCTGCTCAAACTGCGTCAAGTCCAATGTTGAATGCATCTTCCGGGTGCCTCCGGCGCCGAGGCGCCGGAAGAAACGTCCTCCTGAGGAAATGTTGCTTGCGCGACTCAAGAAGTGCGAAGAACTTCTCCAGAAGATGGGCGTCGACGTCGACAGCAGCAACACTCCCATATCGCCAGCTGCCCCGACCGATCCTCCCGCCGGCGCAGGCCAGTTCAGTCCAGATGCTACGGCCACTGGCTCAGAGTTCTTTGTGCCACCTTCCCATAAGACCGGCCAGCTAATCGTCGACCATGGCAAGTCGCGCTTCATTGAGAACAACTTATGGACTAGTGTATCTACCGAGGTAAGAAACCCCCCATCTACCATCTTGATTTTCGCGAAACTCAAATCTAATCATGCATACACTTAGTTCCAAGCCAAAGAAGCCATTACCGAATACTCGGAGGATGACGATGAGGCTGGATCTGGGATCGAAGACACTTCCGAGTTCATGCTCGGCTATACGCCCTCAAACAACACGATCCAACAACTCCACCCTTCACCAGACCAGATATTCTTGCTCTGGCAGATCTTTCTCGAGAACATCAACCCCATGACCAAGTTTGTGCATCAGCCTACGTTTCAAGAGACTCTCGTTCAAGCTAGTGCGAATCTGGACAACCTGCCAAAAAGCCTGGAAGCATTGATGTTCTCCATCTATAGCGCCGCTATCTTCTCCATGGAGGATGACGAATGTGAAATCAAGTTAGGCGAGTCTCGCAAGACACTACTTGCGAGATATCGCCACGCGACGCGTAAAGCGCTAGCTCGGGCCAGGTTCATGGGCACGTCGGATATCATGGTTCTGCAAGCATTCGTCCTTTACATCATAACGATGCGTGAAGCATACGACTCGAGGACGACCTGGACGCTGGCAGGCGTGGCGAGTCGTGTTGCACAGGGGATGGGCTTGCACAGAGATGGTACACACCTAGGGGTATCGCCTTTTGAGACCGAGATGCGACGACGGCTATGGTGGCAGATCTCGATCCTAGACTTCCGGTCAGCAGAGCTTAGCGGTTCCGGGCGATTTGCCGACTTCCATCTCTCGGATACTCAACCCCCGAGTAATGTCAACGACGCCGACATTCAGCCTGACATGACGAGCGCTCCCGTGCCTCATACAAGACCTACCGAGATGATCGCATGTCTGCTTCGCTGCGAGTTTGGGCAATTTTGGAAGGAAAAGGTGTTGAACCGGTCGAGCATAAGCACTGAAAACTTCCGGCTCGCATCGCCCTTCAACACCTCGTTGGAAACGCGAGATGCCAATATCAACGAGCTTGAGCAGCGGCTCGAAGAAAAATTCTTGCGATATTGCGATCCCTCCATACCTGTGCAGTTCATGGCCATCATCATCGGCAGGGCGGCCATCAATTCCATGAGGCTCATGGCCCGCCACCCACGGAAATACCGCAACTCGGAAGACCTGCCAGCGTCAGAACGCGACTACATGTTCCATTTGTCGATCAAGCTGCTCGAGGCGGACAACCTGGCCCATGCTTCGAAAGGCTTGCGGCGGTTCATGTGGCACACGAATGTCTACTTCGTCTGGCAAGCGCTGGTATACCTTCTCGACGAGCTACGAACGCGCACATTAGGCGACGAAGTGGATCGGGCGTGGCAGCAGGTAGACGAGGTCTTCCTTCACCATGCCAACTTTGTCACGGACAACAAAAAGCCTTTGCACGTGGCGGTCGGAAGCTTGTGTTTAAAGGCATACAGCGCAAGGGAGGCGGCCTTGCGTGAATCCACCAACGGCGTCTACCCCAAGGTGGTGCCTGAATATATCAGAACGCTCCGAGAACAACGTAAAAATCAGCCTCTGCGCCCTCCTCCTCCACAAACAGAAACGGCTTCTTTGCCGTTGGCAGGTCCCGGCACTTTCACCTCGATGTCGTCTGTCGGACCATCAGACCCCGACCCCAACGATATCAAATATAACACCAGCGGTGCATACCCCCAAAACACTGCCGCTAGCCCGTCCTCTTCCACCATCCCCTACGATACCCAGTCGTCCAGTCAAGCTGCTCTCCAATCTGCTGCTCGGACTCAACTGCCACTCCCGCCATTTCAGTCCGTTCAGATGTTTCATAGTCCCTCGAATAATCTCATGCTTGCGTCCGATCCAACGGTTGCTCAGGACCTCGCCATGGCTGATATGCCTCTGGATTGGGCTCAATGGGACTACATTATGAACGACTTTGAGCAGGGCAAGTGACCTGATCTGGGCAAGTCAACGTCGAGCCGACCCGAACCAAGCTGAATAGAGGGAACTCTGAGGGTTTTTCCATCACCTTGTCAGAGCTTCTAATGTAAGATTATGCCCCACCGCGATTGATCCACGACGACGGCGACCACACGGACTTGTGTATCTCTATGTATTCCAAGATCCACGCTAATGAACACTCTTCCTTCTTCCCGCCAGCTTCGCAACCCCTCCCGGCCCCAGGGACGGGTGTGGGGAGGGTGCTCTCTTTACTTTGGCAGAGGAGAGTGAAGATGGAGGGGGAATTAACAAGGAGAAGCAAGAAAAGAAGAAGTCGACCACCGACCTATCTGACATGACATCTGTTTTTGGCCTTCCTCCTCCACGGGCAACCCAATACCCAACATCTATTGAAGGCTACATGCGAACGAACGCGACTCTCCACTTCAATTCTCCTCTCGCGGTAGCATTTGAGTTTACTGTATCAAAACAGGCGGGTGCGGGTAGATCCTGTACAGCAACTATAGACTCGCACCTCTCATTTTCCAGATCCAATTCCACCGTCAACATCAAATGCCTATTTGCCTGGGCTGCCTGCGTCTGTCAGCTGCAGTGGTCAACTTTACTTGCTTTTGTATACCGCAACCAGCATCACCCGCTGCTGACGCTGCTGCTGGCAGCTTAGCAGGCCACAGATATCGCTGTTATATACCTCGGACCTCTAGAGTGTGAAATGAAAAGGAGCCCAGATCTGGGCGACCGGCCTACCTACACCTCTCGAGGCGTCTGGTCGCTCGTAGCCACACAACTCGAGTTGTAGTTGCAGTTAGCATAGATAGCGTCAGGACATACAAGTTACCAGGATTGCAATCGCCGATTGTGTCTCAATCCCGACCACGGGTGCACGTTAGTCAATCATGTTAGGAGTGCCTTCGAAAACATCAATCTGAGTGGTGACCGGAAACGGCTTGTTTCAGCATTTCCAAAAGCGGAAAGAGAATCAAGGATTCTGCTGTTTTCAAGTTGGGAGAGCATTCTCAAAACTGTGTTCGGCACTTTGTCTAACGGTGTGCTCCCAACGAAACAAATAACAGAGCATAAAGGGAATCAGGGCAACAAGAGACAGTTTGATGGCCATTAAAGATGGGTTTGTTATGGAAAGTGTCCCCAGTCGTCATTTGAGCCGGTGCAAAAGCGGCGTGTAATGCTGGCGTAATACTGGCACGTGACCATATCTGGGGGCAGGACCGCCCACACCGCCTTTCGGCAGTACTAATTAGGTCGTAGGATGGGGACGCTTGGGCTGGCTGCGGCCCAGAGTCGCCAGGAAGCCCGCGAGGGCGCCTCAATCGCAACATCTGACAGTCCATCCTTGACGATCATCACAGATCTACTCACCCAAGAAGTTCCTCCGGTCTCCCCTCGAAGAAGGATTCCGGCATCTGCGCGCAGCATTGACAGTGTTGTGTCGCACTTTGGAAACATTCATCGGTTATGTTACGATAACGATCCTCCGTCGCAGTCGAGGTCAACCTCGCTCGCGTTCACTGGCGACAACTCCGCCTGCAGTTCCAAGCGGATGCCGCCAGACACAACCATGAAGAGAGTTGATGAGACTATCGATGAAGAGAGGGAAGCCTTCATTCCAGAAAAGGCGTCTGCTCCCAGCTCTGCAGACTCTCGTCCTTCTTTAGAGAGTTCCTCGAGTGTATCTACCACGTCATTAGTTCTGGAGAACTTGAACACAATCAAGCCCGTCACAGACCCATTGCAGCCGTCGCAATACCGGGACAATGATAGCGACCTGGAATTGCCCCGAAGCAATGACAAAAGGTACGCGGCTGGCGGACAGCATATATCGAGAGGGTTGCGGCGGGCACTATGGATCACCGCGCTCGTGGCCATTATTGGTTGGGCGTTTGCTCTGTTCGTCTTTTTGGCAGGTGGTCAGTTCAAACACGCGTCCGCGTTGGACTATGACCATGAAACACCTATGAAAGGCTCGGGAAAGAGGATCACTCTCGAACAAATACAGAAGGGACAATGGCAGCCGCGGTATGCCTCCATTGCCTGGGCGGCTGGTCCCAACGGCGAGGATGGCCTTCTTCTGGAGATCAACCAACCGGGCAAGGATTATCTGGTTGTTGAGGACATCCATAGTCTCAATTCTTCAGCAAGAAGCACTTCCGGAAACACGACTTTGCTCAAGAGTGGATGGATCCAATATAATGGAACGCAAGTGTGGACCGACGACTTTTGGATTAGTCCAGATATGAAGCACGTCCTCCTTATGGCGAAGAGAGAGAAGGTGTTTCGGCACTCCTTCGTCGGGCTTTACTTCATTCTGGATGTCGAGACGCAGAAAGTTCAGCCCTTGGATCCATCTTTGCCGGATGCCCGGATTCAACTCGCGCAGTGGTCTCCTCAGAGTGACTCTGTGGTATTCACAAGGGACAACAATCTCTATTTGAGGTCTTTGCAATCCGATAAAGTCACCGCTATCACCAATGATGGGGGTCCGGAATATTTCTACGGTATTCCTGACTGGGCATACGAAGAAGAAGTCTTCGGCACGAATACAGCCACTTGGTGGGCGAGGGATGGTCGCTATCTTGCCTTCCTGCGCACAAACGAAACGGTTGTGCCCGAATATCCTGTCCAGTATTTCCTATCAAGACCCAGCGGAAAGAAGCCCGTCGAAGGCCTGGAGAATTACCCTGAAGTCAAGGAGATCAAATACCCGAAAGCGGGAGCACCAAACCCGGTGGTTGATATGCTGTTCTACGATATCTCTAGGGGGCAGGTTTTCACGGTGGACATTGCCGGCGGTTTTCCCGACGAGGACCGCATCATCTTCAACACTGTGTGGGCAGACAATGGCAAAGTGTTAGTGTCCGAGTCGAATCGGGAAAGTGACCGTGTCAGAGTGGTTTTGGTCGATGTTAACACACGGACCGGACAGACTGTTAGGACAGTTGACCTCAGAGACGTTGACGGGGGTTGGATCGAACCTACACAACACACACGATATATCCCAGCAGATCCGGCAAATGGTCGACCTTTCGACGGCTATGTTGATACTGTTGTTGCCGAGAACGGCAACCACCTGGCCTATTTCTCTCCCCTGAACACTTCAACGCCTGTCATGCTTACGAAGGGGGAATGGGAGGTGGACGGCGGACCAGCTGCGGTTGACTTGAAGAACAACTTGGTATATTTTGTCGCTGCCAGAGAAGCGCCAACGCAGCGCCATCTATACAGCGTAAAGCTTGATGGATCATCAATGCAGTCGCTTGTACCGACCAGTGAATCCGGGTACTGGTCATCCAAGTTCTCTACTGGGGCAGGCTACATCAGCCTGTTCTACGAGGGCCCAGGAATCCCTTTTCAGAAGGTTGTTTCCACTCCTGTCAATCCAGAGAAAATTGACCAGGTCATGGCGGACAACAAGGCCCTCGCCCAAATGGCCTCCTCACACGAGTTACCTCAGCAGATTTTCCAGAACGTCACTTTCGACGGAGAGACACTCCAAGTGGTCGAACGGCGTCCGCCCCATTTTGATCCGAAGAAGAAATATCCCGTCCTCTTCTATTTGTATGGCGGCCCCGGATCACAAATGGTCAACCGCAAATTTCACGTCGACTTCCAATCTTACATCGCAGGTGCTCTAGGCTATATTGTTGTGACGGTCGACGGTCGAGGAACTGGATACATCGGCCGCAAAGCCCGCACGATTGTCCGCAACGAGCTTGGCAAGTACGAAGCTCACGACCAGATTGCCACGGCCAAGATGTGGGCACAGAAGTCGTACGTCGATGCCTCGCGCATGGCCATCTGGGGCTGGTCTTACGGCGGGTTCATGACCCTCAAGGTTCTTGAGACCGACGCGGGCGAGACGTTCCGGTACGGTATGGCTGTTGCGCCTGTTACCGACTGGCGCTTCTATGACTCCATCTACACCGAACGGTACATGCGCATGCCGCAGCACAACGCCCAGGGGTACGACAACTCGGCCATCTCCAATGTCACAGCCATGGCCCAGAACGTACGGTTCTTGATCATGCACGGCGTTGCCGACGACAATGTCCATATGCAGAACACGTTGACGCTGTTGGACAAGTTCGATCTGGCCGGAATCGAGAACTACGACGTCCATTTCTTCCCTGATAGCGACCATAGCATTTTCTTCCACAATGCCAATCACATTGTTTGGGACAAGCTGAGCAACTGGTTGATCAACGCCTTCAATGGCGAGTGGTACCGCACGGAAGATCCGAAGCCCATTGAAGAAGGCAGCCTTGACGGAGAATAGAATGGCTTGATGAGTTGGTGCGAGATGAGTCCTTGGTCCTTCCCTGAGAGCTTGTCATTCGGAATGTGTGTATGTGGCCTAGCAAAGCCGACGCAGCTAAGGATCTACCTGCTGTCCCTGGGGACCGCTTGATACCGCACTTCGCCAGTCAGTGGAGGTGATACGCGGAAAGAAAGCCCAATGTTGTCCAACATCGATTGGTTGGGACAGATTTCATCGACTGTCGAAGTGGTCGCGGAACCGGAGGCGTTGTTAAGGTTGCCGGTACCCAAGATGTCTCATTCCCTCAGATATATCTATCTGGTCTATAATGAGGCTGAAGTTAGAAAAGGCACCGAAGACAACCTGGGGTAACAACACAGAAAGACAAATTCGGGCAATTGAATACTCTGACTCTACTGCTCTGAGCTCTTCATCCCGAGATACCAACCAAGGGGCGACGGAACCGAATACAAAGCCTGCCCAGAACGAAATCTTCTGCTATACAACAGGCACTGGATCGCAAATGGCATTGCACTACAACACAGTATCGACGTTGACTAGTCGTTGCAGATACGGTTGTTAGAAATTTTGACGACGGCTCCTGAGGAGGGCCCCCGATATGGAATGGCACATTCTTCAAGGCCACGCATTTTCGCGGACCATTCAAGGCAAGGCCGACTATGGAGGTTGAAAGCTGGACTGTCGTTTGTAGCAGAGGCCGAAGGCGAGCGTGGGTATGCAATACGGACTCAATATCGTGTATGAGGCTCTTCGCTCATGCTGGGCCGCGTCAGAAGTGGACGCCTAATATAAAAAAGTAAAGTATTATTACATTGTAAATGACAGCAGAACTAAGTTAAAGTGTACGTATATAGCGGTATTGCTATCGCAAATCATAAGTCACTTCCGTTTTTCTAGCTACCTATGTAGGGGAATACTATATGCTCGAATAGTTGTTCACTATAAGACCATATAGACACTACAGTGAAACATATACACTAGACTGTTATTAAACCAGCGCATTCGCGTTGCATTCATCTCATTCATCGAATCCTTCAATACCAGGACACCAAACCCTAGACCCTAAGTCATTTAACCCTGACCCTAACCCTAACTCATGGACCGCTTCCAGCACTCAGAATGTAACCACCGTCCACTGCAATCGTTTGGCCGTTTAGGTACTGGTTACTGGCACAAAATAAGATAGCGTTGGCCATATCTCTGTCCTCACCTGGGCGTGCTGCAGGAACCTTAGACTGGTACTTCTCCCTTGGGATGTGTGACTTCTGCTTGTCGTCGCTTTCTCCGGCCGTCATTTCACTGGGGAAAACACCCGGTGCGATACTGTTGATGCGGATTCTGAGGCCGTTCTGGGTGACTTCATTCGCTAACATCGACGTGAGGTGTATTGCCGCAGCCTTGGATGCATTGTAGGCGAAATGATGTTGAGCCGTCTTGACAATACCGCTGATGCTCGAGATGTTGATGACAGTACCGGAGAAGTTATCGTTGTGCTTGTGTGCAGCCTGGAGTAGAGGGAGGAAGGCGGTGGTCATGAAGAAGAGTTGAGGCACATTGGTGCGGTAGGTGTCGGTCCAATTCTCAAAGGTCTCGTTGGGATCATCGAATAGGTTCTTCTTCATTTCCTCGGCAGACTCGGCCTCGGTCTGCTGGGTGTTCAGAGAGATACCAGCATTGTTGATCAAGATGCACAGGCACTTTTCTCGCTCCGAGATAAAGTCAACCAGTTTCTTGATGTCCTCCTTCTTGCTGACATCAGCTGTGACGGGAATGATGGAGCCTGGGATGTCCTTGCCATAGACCTCAGCAACACGCTCCAACTTTTCTTCTGTCCGTCCGCAAATGTAGACTTTGGCGCCGTTGGTTGCCAGCGCTTGTGTAGCCATTAAGCCGATACCGCTGCCTCCGCCGGTGATCAGGGCAACCTTGTCCTTGACATTGAACAGCTTCTCGAGCTTGAATTCTTCGTTGTGCGAGTTGACAGACATGGTGGGAGAGGTAGAGAACTGCTGTTTGAGACTTGAGAGACGAGACTGAGCCGTGGTTAAGGGTAGGTGCGGTCGACGAAGAGGGTGTGTCAAGGCTGCTGTGATGAATGTACGCTGGGTACTGGTAGTAAGTCGGATGGGTTGAGGGATTCGAACTGGAAGCTTCGGTGGCATTTGAAAATGTACAGCAGAAACGCGAGAAGGGGAGGGTAATATAGTACAAATTCTAGCTGCTGGGAGCAGAGGCACTCACCTCCAATACGTTGGTACTGTACTTACTTCACCTCATGTCCGAGTCCTCAAATGATGTGCCACGGCAGTGGCAGTGGCTGCAGCACTGAAGCGAGCATCTGTTACGTCAAGCAGGGTATGACGCTGTAATGATGAAATGCAGTGAGGTACTGCGGCCGTCGCCGTCGCAGTCGGGTTTCTATTCCGTGCTCATGCTTTCTAGACACACCGCCTGTGCAGGCCGTTGTGAAATGCAGATGATGATGCAGTATTGTAGATCTTCACTTGCTGTTCATGTTTCACTCTGGCAATCATAGTGTGTCTGCCACGTAGAACCTGTAGTTGTATCTACAAAATCAGTAGGAAATTGTAAGTGCCAGCACGCCAGGCGTGGCAAAATCCGGGGAAGCGCAGGCTGACCAATGGCAAGACGTGATCTTCCTGATAGGGACGCCTGTTAACTTTGGTGCTACTAGTAGAATAGAAATGGATGCGGACCAGTGAGCTGTCGTCATTCGTCTCGACATACCTTCCCTTCCTCGTGTCATGCAGACAGTGCCAACACCCTCTGTCATACAATGCTTCGAAACAGCACCCGATAGTATCAACACGAGGAACAACTTGAACTTGAATTGTTGTTATGCCGTGGTGACTTTGCCAGACCATCCGATTGTCTGTTTGCGCAACGTCCCCCCAACTGTTGATCTGTTGATGCGACCGTCCTCGATGCCGTCCTGATGTCTCCGTCCGCTGGACTCTTCCGGCAGAAACTGAACAGCTACACCATTGCGTCCAGCCACTCGACAAGATGACAACTTACGGCGCCGGTATCCCACGAGGTTACCAAACTCCCCAATTTCCAGCATTATATTGGCCAATTCGCGCCAACCCCGGGGAGCCCCAGTACCTCTACCACTACACGGACATCTACCTCTTTACGCTGTACTGGACGATGATTACCATTGGCGCTGCACATGTGTGTGTCGCAGCATGGGCGGTGTTGATGCAGTTTCACTCGGCGGCACAGAGCCGCAAATACTTATCCACAGCGGAGGGCAGGCGTCTCAGCGCCAAAAATAGGAAACTCTTGGGTGAGAACCCCATCGGCGAGACATTGGGCTGGGTCTGGCTGGTGCCCGTCACATATATTGTCCTCGGAGGTCTGGAGGCATTGCTTGCAGGCACATTGGTCGGCTTGGTCTTAGGGGCTGTCTACAATGCTGGGTATTTTAGGATGAGTACGTGGACACCGCTATTTTGGGGTGTCATTAATATGTTGGTATTGGTCGTTAGCAGCTTCAGAATACAGGGAGGTCTGTGAGGGAAAGATCCGAAGCTGGCATCAAGAAGTTTTGCCGCGCTGCTTAGCGAAGGCGATCTGTACTCGCCGCATGCCGATATCGAGAGGCAATATCTCTACGAAAGCCTCCAGGCAAGCAGCTACAGATGCTCTGTCGAGCCGTCGACGAAAGAGCATCTCGTTCAAACAGACGAATCAGCTCGTCAAGTGCTGGCCGGATGCTGTAAGGACCCTGCTTACACTTGAGATAATCATGCTGCAGCACTAGAGGCAGCTTCCTGGAATCAGCAGGGCTGCACTGTTCTCACTGAAAGGTCAAAAAGCACAAATTTTGTAAGCGGATAGTGTAAACTGGCGAAAGGAATCAGCCTGGGCACAATCCTCGAAACAGTCGCACTAAAGACAGCCGAGCGGCCAACGGGCTTACAAGCACTTAACACCCTGCCGCGAGACTTCAACGTGTCAGAAAGCGTCTGAAGCAGCATAGGAGAATACTTGTCTGGTAGAATCTAGCTTGTTCGGCTCTGTACACGCCTGCCCTTCGGCGGATCGCTGGATCTGCGGGTTCCAGGTGGTCAGCTTTGCCACGTCAATCCATAAACGCTCACAACTAAGAGAAACTGAAAAACAAAGAGCAATGTCGCAATTGCGCAGCCGCTCTCCTAGTCATCTTGGGCATCCTGCTGGTAGATGTGTCGACTTCTCGTCGGGTCCTTGCGCATTTCGTGCCCGCTCCCAGTAAAGCCAACTAGAAACAAGTCAGTACAACAGTTCAGTAAGAGCCGCCGGCAACACTTACCTCTCGCCTTGACACTTTCGCCCGTTCTGAACATACTCTCCTTCTTGATGAATTTTCCCGTCTTGGTCTTCGAAGCGAAATCTTGCCATTTGGCTTTGCCCGCCTCCAGCTCTTTGTTGGCCTTGACTTTCCGCGGTATCTTCGCCGGTCGCACTGGACCATCGCTGACTTTGCTGGGCTCACGCCGGGCTTGCTGTGCCAAGGCGGGATCGACGCTGGCTGCCGCAGATATAACACTTGGATTTGATGGAGGCGGAACTGGTGTAGACGACCCTGAGATGCCATCAGCCTTGCGCTTCTTGGCCTCATTAGACAAAGGTTTGATGTCTTTTGCTTTCAAAGTCTCAGTGTTGCCATAGTTTTTGAAGATGACGATGTACACTGGATCACTGGAAGATCCAGTGATAGATGTGATCCGCGCAGGATAAAACCCGCCGTCACCGGATTTCCACCTAGCCATTACAGTATCGTTGACTGAGAAGGTCACTGGAGCGCTCGGTTCTTCGGGTTCGACTTCGGGCTTGCGATAACCTGCCTGGTAGGCTGGATGATTCTCTTTGGACCATTTTTCTTTCACTGGTGATTGCGCGGAAGGCGTGGTTGACTCTGGTGCTGACGCAGGCTTTAATTCTGCGATCGCGGCTTCGGTGAGGGAAATAACTTCTTCAAGTTCTGATTTGAGACTCTGTAGTTCGCTGTTGTCAGGGTCATTCTGCAAACTCAGCTGGACCGTCTCAAGTTGCAGTCTGTATTCTTTGACTTCATTTTCCAAGCCAGCCACATCGGCGGTACTCATTGCGACGATGGAGAGTGCAGAAGAGGAAGTCTAACGGGGTATCTCGTTGTTAATCCCGTAGACAAGTGGATTTGTCTGCCTCCTAGTCCAAAGTTCACAAGTTGTCGCGCTGTGGATGTCGTATGCACATATACACGTTATCTTGTATTCTTTCGAGTTATTCTGTACATGAAGTTGAGCCTCTCCGCCGCTTGTCCCTGCAATCGCCTGCGCCTGCGAGACGCCAAGGACTAGTAGAAGTGACGGAAGTGACAGTCACGTGCAACAAATCTACCTACCACACCCAAACATCCCCGTACAACCGGTTCATGGCCGGAAGACTTCTAAGATTCATACTCTGCAGTCACTGATTCGGCATGCATGTATCTCTACAAGAGATGACTTCCAATGCGTCGGATCGACTACTAAATATCTGTTCAACCATTATACCCAAGGCCCGAGTCCCCTGGATCAGCATGCGAGTCACACATGCCGGATCGCGCCTCTGAGTGGTCAGCATTCTGCGGCCTAAACTGAAAAGTGATGCCTCGATTGGACGCAGAAGCTGAGCAGAGGAGCGGGAACGATACCTGCCCAGGTGGTTGGACTTGGGGCGGGTCGGATGGGATTGGCATGAATACCTACCTAGGTACGGATGGATCTAGTCAAGGGCATGGGCCAGCCGCGTCTCCAGTTCGATTATAAATCAACGCAAGGCCAGCCAGAGGCGCTCCCGTCTTGGTAGTATTGCCACAGTCTTACACAGGCCCACGAGCGGTTTTCCTCCAGTCAGAGCATACCTAGGTAGGTCAACCACCAGGCCATACAACGCTGTAGGGCGCAGGTGTTTATTCTGCTACGACCGTCACTCCGGACAGGAGGCAAACGAGAGAGTGGGAGAGGGTGTTAAATCCGCGAGTAGAGGACTTCGGGTTGGTCTGCGACTCAACTTGAGGCTACGGTATCCAAAGTACCACGACCTTGAAGACTTCGCTAGTTCAGATCCCGATCGTTAGGGAGCCAGGCAGACACCTAGGGACCCGAACCCAGTGTTTTGATCCCGGCGGCTCCCTGTACACATATCACTATGTCGGACTGCTCAGTTCTACAAAGTACACTGTAGTTAAGAGCTGCGGGGCTTAAGGCTTGAACGGGCATCGAACAACGGAGTTGTAGTTAAGAGTGTTTAAGCGGTCCTGGCCTAATAACGGGGTGTTAGGGCCAACGGAAAACTCGTGCTTATGGCGGTTTTGAGAGTGGCGCTTGACGAGTAGTGAACCTTTAGGCAGTCCCTGCTGGGAGCAGCAGTACCAATAACGGTACTTTCCATGCGCCCAAGTTCAGCCCAGTCGCAAAGACTCTCCTCTCTCTTCTGCCATTACTTCCTCCATCACCCGTTGCTGATCTCATTGCGCATCACTACTACACTGGCACACATTGTCACTCTAATCGCAATTCATGGGTTCACCGATCTCATACTGCCATTGTTCGTCTGTTTGAGCACCTCTTCCCTCTCAGACTTTGTCTTGATTCGACCGGAGTCTGCAATTCTAAGCCCTCCGCTCCTCGCCGATAACCTGTGACCGCCCCGCGCTGCTCGAACCACACGCTTCCGGCCATCCACCTCAGACCTTTCCAGTCATTGATTGCTTCAGCAATCCTGATTGAGATTCGGATAATCTAGCAGTCCCTTTCGCGCCTCTTGCTACTGCTGTCGTGCGCGGTAGAGGGAGGCATTGCTCTAGGCCCTCAGATAGTGCTCGGCCGCAGCCTGCGGGTGTTATATCTCCGATCGATCAGTTGCTGCCGACCAGATCAATTCCTCAATTCCTCCATTGCATCCCGACATACCAATCCCGCGAGGCTTTTCATGTCTCTCTCTACTACTGAAGGCTTGTTTCTGTCTCTTGATCAAGAACAACTCCTAATGGCGGCGCTCAATGCCAACCAAACCCCCTCTCAGAAGGCCGTACCCGGCAACCGAAAAGCGGCACTTCCGAATTCCACTTCCACGCCAACCATGTCAAGTGCTCCCGGTTCAGGAAATCTGGACTTTAGTGACGACAGTCCGTTCCTCGATTTTGACCCAGAACTCGAGCTCGGCGATGACACATTTGACTTCGATGAGAATAGCCGCATGATTGGCGACATTCCTGGCGAGCTCCACGATAAGCGAAAAAGCATCGAGGGTGGGGATGACGACGCTGAAGGAGGGCGGAAGCGCCGTGAAGGCGAGGATAAGACGGCCAAAAAACCAGGCAGGAAGCCGCTGACATCTGAACCAACTTCTGTAAGTCCAGTGCGGATTCTTTCTTCCTCCTTCTAACGCAACATAGAAACGCAAGGCTCAGAACCGAGCGGCGCAACGAGCTTTCCGTGAACGTAAGGAGAAGCATCTGCGAGATCTTGAAACCAAAGTGGAAGATCTGGAGAAGGCCTCGGAGTCTGCCAATCATGAGAATGGCCTTCTCCGGGCGCAAGTAGAGCGGCTCCAAGTCGAGTTGAAGGAATACCGGAAAAGGCTTTCCTGGATCAGCAGCAACGGCCTCAACAATAGGCCACAAGGTCTCTTACCGCATCAAGGACCCAACTCTGTTGTTAGCCACAATGATTTTCAGTTCGAGTTCCCAAAGTTTGGCGATATGCCATCTTTGCCCACAACGAACACGTTCAACAATGGTACCCCCCAGGCACAGGCGAGCCCGGGCGCGAGCAGAACGACAAGCCTTCCGAATTCTACCTCGACTCCTGCAAGTCAAAATGGTGCTTCCCGTCGGTCGACCTCCAGTATGCAGAACCAACCTGCGCGGATAGGGTCTCTAAGCCAGTCACCTATGAGCAACAATGTGTCCGCCTCTCCCCAGCCTCTGAACCAGCAAAGCGTGCATCACTCTAGCGTGGACACCCTGTCGGGGCTGTTCAGTCCATCCATTCTGGAAGCCAGTCGAAAAGCCTCATTGGGCGGATACTTTCCCCAAACCACGTATAATACTTCTATTCAAAGTAATAGGGGAAGCCTCGACCATGCTGTCCAAGGCGGCAAGCCTGTGGCCTATTCTAACTCTAGCTTCTCAAACTCGGACTCCCCCTGCTCCTCGACAGAATCGCATAACGTAGTTTCGTCGATCGGCACCTCCCCGGAGCCAGGGGTAAACTCTCCGGCCAACAAGCATAATGAATACAGCCTCAATCCTATCAGTGAAGAGCACCAGCCTTCACTTGGCGGTAAGCACCCCCTCTGCAATCGACTCCAGAAGCCTTGTACCTACTCTGGGGACCCATCACCTCTTACGCTGAATGATATCTGACTTCAATCTTCTAGAATATGCCGCCGATCCGGGCTTTGATGTTAATGGAATCAACTGGTTAGCTCAACAGAACAACAACGGCTTTGACCCTATCCTGTTCGGCGACTATCGCGAATCACAAGACAACATTTTGTCACAAGATTTCGGTTCATTCTTCAACGATGCCTATCCTCTCCCTGACTTGGGCAGTCCTTTGCACAATTACAACGACCTAGCCGTTGACCAAGCCCCCAAGCATGATTTAATGCAGCAAGTTGAAAACGCCAGGAATGGAAACGACGAGACTGTTCGATCTGTGGAACAACCGATGACTTGTAACAAGATATGGTTGGTGGCTCCAGTGACAGAAAACACACCATATGCTAACGAAATGACCTCTAGGGATCGTCTCCAATCGATGGAGAAGTTCCGAAATGGCGAGATTGATATCGACAATCTGTGTAGCGAATTGCGCGCGAAGGCCAAGTGCTCTGAGGGCGGTGCGGTCATTGACAAAAAAGATGTTGATAAGATCTTGGGGGTTGCAAAGTGAATAGGTTGTTTAAAAGTTGAGGTGATGCCAGCGGGTTTCCAACCTCGAAATTCGCATTGAGGACTGCATGGGCAGAACTTTGGAAGATCTCATGATACCACCAAAATCAGGCACCCTGGCGAAGAACCCAGCCGAAACGAGCCATGAAGCCATGCAGTTGGTCAACGGAGTCTACGGTTGCAAGGCGTTTGACCTTGGCCGTGTACAATCTTTCTGCTTCCACATTGGCGTATGTGAGAGGCAATCACTCATTTAATGATTGTTTTTTAGCAGACTAGGGGATGTCCCGTAAATGCTGTAACATATTCGATTGACTGCTTGACTACATGGTCCACAAACTCATCCGGTCATCACGATATCTAGACCTACTGCAACTTACAAGGGTTCTGCACAGCCTGAGCCGTATCAATCAGCCTCAGCCTTGGGGAGCCAGCTGAGGTAATAAGTTAGTAAATGGCTGGCGGCGAAAGGGGCAGGCGCGCTAGTCCTGAAGAGGAATGGCCTGGCGCCGCCGTTAGAGCAACGCAGGCTTGAACTTCAAGTTGCTTTCCCTTCAACTTGAAGTTGTGAAGACCAAGTTCCCCCAGCAAGTCAAATTCATACATACTCCTACTCTAGACAATTCGGACCATCCGTCTCGCTATTCGCCTCTCCGTCCCGTTGCCCGATTCCTTCCGTGCTTCACTACCTCGAGAGTCACTGCGCCATCATACCCTCCGGGATTGACGTTGTCCTAATATTAATTCACCTAATCGTTTGTCACTTCGCCTGCGCTCTCATTCACTAGCGCTTCATCTACACAACCAACTGACAGGCGCCTTTCTGGATTTCTTTGTTACTCATGGCTTCAGTAAGTCTCAGTCCTTCTTTCTTCCTGGATCGTCAGCCTACCTCGCACTCGGGATAACTTTGAAAATGGCGGCCTACGGCATGAGACAGCGCAGATTTCCACTGACATCCCAGCAGCCTCGACCTCAATTTCCAAATCAAGGATACCTACCCAACGGAACAAGCTCTGGGCCTACTCCTGGAGCCCAAGCTCTTCTCCCGAACAATGGTCGCATTATTCAGTCTGGCCCGGTCCGAGTTCTGTGTATCGCAGACGTTCGAGGTGAGTCCACACCGTTCTGAATAAGCGGACCGAGAACTAACGCTCGGGTGAAGGCAATCTCAAATCTCTGAATGAACTTGCCAAAACCGCAAAAGCCGATTACATCCTCCACACTGGCGACTTCGGTTTCTACGACAATACCTCCTTAGAGAGAATCGCTGAGAAGTAAGGAAAAACTGCAGAACAAACCATGCTGCTTGTGGCTGACCTGCCCACAGGACTTTGAAACATGTCGCCCAGTACTCCCCGCTGCTCAGTGAGAATGTCAAGCGTCAGATCACTCAACCTGCGCCGCCACGACCGATCAAGCAAATGTTCTCGCCGGATCAACTGCCGCTGTCCGAGCTGCCTCTCCTCCTGAACAAGCAGATAACTCTGGACGTGCCTGTTTACACGGTGTGGGGTGCTTGTGAAGATGTCCGAGTATTGGAACGTTTCCGATCCGGGGAATACAAGGTGGATAATCTACACATCATTGATGAAGTCAACTCCCGGTTGCTTGACATTGGCGGAGTGAAGCTGCGGCTGCTAGGGTTGGGTGGTGCGGTCGTCATTCATAAGCTCTTCGACAACGGTGAGGGCAAGACGTACATTGCAGGAGGGCAAGGAACAATGTGGACGACGCTGCTGCAGATCGGCGCTCTGATTGACACAGCCAACCGTGTCTACGATCCTTCAGAAACACGAATCTTCTTGACGCACGCCTCGCCTGCACGGGACGGAATACTCAACCAGCTGTCGGTCACATTGAAAGCAGATTTCTCCATCTCTGCGGGTCTGCATTTCCGATATGGCAGTTCGTACAACGAGTTTTCCGTCAATCCGTCTTTGGACCACTATCGGGGAAAACTGGCTGCCTCCAAGGCCTCATTTCAAGATGTCTGGGAGACGGTCAAAATGGATGTCGAGCAAGCGATCGAATCTAATGCTAGTCACAAGGCTTTACTTCACAGTGCTCTGGAGATTGTTGAGAAGATGCCCAGTACTGCCAACGGAGGCAATCCTTTCGGTGGTCCTGTTGGTGGAGGGCCAGCCGCCGGCCAGGTGGACGAGAGCGCGTTCAAGAATATGTGGAATTTTAATCTTGCGGATGCTGCGTTTGGTTACCTCGTCCTCGAGATCGAAGGCGGCCGAATCGGCACAGAAATGCGTGCACAAGGTTTCAACTTTGCTCACCGAGGCAAGCCCACACCTGCTCCGTCAGCTGCACAGTCTTCTACGACTACCGCTGCCCCTCCGCCCACGTCTGTCCCGACCGGCCCGGCTCAAAACCGTACTCCAGCATTCACCGCACCAACGCAGCCTTTTCCACAACCGCAGAAGCCCTCACAGCAACAGCCAAGACCTGCTCCGCAGCCGCAGACGGCACCGGCAGCTGCTTCTAAGTCTGCTACGCCACCTGCCGCCAGCTCACCTGCGCCTCCAGCCACGCAAGCGAAGCCTCTTACCCCTCAACCATCATCTGCAGCAGTGCCAACGGCATCTGCACCTGCCAAGCCTGCCACTCCCGCTACGAATGGCACGGGCGCAGACAAAGCCGACGATGCAGCCAAAACAAAGGCCAGTACACCTCCGGTCGAACGCAAACCCGCAACTGCTCTCTACGTCTCGTTTGCGGACAATGAGCAGCATGTCAAGGATTGTCTGGCTGAGGAGGATCGAGAAAAGGTCAAGTCTATTGTAAGAATGGGCAACAAGTTCAATAACTGGAAGGTGCAATTTGAGAACCACGACATTGCGCAAGCTGCATTGACTCGGGCTCAAGCCGAGATCCAGAAGATGAGGAGTGGCGGCAACAAGGCTCCCAAGATTGCATTCTTTGAAGACCGAGGCACTCCTTTCCATCACCGCGATAATCAAAACCACAGCCAAGGGGGCGCAGGCACATGGCAGGGCAGCAGCCGCGGTGCAGCTTCGGCAGCCGGTGGTCCGGCTCGTGGAGGATATCAGAGTGGGGGAGCGAGTGACAGTGAAGGTGGACGGGGCCGTGGCGGATTCCGTGGGCGTGGCCGCGGCCGAGGCGACGATCGAGGCGGACGCGGTGGACGGGGAAGCGGACGGGGCAGCTATCAGAATAAGACCAGCGACGAAACGTCGGACGCAAAGCCCAGCGAGTCCAAGCCCAACGAGTCTAAGCCGACAGCCACATCTGGGGATAGCTGAGAGGCTTGTTTTTTGAGCCCTGCTTTTTGAGCTGTACTTTTTGCAGGAGAGCAGTCGAGACCTTGACAGGAGATTTCCAGCGACAGGACAGGATTTGTGCATTATGGGAGGCGCCTTAGGTTGTCAAAATGGGCCATATCTTCGCCGGAGTTGAACAGGCCGAAGCCCAATGTGACATGGGGATTTGGAGCTAGCTTCCCGGGTTGAAGACGTTTCCTTCGCCCTTGTGTATTCTACCTTCTACTTTAGCCTTGCTAGAAAAGTCGCGACGTGACTGGCAATGGATGAACAGAGAACAGAAGAGCGCTGTTGAGCGCGACTACAGAATGCTACAGGATGCTACAGAACGACTTGCCCCGACATCCGATTGTCTTTGACATTGAGGCCTTAATGGCACCCCGGTTTATCCTTCAAAAGGCTCGACGGGCTCATGGATTGCCTTGGAAAAAGGAGAAGAAGAGGCAGAACCTGAGAGATGCAGGATTCGTGTTGTTTCGACTAAGCTTTGGGGTGTAGCTGCCTAGGTAGGTAACTACCTAGGTACTAGTATGTATATCTAGCTAAAAGTAGCAGGAGCAGGTGTGCTCGAGACAAGGCCACGGTAGGGCAGGGCAACATGAAGTGCCAGTAGAAGTCTTTGGCAACCCTTTTTTTTGGACGAAATGCGGATAGTGCGGATACCCGTACAACGCTCGTATAACGCTAAAAGCGCCACCCGTCGTACCCCCCCCTCTAGCGCTTAAAAAGGCTTAGCGCGTCCCGAATTAGCCTAGTACCGTCCTAAAATTATAAGTATTTCTCGATTTACTACCGCGTCTAGAACTAAATAGTTCTAGACGGCGGTAGAGTTAAAATTTTAGACGGAGCGGAATAGGATAGTATTCTATCTAATTATAGAGCTCGATATTTAATACGTCTTATAAATAAACGCGTATAAAAAGGGAGTTATAAATCGATATACGAATTATATAAAGATTTAAGTATAAAAGATATTGAGTAACGTTCTCTAGTAAGCTATATATAGTAAAATTATCGATTTTAGCTCTATAAAATAGCTAAAACCTATAAAGAGCTTACTCTTCGTAGTATCGATCTACCTCTCGAGGGATTCGAGTCGGTTTAACTAGTATAGGCGCTTACTAATCGACCTCTTATAAGAGCGTATACTATCGACTAGAAGTATTAGAAGAATCGAGTCTCTATCGTTAAATAGTATCTCGTTTACGTACGTCTCTTTATTACGGGTATCTAACTATTCTAGATAACCGCTCTAAGACTCTATATAAATCTCTATATAGGAAAGGATTACTCTAAGCTAGGGCGTCTTTTAGGGAAGAGAGGTCGCTAGATAAAGAACTAGAAGCGATATCGGAAAGGAGAAGAGTCGATAAGTAGTAAGAAGTAGAATAACGAGTTCTATCTCTAGATAATAGACGATTAGCTTTAAATAGTTAACGAGAAGAAGATAAAAGTATAGGCGAAGAGAAAGAAGAAGACTCTCGCTAAGATAGCGCGTTAGAGGACCGCCGCTACTTAAGAGGCGATTAAGAATAGTATCTATCGAGACCTCGTTACTCGTCCGATAACTAGAAAGCGTAGTAGAAGTCTCGATAGCGCCGATAAATAAAACTTATCTTCTATCGAGAATAACGAAGAGTAGATAGAAGATAGGAAGACCTAATAGACGGAGCGTAACCTTAAAGAAATTATAGGCGCTATTCGTACGTCGATAGAGAATAATAACGAGGTATTTAGTTAATTAAGTCTAATCTCGATAGAAGTAAGATTAATACTAGTTACGATAGCTAAATCGATACGTTTAAAGGTAATATCGAGATCGAAGAAACCTCGCCGAGTTATAGCCGTATTATAGTAGAATATAATTAATAATACGTTTAAGAACGGATTTACGACGCTTAGTAAAGATATAAAGAGTCTTATCTAGGTACGAGCGTCGATAATATTAACGCTATCGATAATAATCGATTAGAGACTCTAATAACTAGAAAGATTCTAATAGAAGGCTCGAGAGGCGTAATAATAGACGTTATTCTAATAGTAAGTATTTAATAAGCTATTAAGTACGCTATTATCGAAGTTAGACGTTCTAAATAAAGTATAACGCTAGTAACTAATATAGTAATTTATATCTAAATAGAATAGATAAAAATATCGATCTTTCGAGTAAAATATCGGTTTTTCGAAGTAAATCTACTTTTTTTTTTATATTAAGATTCTACTAGCGTATCAAAAAACGTAGAGTACTCTAGATTCTTAGCGGCGCTAATTCTAATTAGGATTAAGAAGCGAGGTTTCCTTCGCTTTTAGCGAATATACTAAGCCTAATTAGGATAGAAAATAGACGTTATTCTCTACTTTTTAGTTATATAACTTCTATTTTAGGTTTCCGAGAGATACTCTTCTATACTTAGAGGCTTTACTTCGAACTTCTACGACGTCTAGTTACCTTTTAAATACGTAAAGATATTACTAAAGAGAATAGCGTATCTTACGAACGTACTAACGGGCGACGAGTATATCCGTAAGCGCTTCTTTACTTCTAGAATTCTCTATAAGTTCTTCGTAAGAGTAAACCTATACTCGATCTTAATTCGATAAGTACTTATTATCGTATTAAATTCCCGTTAAGATACGCTTAGTATACTATTTATTAGTTTCTTATAAGTATCGATATAAACGAAGAAGCTAGAATAGGCGAGGTCTCTATATAAATAAAGCTTATCGCTATCGTTAACCCTATTTACTCTCTAAAGATTCTTAACCTTTTCTATAAGTCTACTTTAAAGGAGTACCCTAAAGTCTCCGTTCTTTCTACTAAATAGCCTCTTATAGGACGTAATAAGGCCGTTAGAGGTCTTTATAGCCTAGAACTTAATAGCGTACGCCTTCTTAAACCGAGTATAGAGGAGTCTCTAATTTCGCTTCGAACGAGCGATTTTAAAGAGAGTCCCGTCTATCTAGCTCTAGATACGTTTACTACCGCCCTAAGCGTCTATCGTATAGATAAATTCGTTAAGGCGCTCGATAGTTAGTAATCTTATATTCTATTAGAGTCTCTTTCTAAATAGCCGAGATAGATAGATATAGACGTCGTTTAAGATACTCGATATCTAGCCGTACGAATATCCGAACTACTCAAATAGGTCCGTAAGATATAACTTAAGGGCTAGTCTTACTAGGGCTATATAAATAGTCTTCTTCTCGCTCGGTTAATATTAATACGTCTAGAAGATCTCTAATAGCCTTAGGAAGAGTAGAAAACGCCGGATCTTATTATACGTAAAGCGATAGCGGTATCTAATAGTATATTCGTACTAATTATCTATATTAAATTAGAATATTAAGTACGGTATCGCCTTAGAACGGCGTATATAGCGGATAGAGGAAGGGTCGACGGCGAGTATTAATAAGACTATACTAGTACTTAACGTAACGGCTTCGGCGATAGCGACGATAGCGGCGTCGATAGTATTATCGAACGATTCGTCGACGTTATCGACGTCGAGAACTTCGCTAGTAATAGTTACTATTTATATAACTAGTTACTCTATAAGAAGGCTTAGAGATAGAAATAGTATATCTTTTTTTTTATAGTAGAATAACTTAGGGTAAAATTATAGTGTAAACTATTTCTCCTAGAAAGATTACTAACGAGTATCTATATAACGAGCCCGTCGAGTACGTGCACGAATTGGCGCGCTAGTGTACTTGGTAGCCCCGCTCTGTCCATTTTTCGCCGTCCTGAAAAAAGGGTTGCCAAAGACTTCTAGTGGACGTGGAATAAGCTCAGATGGTGACGTGGGAGGATTCCAGCCACCGCCAGTCACGGTGCGGTCTGCAGCGCTGCCGGTGCCGGGGTTGAACACTGGCTGCTTTGCGTTTGCCTGCTTGGGTATTCTACAAACAATACCATTTAGCCATTGCCTCTCGGCCTGACCTTGATCATTTGTGCCTCGCGGTGTAGATTTACATCGTCGACCATCTCATTCAAACGCCGTGCTATCATTATTGATCGTCCTAGCTGCTGGCTGCTGGCTGCTGTACCCACCGGGGTCATCGACCGTTGCGCATGATGCTATAACCGTCCGACTGCCTGCTTCCCACGAGACACACTGTGCACTGGTATTTACGGCAATAGCTTGTCCAAGTGCCTACATCCTCCGAGTCATCGTACCCACCGCTATCGATGCTGTTCTCTCGGAGTGCCTTTGCGGCGTTGGCTGCCCTCTTCTACATCCCTTTGGCAGCCTCCAGCGGTGCCACTCCTCTCCACGAAGCCGGCCGCTGCGCAATCCGGGGTCACTGCGGCAAACAAGGCTTCTTCGGCTCTGATTTGCCCTGTCCTGACAATGGGAAGGCTGTGCCGCCCACAGAGGCTATTCGTGACAAGCTGGTCGACCTCTGCGGACCCAAGTGGGAGGACACCGATGTGTGCTGCGAGGAGGAACAAGTTGACGCACTGCGCAAGAACCTGAAGTTGGCTGAGAGGATCCTTGCTTCTTGTCCAGCCTGCAAAGAGAACTTCTTCAACCTCTTTTGTACCTTCACCTGCTCTCCGGACCAATCCTTGTTCGTCAACGTCACGCAGACCGGCAAAGCCTCCAACGGCAAGGAAGTGGTCACTGAGATCGACAATGTATGGTCCAAGCATTACCAGAGCGGCTTCTATGACAGTTGTAAAGAGGTGAAGAACGGAGCGAGTGGCGGCAAAGCCATGGCCTTCATTGGAGGCGGCGCCGAGAACTATACCGAGTTTCTGAAGTTCCTGGGCGACAAAAAGCTGCTTGGGAGTCCGTTTCAGATCAATTTTCCGGAAGAGCCGAGATATGATGACAAGCAGGGCATGGTTGCCAGTGATCCCAGGGTATATGCCTGCAATGACACCGACCCAAACTTCCGCTGCAGCTGCGTTGATTGCCCGGAAGTTTGTCCTACGCTGGAGCCCGTCAGATCAGTCGAGTACTGCCACGTCGGGAAACTCCCTTGTCTGTCATTCTCCATTATCATCGTCTATTCTGTAGCTTTACTGCTGTTGATCGCGGCAATCTCGGGACATGTCGCATATCGGAGACACAAACAACGGAAGACGGAGAGACTCCAGCTATTGCAGGATGCCGCCCCGAGTGATAGTGAGGACGAGGGCGATCTGGTCCACGATGCTGGTTTCCTCGAACGACCACAGAGAAATTACTATCTGAACCTGATACTTGATCGAGCCTTCAACAGATTAGGCGGTTTCTGCGCCCGGTATCCCGCCTTGACAATTGGAACGAACATTGTGTTCATTGGTCTGCTCAGCCTTGGGTGGCTACGTTTCCAAGTCGAGAGGGATCCTGTTCGTTTATGGGTCAGTCCAACCTCCGATGCGGCTCAAGAGAAGGCCTTCTTCGATACAAACTTCGGTCCTTTTTACCGAACCGAGCAGGCTTTCCTGGTCAACGACTCGTCGGCCAATAGCTCTGTCTTGAGCTATGAAACTCTTTCGTGGTGGTTCGACGTAGAGGACCGCATATCGCGCATGATGACCCCGGAGCATGGTATTACGTTGAAAGATGTCTGCTTCAAGCCTACCGGGACAGCCTGTGTGGTCCAATCAGTCAGTGGCTGGTTCGGGGCTGGCTTGACCAGCGATTGGAAAGAGCAGATAGAGCTCTGCGCCGCCCATCCCGGCGATCAAAGGTGCCTGCCGGAATTCATGGACCCGCTCCCGCCGGGTCGTGTGCTTGGAGGATATGACAGCATTGACGATGTTGCCAGCTCTAAGGCACTGATTACCACCTGGGTTGTCAACAACGATCAGCCTGGTACGGAAAGAGAAGCTCGGGCCGAAGAGTGGGAGCAAGCTTTGAAACATGAATTGTTGATATATCAAGAAGCCGCCGAATCTCGCGGCCTTCGGCTCTCTTTCAACACGGAAATCAGTCTAGAAGAGGAGCTTAACAAGTCGACAAACACTGATGCGAAGATTGTGGCCATCAGCTATGTGGTCATGTTCATTTATGCATCGCTGGCCTTGGGCTCGGCCAGTCTTTCCGTGTCTTCTTTTCTCAACAATCCCGCCAATGCATTTGTCCAGTCTAAATTCACACTGGGCGTGGCAGGAATAGTGATTGTGTTGATGTCAGTCTCTGGATCTGTGGGCCTCTTCTCTGCCGCTGGAGTGAAAGTCACCTTGATCATTGCAGAGGTCATTCCCTTCTTGGTCCTTGCTGTGGGTGTTGACAACATTTTCCTGATAGTTCATGAGTTCGAACGCGTCAACGTCAGCCATCCAGACGAAGAGATTGATGAGCGTGTGGCAAAAGCTCTGGGGCGGATGGGCCCAAGTATCCTACTGTCGGCATCAACCGAAACCATTGCTTTTGCCATGGGCGCCTTTGTTGGCATGCCTGCTGTCAAAAATTTTGCAGCATACGCTGCTGGTGCAGTCTTCATCAACGCGCTCTTGCAGGTGACCATGTTTGTGTCAGTCCTGGCTCTTAACCAGCGACGTGTCGAAAGTCTCCGAGCAGACTGCTTCCCGTTTGTCACCGTTAGGGGTGCCAACTCGGTCAGCATGCCAGGAGGTCACTTTTTCGGTAGCGATGAGGAAGGCTGGTTACAACGTTCCATCCGCAAGAAGTATGCCCCCAGCTTGTTGGACAAGAAGGTCAAGACTTTTGTTATGACTTTCTTCGTCACTCTGTTTGCCGCAGGTATCGCCCTGATTCCGAAAGTACAGCTTGGATTGGACCAAAGAATTGCAATCCCATCAGACTCGTACATGATTCAATATTTCAATGATTTGTACGATTACTTCGGATCGGGCCCGCCAGTCTACTTTGTCACCCGCAATGTCAATGTGACCGAACGACGCCACCAACAACAGCTGTGTGGTAGATTCACAACTTGCGACGAGTATTCTCTGGCCTACGTCCTAGAGCAAGAGTCGAAGCGGCCAAACGTGAGCTACATCAACTCGGCCACTGCGAGTTGGATCGATGACTTTTTCTACTGGCTGAACCCCATCTCGGATTGCTGTCAAGACGACGACGGGAATACGTGCTTTGACGAGGGTGAATGGAACATTACACTTGATGGCATGCCAGAAGGTGCAGAGTTTGTCCACTATGCTACCAAATGGATTCATGCTCCAACGAACGAAGAGTGTCCTAATGGTGGGCAAGCGGCCTATTCCAACGCTGTTGTCATCGACAAGAACCACACGAACACACCAGCCAGCCATTTCCGGACTTTCCACACGCCTTTGCAAGGCCAGGATGACTTTATCAAGTCGTATGCCGCGGCCAGGAGAATCTCCAACGACATATCCCGACGTCATGACATTGATGTCTTCCCTTACAGCAAACACTACATCTTCTTCGACCAATATAGCAGCATCATCCGCTTGACCGCGACTCTGCTATGCGTGGCCGTTGCCATCATTTTCGTGCTTAGTTCGTTGCTCCTGGGCTCTTTGTTGACGGGGGCAGTTGTGGCTATCACTGTGGTTATGATCCTGGTGGATATCATCGGGGTCATGGCTCTGGCCAATGTCTCCCTCAACGCTGTGTCGTTGGTCAACCTTGTCATCTGCGTGGGTATCGGGGTGGAATTCTGCGCTCATATTGCCCGCGCATTTATGTTCCCCAGCAAGTCCATCATGGAGCGTGCACGACACAAGTTCCGGGGCAAAGATCTCAGGGCCTGGACCGCCTTGATCAACGTTGGCGGCAGCGTCTTTAGTGGCATCACCATTACCAAGTTTGTTGGTGTCGCCGTCCTGGCTTTCACCCGGAGCAAGATCTTTGAGATCTACTACTTCCGCATCTGGTTGGCGCTGGTCATCTTTGCCAGCTCCCATGCATTGGTGTTCTTGCCGGTCGCGCTGAGTTTCTTCGGCGGCAATGGTAGGTCTTGAATCGCTTGTTCTCGCATAGCTGAAACGAGAGTTTTTTGACTGACTCTTGGATACTAGGGTACATCGACCCGGAAAGCGAGGGAGGTCTTGAGGAAGATTTGGCAAGTCGACGCTATCGAAGTCTTTTGCCAGACAATGATTATGATTCTGACGAGGACTGATGTTTGAAGGTGGCTGGCTGGTCTAAGGAAGAGGGGAAATGGAGGGTTCGTCATATGCCATTGAAAAAGCTATGTAGGAAGAACAATGCTGTTTCATCCTACGTCTGTAAGGTGTAGCGCTGTTTTTTATATTTACAGCGCTGGTTTTCCCCATTGTATGTCCGCGAGGTTATTCCTGTCAATTTCTGCTCGCCCCCGGCACTTAGCTGTAGTACAAGTACCCATCCATGGATATGGATATGGAGCAGATGAGTAAGTTTCAACCTGTGCCTACAACGGTCTCGTATAAACATAGGGACCATACACAATCTTGGTATTGGCCTATGACAGGTTACTAGTAGAACAGGCCCGAGCCAAATGGGCTGTTGGAATGAAATCGATATCGACATTGACACCACAAGATCAGAGGTCTCATCCTCTTGGACATCATGATTGGCAGATGGCTCATCGGAGTGGGACTGCTTGCCTCACGAAGACCTAGTCCTCAAGACAACTGAGTTTGCGGGACGACTGAAGCCGAAGGCAGGCGTGAATTATTGGCCTCACTCTTGATCTGGGCTTGCCTCTGCCTCTTCTTCACGGCAGTTCTGCGCTGGGAGCCGGCTGCAGGAACCAAATCGCCATTTTCATCCAGTTCAAAGCCGTCATTACGATGGCCGTCACCCTCATCCTCGTCCTCATCGCCATCATCATCCGGATCCACATCGCTGGTCGTTGCCGCTGCAGTCAGTCCATTGTCACGGGCATGTTTCCGCCTCGCCCGTTCCACCAGTCTCTGCACGCGCCTCTTCAGCGCCGGGTTGGGCTTGAGGTCCTGCTCGGTCAAGGGCACATTGCACTCGGGACATTTGACCAGTGGCACGCGAGGGTGTTGGTGGAACAACTGGATTTCTCGATTGCGGCGGGCCCGGTCGCGCGGGTTTCGAGAGATTTCGTCGAGTTCGGCGATCTGAGCGGCCGTCAAGACCACAGGTACATGGTCGCTTGAGGTGCTCAGCATCGAGAGGATTGCCGATCTCTCGTACGAGTGACTGCATTTGAGCGATGTCACTGGATCCACGTAGGGAAGAAGTGTGATTGGACATTTGATCCGGATGGATTCGGCGGCGATTTCGATTTCGGCGTCGTCCTCGTCCTCGTCTTCTGCATCGTCATTATTGGAATGTCCCTGGTGTCGACGTTGAGTCGAGACTAATTCGCGCCCTTCTTCCGCCGCAAACCACAATCTCTCGTCGGGCATGGGAGGTGCACTTTCGCCGGGGTGTTTCGCATCGTATAATACGCGGTAGAAGCCCTTGTAGTCGTTGTTGTGGGCGTATCTTTCTGTCAGGCTCTTGGAGGTCCATGCTCGAGTTTGAGCTTCCAGCGCTGCTGCGAGGACGACGTGAGGTGTGGCTGTGTCTGGTGCGGCCTGGGTTGACGGTTTACGGTCTTCCTGGTCATCACCGTCCTCGTCACCATCACCCTCATCGCTACCTCCGTCGCTGATGCGCCTGCGCCTGCGCGTGCGGGTTTGTGTGCTTTGCAGGGTCGATGTGAAGCCTGTAGAGCCTTGGGTCTGGGTCGCCTGCTGAGCCGGAGAACATGCATGCTGCGCCGCCTGTCGAAGCGCAGTGGGGAGATCTTCCAGCCAGATCTGGTCGTCAATGATCCCACGGATATTCAAGTCCATCTTTCTCGTCAGGGACTCGACTTTCTGCTGGAACTCTCGATGCGCTCGATCGGCTGCTTGCGCTTCGGCATCCGCGTCGACTTCCTCATCTTGCTCGGTTTCTTCTTGTCGGCGCCGCGCCTGTTCTCGCTCGTGCCTGGCTCGACGCTCGTACGCTCGGTCGTTCAGTCTCCCCGTCAGTTCCGTTAACTGCTCCACGGCCGCGGCGAGGTGGTCTCGCAGTTTCTTGTCATGTTGCCCCAGGACGCGGTCTCCATTGGCGAGTGCCTCAATCGCGGCAATGGCGCGGTCATTGAGAGGAGCGCTCAAGGGCTGCGGTTCAAACGTCGTGGATGCCATGCGCTGTGTTCGTTTTGCGAGCCTGGCATATATTTTGGGTCCTGCGAGGTCTGCTGTTCTGCTGGTGTCTGGTCGATGATTTCGGCCCCTTCGGGTGGTAGGATGCTATCTCTTTGCCTGACCGGACCAAGAAATCAGAGGACGTCCTGGAGTAGACCTTCTGGACGAGAGATGTCGTTCAAACAGTGGTAGTCGGTGGGTTGGCTTCCCAGGCTGGACTAGTAGTCAACCTTGAAGTTTATGGGCACCAACGACGCGTTCAAGTTGGGCTTCGTTACTGTAACGCGTCGAGTTCGTACAACTAGTCCCCATTTGTACTAGTGGATAAACTAGCATCTCTGGGGATCTTGAAGGAAGGTTTCCCGACTTCCATCTTGACCTCCAAAGTTTCTCACTTCTTTGACGGTGGTGTTCTGCTCCTGTCGACTGCCAGTGGTCACGTCCAGAGCGGTCTCATGTCTGGCTGCTGAATCACGGAAAGGGAGGCCCGTAAAATTGGCATCCTACGTCCCAACCCAAGTCCAATCCAGCTCGGTCCTCCTCTTGGCAAGTATTGTCCTTTGTTATGAGCAGAAAAAGGTGTTGGTTCTCGATTCATTGACCTCGTGCCTATCTCCGAGAGTGCCAGCCGATGCGACTCTGTCATAACGTGTTCTTCCTAATGCGATAGGATCAGGTCCAATACCCTCGAAGCACTGTCGAGGTGGGCTCTCCCCTTTGATACATTGCTCCCCATTATCTCCATGGTTATCTGAAATGCAGGAAAGCCGTGGAAGGTGAGGTACTGCTTGAACCACCGCATGCTTGAGTAGCTTCTGTTTGACCTAGGACTCCTCTCCCGACTAAACCGTCAGAGGCAATGGCGGAACGGCCCACAGTGTGCATCTCAGCACCTATACAGACAATATCGAAAGAATTGAGCTGCTCAATCTTTGGGAAGGTCGCCCATGCATTCCCACAACGACAACGTTCTATTGTGGTCAATCGACTTCCTGGACACGGCACTGACGGAAAATCTTGAACAGTTCCAGCTTTGGGATACGTCTTGGCGTGAGATCCAGCAAGACGTTGGTCCGGGACTGCTTCTCAGGTATGCTTGCCTTTTCATTGGTTTTATTGAAGAAAACACATTGCAGACTGCTGCAGATCACATTTCGGACACGGCCTATGGGGGCAGGCTCAGCCAGAGCACAGTTATGGTCACGTGCTTGTTTGGTTGCATGGTGAGAACCAACTGCCCCTTTCTATTGCCAGCCTTGCAGCCTTGCGCACCAGGTCAGTTATGAGCGCATCTCTTCACGGCCTTATCTCACCTCCGTCGTCCGTCAGGATTCTTCCGAGTGTTCGTGCGGTACGGGATCAACAGTCGGAAGCCCTATGTTCTGAGAGTGTTCAACATCGCATTCGTGCTGCGTGTTCCTCGGCGGTTCACCATGGCCCTGGGACTTCCATGTGGCTTGGCCTAGTCCTTCTCAGCGGTGGCCTTAACCTTATTCACGGTCATTTGCTACCGGTGAAGTGTGATAGCTCTAATGCAATGAAACTGCTGGGCAGGGAGCAAAGCTCACAATCCAGTAGATTATACAGGGAGGTGTGTCAGGCTCCTGGACCATAGGAGAATGTCACTTCTCTCTGTTCACATGCCTCAACTCCACACGTCCGATGTTTGACCCCAGTTGTCCATTGCTCACCTCACTAGCATGAGGCGTCGCAACCGCTTCACTGCACCACCGGCGTGTCACCACTTTGTTTTTAAACCAACACTTTTTCTTTCTCCTTCATCCTTCTTCATCATTCTTCGGCCAGCAACTCGATCTCCTACGACACTCCCACTCGACATGGCAGAGCTCTACACCATTTTCTGAGGGCACAACCTCTCAGTCTAGCGACCAATATCAGCTTGCGATCGGGTCTGTCACTTTCGGTTGCTGACCTATCTGTCCACGTCTGACCAGGTCCGAAGATCGATCATATCTTTCACTCTTCATTTTTCTCTCATCACATCGTTATCTTTTCTCCTCCAATCTCCGTATTCTTCCTCCTCTTTACCGCAGCTCATTGTGAGCTGTCAACCTACTTTTCTTCTGGTACCCTTGACATCAAGCAACCACACCGTCGATCTCTGTGACCCCTTTGTCATTGCGGGGTGTTACTGCAAGGCTTTTGGGTTTTCTAAGTGCGAACTTTCCTGCACATCATCCGATCTTTACGGATAAATCTCACCTCCAGCGATATTTTTAGATCGGCATCACAGATGGTGAGCCATATTGCTATGAACTAACCATGGGTGCAACCCAGTCCCAACCTGACGCCAACAACGTCGACACAACTCGTGAGATCAAGACCGAACAACAACTGTCGGGGTCCTCTTCTTGTACGCCAGCTCCATATCGACGCCTTCGACCAGTCGAGAGCAGAGAGGCAGTGCAAGCACAAGCCGCTGCAGTTCAAGGGTGGCGGTTGAGCGACTCCAGTGACGATCTTTACGAGTCGGCCCCTATTCAAGAGCCTAGAACCTCAGAAGGCAACACATCCGTCGCGAAACGAGCCCCTTCTCCAGATGTCCCATCCTCAAACAAGAAGCAACGTTTAGTCCCAACCGACCAGGCCCTGCAGATTGCTTTAGAGTGCCTGAGCACTGAGGCAGCAGTTGAGAAGGAAGAGAACAACACAGCGGAAAACACTACACTTGACCACCTTGCGACAACTGATTCCAAGCCAAAAAGCTGCAGCTTGTTCCTCAACAGTGAAGGCTCACCAAGTGGTTCAGAGGACGAAGGTTACTCATCCTTCTCCTTGACACCTCCGGGTGACAACGGTGACCTTAGTGAAGATCAGAAGGAGGAACACCTGGTGAAGACCTTGGCCGCACTACAGCGACCCAACATTGTTCTTGCGAAACCTGCCGTATCGGGCGAGGAATCTGGCCACACTGCGGATATGTTCGGCAAGGGCGATCATCTTCAAAATGCCAGGGAGTACATGCTACAAGACCAGGAAGAAACAATGGCAAGAAGCACAATGTTGCGGGAGCGCAAGTCGTCAAGAAACCTGGTGGCCCCAGACAGTCCCACCTTGGTGACATTGGATCGGCAGCGGCAATTTAGTGATCCGCCACAATTGAGGTCACCAAGCCTAGACAGCGACGAGATTTCGGATCTCTTTGTTCCTCAAACCCCAACACGCAAGACAAAGGTGTCCACGGGTATTACAACACGCCAGACCGTACAACGCTCCCAGGCACCCAAACACGAACCAAGAGCTGGTCTGAGCTACGCTACTCACAAAGATCAGGCTGATGGACATTCCAGTGATTATGGATACAATAGATCAAAGCAGCATGGGGAGGATGCCACCACCCTCGACAACTCTCTACCCTCTGGCAAGGCGCAATATCGGACTCGAGGCCAACCAATCCGCAGCCGCTCACGATCGCCAGTCAATGGTAATGTCTTTTCTCGGAACGGTTATGAGATTAGATCCAGTCAACATACTCAAGTCAATCGGCTCGCAACAAACAGCACGGTTTCCGGAAAGCTCGACATTGAGCGCACTCGGAATGAGCGCAAGTCTAGACTGCCACCAGGGGCATCTCCAATTTCGATAAACTGGTCTTCCGGCGCAAAACAAAAGGAGACAATCTCTCGTGACGGTCCACGTGTCCACTTTGCTCCAGCTCCTCGACCATCGGGACCTAAGATGCT
Source organism: Exophiala dermatitidis NIH/UT8656 (assembly GCF_000230625.1). Classification (NCBI taxonomy): domain Eukaryota; kingdom Fungi; phylum Ascomycota; class Eurotiomycetes; order Chaetothyriales; family Herpotrichiellaceae; genus Exophiala; species Exophiala dermatitidis. The sequence continues at coordinate 693,789 of NW_008751653.1, forward strand.
ATCGATGAAAGGTTCACACGATGCCAACATCAACAAAGACACCGCAGTTGGAGTATCGTGGCCTGGATTATCACGGCCATATGACGACATAAAAGACCTCAGTGATGAACAAGACGCAGCAAGAGACAATCAACCGGCAGCCACACTGTACCGGCCACAGTCCCAGGACATATCGGACTTTGAAAACAGAGACTCAGCCGGAGACAACCTACCAGGAAACCCACTTTCGCGACAACAGCGAAAGGATTTTGTTGATCGCATCAATGGTTGGGACACAGCTAGAGACAGACAACCCGCAGTTACATTGTCGCGGCCGCAGCAACAGGATATAATGGACGTCGACGGTAACAGAGACAGGATGAGAGATGGTGGTGGGGACCGAACCACTATCCTTCCACCCTTTTCATCGCGGCGCCGTGGGCCTCCACCTATGGATATGGCAACAGCCTTAGCCGACCCCAAAAAGGGACTGACTCTTCCGCCCAAGTTTGACACCTACGAAGAAGACGAGAAGAAGGCCATTGTGGAACACGAAATTGCAAAGGAGAGAAAGCGAGACCTGGAGATGATCGAGCGGCTCACTCAGAGTATAGCACAAGTACGGTGTCTTGGTCCCTTTACCGAAAGTCACGAGGAAGAGCTCGCCGAAGCTCATCGGTTCATATCGTTCATCCTCGACGAAGAAAAGTGCGGCAAAGTGATTCGACCTCGCATCCAGAACATCCGGGACAATATGAAGAGAAGAACATTGGGATATTTCGAGCCCAGCAGTGCCGATGTTGCCACATGGATAGACCGAATATTCACTCAGGCCACAATGGACGCCGTTCAGAGAGAGCTTGCTAGGATCAACGAATTGGTCGAGGAGCTCGGAAAGACCCGCGCCGCATTCTCGGCCAAGAGACACAACTCGAGAACGAAGCATGGTAAACGGAAAATGCGTGCATGTGGCAAGCTGGCTGGGTTTACGTCACAACCATCAGCAGCAGGGGCGACAGGGACAGCTACTTCACCGTTAGCCGCTCCTGCGGCACCGCCGAACAAAGCAAACACACAGCATATTCCCAAGAAAAGCACAGCACTACCCACTCAAAACAGACGGCAGGCTCAAAATGCGTCTGAAGACCAGCGAAAAGACACAATCAATGCCAAACTGAAGCTTTTCAATGATGCCACACGCAAGGCTGAAGACGCACGCGAAGCTGATAAGGCACGCATAGATTATGGCGTACGCAAAGCTGGTGCCGGAGACAAGTATGATGAGGCCTGCGAGGAAAATGAGGCATTTGAAGAAGATGCACATACAAGCAGCATCGACTTACCCAGCACTGAAGTTATTGTCGCAGAGAGAGGCCGTGCAAGTTTGTCCCAGTCTCATGAACAGCAGCACAACCAGTGGCATGAGCAGAGTGACGAGGAAAGCGAGGAAGATGCGGGCGAGCAGTATGTGTTTGGTGCTTCCTGGACCGGCCAAGCAGAAGGCACAGCAACGGCAACGGACTTTACAGCTCCACCAAGTTTTCCAGATATGTGTCAGCAGTCTCAGCCTGAGCCCCGATACAACGATGCAGCGATTTCTCAAGATTTGGACGAAATCAACCGGCTGGAGGATGCGAGGCAAACGGAAAGTGAAAGCCATGCATTGAACGTCCAACAGCAATCTACTGGGTCAACGCAGCGGTTCGACGCAGAGCTCTTGAAGCGCATGCAAATGGAAAGTAAAACGCCTGCCTTGAAAGCTCAACAACAATCTACTCCATCAGCGCAACAATTCGACCCAGAGCTCTTGAAGCGCATGCAGAACAAACAAATGGCGGCCGCACAGCCATCGACCACGCAGCGTGAAGATTTGACAGAAGACGTTCACGAGGGCATTGCAGAACCAGAAGTGGAAGTTGAACCAAGCGCCATCAGCGACGACAGTGATCTCGACTCATCCGAAGATGAGAACGATGAACAGGATGACGACGATGGATACTCACGTCAGATCTTCAAATACCGCGTGCTGGGCGCGTTCGCCGGGGTCGAGATCTACAAGGATGCCGACACATACATCTTCAAGACAACATACAAGCCTGAACGTGCGAAGGAGATTGTCGCTAGCATTATCCAGAGTGTGCTCGCACAACACCCTCCTGAAGGTGGCGTTGATGCAGGTTACTGGACACTGGAAGTCTCCTACCGTGACGGCCTGATCGAACAGCATCTCATGGTCGGAGAGAATATGGGGGTTGAAGCCAGGGTGTGGGTAGAGAAGAAGCTGGTCACTCTGAGCCGAAAGGCGTACCAGGCCGCCAAAGCACAGAGAATTATGCAGCAAAGATTCTTGTTCGCCGTGGAATGGGAGAAGACAATAACACCCTTGAGTGTGCCACAAGACAAGGAGGCTGAGCAGAACAACAACAGCAGCAATCCCAACAATAATGGTGGTGATAATGGCATGTCGCGGGCAGAATCACAGGACCACAAGCAGCAGCAGGGCCGGCAGAATCAAGACGACATTGGTCTCTTTGGTGAAGATTCTCCAACAATGCATGTGGCCGTCGATGTCTCTGTCACCACTGGTACCGCTGCCGAAGCATCTAGCACGACTGTGTCCACGCCCGCACCTGTGCCAGTCGTCACAACTATTCCGACCAACGAAATCCAATACTTCACCACGCCCATCCTGGCCAATCGTCACGCCAAAGACATCTACATGTCATGGCACGCGCTGTTTCTCCCAGGCGTGCGCAACGAGGGTTATCGCCGTCTCGAAGAAGAGGCCATTGAAAGGGACTTGGCAACATTGGCAGAAACATCTTGGGGTCTGTGGGCCCGGGACGAGACGTTTGAGGGCATCGAGGTCGACACGGGCAGAAGGGTGCAGGAGCGGTTCAAGGTGTGGGTGAGACGAATCGAAGTTTTTGGCCCAGCGAACTAAATTGAGATATCAATGGGATGATGCTATGGGATATGATGCCATGCGACACGATGCGATGCTTTTACGATGGATGTTTTGATTATAGCCACCACAGAATTTGATTAAGCACAAAGATTGAAGATTATTTTTCATAAATCATTTCGAAAGCTTTGGAATTTTCATATTTAAAATTCCATCTAATCTGTTCATTATATACATCTAGGTGGTTATGTAACTTATGTTTGCCGTGCATGTGACAGATATTGTCTCTCACATGAAGCCCTCTGCCAGTGGGGACATCAGATCGGCAGCTATGCCGTCTTGCTAGATATAGTGATGTGTTCCTGCTCACCCTGCCGGCTGATTTCTATGCTCACCCGGGGTTCGAACAACGGTCTGTACGGCATTGTGCAATTACCACGGACTCAGAGTCGCTCTAGAAGAAATCCCTATCGAATCAAGAGGTATTTGTCGAAGTAATTCTGCACAGATAGTTCTGCTTGGGCGGTAGTGCTACGTCAAGCACGCTTGATAATGTTCGACGCCAGAGCAGATGATGTGGAAGACGGCGATTTCTGTATACCTGCTTCCTGTGTTACCTTTGGTTGTCCTTTTTTAATTTCTGCTTCTCTTCCTGTGTCCCTGCTGCTCTCGGCTCAGTTGGTTGGGGAAATTCATGCCGGTTTCAATAGGATAGATGTGCTAAATCTCGAAAATGGCCGCACTCGCGCAGAGGCTCTCCATTAGCCTCCGCTGCACCAAGGCTCATGATAGTGTCCCCAGAAGCCACGTGAGGCGTCGGTGCCCTTTTCCTGCTGGGTGGGGGGACCGGATTTGACGATGCTGTAGGCCATGTCGCTCGCTGCTGACTTGTAGAATAGCCTTTCTCTTCGTCGATAGCCTTGTGGAATCAAAATCTGCACTCTGGAGGGGGTTTCAGGGACATCTTGGCAGGGGGCATTGGCGAATCTCCCCGCAAGCATTCATTTTTCGGAGTGCCTCATGCACACATTATCACCTGTTGCGCAAGGGCCATTACACTTGAAGGATCGCAGAAGGAATAAGGGCCGTTGTGGCTCACAGTTTGGGCATTGCAACAGAAAGGCACAGGGACGCATCCAGCATTTCCAAGCCAAAAAGGTTAAGAGAACTCTACTCGGCATACCTGCCATGCCTTCACAGCAAGTGCACCGACAAGGGAACACCTACAGCCTGTAATCTCCAAGGTATTGCTTCGCAATTCAAATTCACTACTTCTTTCATTATGGTCTCACAGATTGACTTCTGACCAGCTTGTCAGATGGTAGAATTCTTTTCGTCATGCCGGACAACACATGGTCGAACCCTTACAAGCTATGTTCTCTGAAAAGTGTAAGCTCTGGCCCTTCACAGGGAATAGTGTACGAACTTGATGATTTCTCTGTGATCAAAGTACCATTTCAGTATCCTGTGGGCAACGGCTCTACTGTCGACGAACAGAACGATCATCTGGCACTGTCACTGAAAAGCTTCAGATGTTATAAGCAAGAAAGTCGAATCTATGAAATACTGTCAAAGCACCCTCATCCAAACATTGTAACCAGATTTCAGTCCAGCAAGCCGGATTGCATCGTCCTCGAAAGAGTCAAGCCACTAGAGCAATCTTGGAGGAACTCGACGCAGCAGGTTCGTGGAACCTGGATTTTCGAGCTCGTTGATGTCTTGTCATTTCTGGAACAAGATCTCGGATACCTTCACGGAGATATCACGATATCCAACATTGGTATCGGCTATGACAATAGGCTGAAAATATTTGACTTTGGCTCGGCGGTTCACAAAACGGACGATGATTTTGAACATCAAGTTCTTGAAGACCTGTCCAATGCCGCCAATTGTATCTACTTTCTAGCGACTGGGATTGATCTTTTTGCAGAGGCCAAAAGTGCCGCCGACATCCATCGTATCCGAGAAGACCTCCAGACGGGCAAGTATCCCTATTCAGCCTCGGCGAAATCGTATCAGGAAGTGATCGAAGCATGCTGGTCTCAAAACCGGTTCACCTCATTCAAGCACCTGAAGAAGGACCTTGATGGCCTAGAAGTACAGACAGCCGGCGACTTAGTGCTATCAGAGCATACGGGGTCATCACCTGATTTGTTGTTGGAAGGGTTGATAAGGGAAGAAAGTTGGATGAATGAGGAAGAGTATTGCATCGCATGGAGGCAAAAGGGCTTCGAAATCCCGCTCATATGATTTGAGTTTTGAATGGGTCCTCTGTTTGGTGAGGATCAATCGATACTGTGTAACCTTTGCAGCAGTCAGCACTGGCAGATCCAGGCATCCGCAGTGGCACCCAGTCCGAGGTATCCTTCTTCCCGTAGGGAGGTAGAATTCAGGCGTAAAAAGATAGTTTCTTATCTCCTACTCTACCTTAGGGAGTAATCGCGAATTGACATTTATATTAGTAGGTAGGAGTTCTTTTATCGAACCTGTATTATAAGTCTAATAACTTGAAGTTAAGCTATTAGTCTTATCAAGTAATGACGAAATTAAGACCTCTTCCACTATAGCTTAGAATACTAGAATGAACTGGTACGGAGTGTGGGAAGAAGAACCTTGGAATGACTTGCACTGCGTGAGAGTAACAGCGTCGTGTGACGACATCTGGCCGACTGTTGCGCGCCTTGATCAAAGCTCGAAACACGTAACGGAACAGCATAAAGGCTCGCCGAAACGGGCAATTCAAGCAATAGTTCGAGTTCGCCTCGATGGCGGTGTCGGGCCACCATGTAAAGAAGCAAGGAAACTCCAGTCTGCCACACCACCCAAACTGACAGAGGAAGGATGTTGACTTAAAGATTGGAGCCTTGAGTTGCTGGAGGTGCGGGCGATCGTCAGATCGTCGCAATGATGCGCGATGAACAGGGTCACCCAACACAATTCTCAATGGCAACTGTGGCCGCAGCTAGGGGAGCCTCGGAGTAACTGGTAGATTGTTAACCAGGGGATGTGTTCGATGGCGAGAACCCTTTCGATGATGAGTGAATGCAGTGCACGCCACCACTGGCGAGGTAAAGAGTTTGCATTGCTGTATTCTCCAGTGGTCCGCAAACTGCCCGTGAGACATCATCATCACCTACCTACCTGAGGACCTACCCGGAGGCCGCCGGCCGTGAAGAGACGCGACAGCAGACCCTGACCGGCTCGAATTTAGCCGTTCAGTGGGGGTTTGCACCCCGTGGAGGGGAAATCACGGAGAGACACAATGCTTCGTGTTCAGGGTTCGAGAATGTGTTCGACGGCTGACAAACTGGCATGCGTGTTCATGTCGTGTAACACTGTACAACATCCAGCAAGAAGGTTATGTAGACCTTGTGGAACAGTGTGGTCTCTCCTCGAAGCATTCCCCCAGGTCTCCCCGCTGGATCCTTCACCTCTGCTTCGTAGTCAGATGCGTGCAGTAGTCAGTCGCCATCACTCTGATGGAGGTGGGATGTTCGTGGTGCGCGGGCATGGACGAGAGAAAGACTTTCACATGTCAAAAGCAACTTGAAGGAATGCATATGGCCTGCTTGGTTGTCAAATCAACACGCCATGATAAAAGTGCAAGGAGTCGAGGGCGTGGGGCAGAGGCTGCACCCCGCCATTCTCTGCAGCAGTCTGGCAAGGGACCTTGTCCCAACAATTCTGGCCTGGACTACGGGCGGCACTGGCAGGCCTCAGCACACACTTGCACCCGTTGTGGTGTTCGCTGAGGCAGATGTGATAGGCACACAGCCGCTCCCGTCCGTCCACGTAGCGTTGCAATCAAGAAGTGGCGTTTCACGTGTAGCAGGGGGCTTCATTTTGGGACAGGCTGAGCCAAGCGCGACGCCCGTTGGTGCCGGGACGACCAGTATCAGCGAGCGAGCGATGGCGCGAGCGTGGCTTGCATTAACCCTGCTACCAGACGATCTGTTGAACACAATGTGCTTGCCAAATAAACCCAGCAACGGTGGAGTCGCCAAACTTGAACGCCGACTGTTGCTGCATCTAATAAAACCAGAACTCAATCAGCGGCTGGATCAAGAAGTGTCTGGACAGACAGACGACAGGGATCGGGCATCCACTGTCACGTTGATTCGTTGAGCGGCTGAACTATCATGTCACATCCTCGCGCAATTTTGCGGAGTGCATACACCGCCTCTTGGGCGTTGGCAACATGTAGCCCTAAAGGCATAACTCAGAGTCGCTTGTGGAGAATCCATGCAGAAAGCTGCAGAGATTTCCACGGATCGTTTCAAGGACCGTCGACTCTGGAGGGCTGGGGAAAGTGAACGACAACATGGAGGACGAGAACTGGAACGACCAGGTCAAAAGAACGTTGGGGATTTTCTCGCTTCGCTGAAAACTGGTTATGCCGTAATAGAATGCAATTTGCCACCACCATAGTCGAGATTGTCTTCAGCTCATGTCTCATAGCACAGTCCGCAAGCGAGCGACTCTGCGTCGGGTCATTGTTGCAACGAGGCTCGACCCTTAGTATTCGAGGTGGAGGATGACTACCAGGTAGATACGATGCCATGGAAGCAGCGCAGAACTGGGCCAAACACAATCTCTGGGGCGAGTCGTGTGCAGCTCAAGTTCAATAGTACCTGCGGAATTTTCTTTTCCAGATATCTTATGTAAGTGATTAGTTAATTCAGAATCCGTGCAGTGGTGCAATAATGTGTACACATTTGTTGTACGTCGGTAGAGCGCAGCAGTGGGAGTGTTCGTTCACATGCCAAACAGCATGATCAAGCCACAAGTGCGCCTTTGGACGCCGGCGAGCAAGCGAATGGAGCTACCGCTTCGGACGTGGCCTTTTTCGTCGTAATCGCGCAGTAACTTTCATTTTGGTTCGACAATGACAATGTTCGATGGCCACTCCTGCCTCCTCAGGCTTTGACTATCCCTAGGTAAATACCAGGTAGGTAGGTCGCAACCGAGCCAAGCAATCCGACTCCGTTGCTGCAAAGAGCGTCTTCTCGTCTCTGAGCCCCACTGATGACTTGATGGTGCTGCACCACTGGCAGCGCTCTGCCCGAGGAGGATGACAGACGGTAACTACTACCACCAAGGGATGCCCTGCAAAAGGGGTTCGTGACAAACCCAGTAGTACACAAAGATCCTCATGGCATGCCATCTTCATGACATCTCGGCGCAGGGACCTCTGGATAACATTTCTAGATCCCGGCCGTCAGGGAGAGGCCTAAGAAACCCCAGGTATAGTCGATCGCTAAAGAGCCTGAATACTTGACACGCATTTATTCCACCTGCTGGCTTTGAGGGAAAGGCGCAGCGATTGGTGTAGGCGAATTCATGCTGTAAGCCGTATGGGCGGCAGAGATGGGAACAGTAGTCCACCTGTCACTTTTTGCGGCTCCGGTGGGGTTTATTCGCCAGGAACCAAGGCAGGTTTGTTATCAATTACCAAAACATCATTCAGGATGATGTGGCCGGCTTCTTAGACGCTGTAAGCTGTTGGCTCTGCTGGCTCGCGGATGCTAGCTAAGAAAGCGTTTTCACTTTTTGTGGTAGGGATCCATGAATGCTAATGCCCGCCAGACACGTAGACTTAGTAGACAACGGGGAAGAGTTACTCTACCGCTGTAATGTACAACTACACATACTCTCACAGCCTGTCTCCTCATAGGTACTTGGGAAAAGGCCTGTTTCTGCCTCTAACAATTAGAGAGGATTCCCTTAAGAGCCTTTGGAATAAATTGATGATACTGTGATATCATACGCATGCGTTCCAGTAGCAAAGGTCCAAGGCCGTGTTTAGTGTTGCGGCGTGGTCCATTGAGGGTACAAATTCTGACCCTTTCGAATGCCGGTCCAGAGATCAAGGGCCCTTGTTGAGATCATGGAGCAGGAACTTTCCAGCTCCGCATCCAGCCACAAAGAAGGGTCTTCCTGGCTAGAACGTGAGGTTCGCTGCCCAGTCAGATACACATAGGGTCTCTCCTCAGCAAGATCCATACGCTTACAAGAGGATCCAAAACGAATTTTGAGCACTGAGCCGCCGATTTCGGACGGCTTGGACTTGTAAGAAAATGGGTAGAATCCCGTCGTTGTTTGGCCCAGTTGGAACAAGGCGAGGAGCAGCCGGGTCCTGAAGTGTGTGTGGTCTGAGGATTTGCACATCTATGGATCAGGTGTGGAGGCCGGATCTGGTCGGAATCACACCACTTCGAAGAACCGCCCGGGCTTGTCTTGTCAGTTCTACCTGCCACAGCCAGGAATCGATGCCACCACGCGTCGAAATGATTGGTGCTGGCTGTATCTTTGTCAACGCCTCCAATTTGGGGTTCAAGTTGCTTACTCCCATTCATGTTGCGAGTGCTTATCAACAGTCTGTTAACGAGACTTGGCTGTTAGAACCTTCGAAGCTTGGAATGCTCTTCTGGTTGGGTCGAATCCAAGAGAACGTTTTTCCTGCAGAAGACAGACCTACAGTCAGCAGTGCGCACGTTTGATATACGTCATTGTTATCAGCGACAGCATTGTGCCATTTGACCGTCTGAGGGGGAATGGTGCTAGCACTATGGCTTGCGTCGATAGAGAAAGCACGTTTTACGATGGCCCTATTCCAAGGATAATGTCAGTTCGACGTCCTGATGAACCCTCGCTGCCGCGAGATCCGGAAGGATATCATCTTGCTTGCGATGTTAAGCGAGGTATACTCCGCTAGAGTCTGGAGGCGAACCAACCCAACAGATGCCCACACGAATACCTGGTAGGACAGTGGCACAGAAGGCGCCGCCGTTGAAAAGTCGTCTGTCCACTGGATTTTGTAGGTACATGACACCGTCAACCTATCATGGCTGCAAAACGAGTGCCCTCACCGCCTTGACCGGATGGTTGACCTGGTGAGCCAACCACCGGCTAGAACAGCCACTCCTTTGCAAAGGACGTGGAAGGTCGATGGGCTTGCATGGTTGGAATCCTTGGAGATGCTTTTCAAGATGCGGTGTTGTTCTCACGAAACATGGCCTCTACTATGCTGCTATTTTGACTGTACGTTGCCGGATATGGCGGGCTGAATAGAAAAGCTTCAGCGGCTTACCCTCAAGTACTAGGACTTTTTTGGCTGCAAACCTGGATTCTGCTGGTTGAAGTTCTGTACCAAGAAAACGTTAGCTGTGTTGGCCCTTCTCTACCCAATATGCTGCACAAGCAATATTCAGAGCATCAACTGCCGTGAACACCCTGATATCGTCATGCGTGGCACTATTCAAGGTCATGCGCCCAATCTGGGGCCGGCACTGACCGCCGAAGGGAGGCCCAGCGGCATTCCAAGCCAAGTGGTAAGCTACCACGAAACACTCCTGAGGCTCTGCAGTGCCTGGAGCGCCTCAGCGGCTATAGTAGTATTTGCCTGTCCGGGGTGAAAGGTACATGACGCGAGTTAGATGAGCTCGTGAGTGCTGTACATATTCTTCCATCTGCAACGTTCTGTTTTACCTTGTCTTGGTCAAGTCACTCCAGGTTCTTCAAAGACATGGATCGGCGTTCCCCATGCAGAATTGCCAGGTACCGAGCCGGGGAGCGGCCCCAGAGGCCAATAAACACAGGCTTTGGATTTCGGATTCGCACTTGGAATGCCGCAGGCCTCCTGTTCGTGGGGAGGAAGAGTCCGTGCTTGGTCAGTAACCTAGGACGTCCACTGTGGTCTGTGTATGTTGCTTGTTGAGGTGGTGAGTGCGTTCTAAGGAGAAGCCGGAAAAAAGGTCCTTAGAGGGGTGTTGTTATTGGTGTTGGTGTTGGCTTTTACAGGTCACCGTGATAGCTTGGCCTTGCCAGGGAGTTCTGTCATGGCAAGAGATTGGCCAAGCGCCACGCAGACGCGGAGAAGATTGAGATCTGGGGAACACCCTGTCCAATGAGGTTGCAAGTGACTTGTCTGAATATGAAGCAAAGGCGACTTTTAGACAGGGGCAGTTAACACGTCTGAGAAGTCGATAGTATGGGGCAAGGACAGCGGTCAGGAGGAGTATTGTTGCAAGGATGGACACGGACAGGTTCAAGCGGGAGGTACGACAGGTACCTAGGTACTAATTAGTAGCATCAACGGTACTACCAATGCAGAATCAAATCTATGACGGCAGGCTGCTGAGCCACTTGCAATGTACAGCAGAAAAACGCCAGCTGCTTCAAGTTGTCGAGTTGGTCAACAACAGAATACGGGGATTGTGTGACGGCATCAGCATCTTCTTGCTTGGTAGTAGTGACTGCCTGTACAATCATGTTATTGTAACTTTGTCGGAGAGCGCGGGTGGGCGCAATTTATTTTGGGAGAGGCACGAGAAGGGGCAGGGGTGGCCGCAAAGTTTGATTTGACCCATGCCTGTGTTTACAGGTACCAGGATGGTATTTTTATTAATTTGTGTGCACCAGATGCAAAACGAAAGTAAATTTTATGCGTCAGCGGCTATTTCTGCCTCTCCTGAATCTTGATATCAATAATAATGCTGTTAGCCCGGAGTTAGTACCACGACTCCTGAAGCGTGACAACGATCATGACTTGGAGCATGACGGCTGGTGGAGAGAGTGAAGCCACAGACCCAGCAGCCCACTGCCTTTTTGGAAGGAAGAGGAGAGCTGAGTGGGGGTTGCACATGAGGCCGTGCCAGTGTCTTTTTGCCTGAGGATGCGATAATGTTACAATGTTAGGTACGTCTGTTGCTTGAACTCTAGAGAGGAGTCGCCGCACTGCATTGCAGTCCAGCCAGAGCTCTGTCGGTACCCGGTAGGTTAGGTGCCCGCCTTCCCAGAACCTTGGACTGTAGCTGAAAATTGTACATACAATGTATATTGTAGGTTCCTGGTCTCAGCCGTAGCACTCGGTACCATGGAAAGCTGGCTGCACCCGGCAACAGGAAAAGCCTGAATCGTGCTCGGACCACTGCCACTGGCACTGCAGCCTGGGCCAAAAGTTGCGCTACCAAACTAAGTGCGTGGTAGTAATTGCGCTAGGTACCCGGTACCTCCTGCTACTGGGCGCTTGGCTGAAGTAGCACGTACCAGCTACCACTACTCTCGCTACCTTAACGTTAAATTCCCGTCAGCTCCCGCATCCGGGTATCCGTTTCCGGCCAGTCTATGACCGTATCGCAGAAGCCCAATGCTCGCACACAAATCTGACGCGACCAAAGCATCACCTTGTTCGGGGGAGAATGCAAATGTAAAGCGCAGCATACCACAGGACATACCACCCCTGCTCCCACCAGATGCATCTCAATGCGGCCATCTCCAGTGGAGGTGATGGCGCTTTCTGGACAATTGATGGCGCTTTCTGGACAATTGATGCCGTGTTCGCGCATTTTGCACGACTAATCAGTCCCATAAACGTTTCAGACCAATTTCTCCGGTCTCCCCCGCCACACAATTGCCATCCACTTATGCACAAATTCTGTTGGAGCAGTTCGCTTGCGATAATAATACAACTGTACATTGTAATCCCACCGGACAAGGAAGACATATCGTAGCCATCATGATGCGGCAAACACACTGTAGAGAACAGGTACACATCGCCACATAAGAAGCTGCAGTGCTGCAACTCTGCGTTCTGTGTTCGCTTCTGCATCTGAACATCTTCACTACTGTACGCACCGCCTGGGATTTTGGTGGCCCGCCTGGCGCTCACTTATTACCCTCCCTCCCAGTCTTGCATGAGACTCGTACGACTCCGACTCCTGATATCAAGCCGATCCCCACTGCCTTCTCTTGGACAACTCCGCCTGGCGTTGACCTTTTCACCCAGACCAAACCACAACCGCGTCGTCGACTCCTCTGCCCCATGCTCACCCGCCATTAGTGCCTCTGCCAGTTGTTTAGGTGCAGCCTTGGCTTGTCAAGTTCTGTTGGGTCCTCGACGCTTGAATTCTTACGCCACCGAGCTGCCCACTTTTCAGTTGCGCTACTGCATCCTGCAGCTTAGCATCAGATTCCCTGCTGCGCTTCTTGTCAACTCTTCGCCTCCGAGTCTGCGCTCGAGCCGCGCCCTCGCTGTCTCTCGCCCACCTGCGCTGCAGCCACTCACTACTCCAGGCTTTGGCACTCCATCCCTGCCAGCTGCGCACTGGATCCCTCCCTCGCCCTCAGTCCTGTCGCCCACCGTTCACCGCAGATCCGGGAGCTGCTTGCTCTGAGGCCCGCTCGAGACTCAACACCTTTGGCGCCCGGCTCGCCAGCTTTTCCTCGCCCATCGTTTATCCACCGCTCAAATCCACGTCCTCTTCCCTTTGCACCATTTCACACATCAACCACCTCTTCCTCTATTTCCCTCAGGCTCTGTGCCAGCCGACATCTTCGACCAGACGAAGACAAGAGCTGGAATTGACTGAACCGCAGGAATATCATAATTGGGATATCACCGCGAGCGCGTGGTGTGGTTGGTCCCCGATAAGCGAAACAGTCCGGATCAGCGTGGAAAATCCCTCGCCCTCCAACAAAGAAAACAAGAGAACGGCTACAACAAGTGCATTGTTACCGCTTGCACTCTTGTCTGCTTCGACTCCTTCCAGACGCCCTGTTACGGTCTCCCGTGCAGAACATCTTCGAAGCTCATACTGTACGGTTGATCTCTGGTCCCGTGGTGTGATTCGACTCCCTGCAACGCAACCACAGTGACGGGACAGCTTCACGTCCTGAAACCTCCCTCTCGATAGGCTTATTAGCACTCGAGAGATCCGAACTCGCGCCTGCTTCCATCAATTAGTAAGTGCCTTCCTGTACAAGTCTCTGCTAGTTTTACGCAAAGACCGCGTCCAATTTCGTGAGGCCCTCCAAAACCCGCGCTGCCAGTGGTAGCGGATCAAACGTGGCTGCGCTCTGACGAAAGCCTGCCAACTTTCATCCTCACCTCGTACGACGTTCCTCCGCCTACAACGCTCCTACCACCTCACTTATTTTTATTGTCACCATGCTTTGACCGTATACTGACCTGGAAATTCTCTATATTAGACTGTCTTCTCCCCACAATCTTCTTCGGCCCTCCTCGGGCTGCTCTTGATGAGCCTCGTAGCGTGCTCTACTCTGCAGCTCCCGGTTCGGGTGTTTTGACCACACAACTGACCGAATGCCTTACACACCTCCCTCCCAGCTTTCGCCCGCAGCTTCGAAACGTCCCAGTCCTACCCCGAGCAGGTCTCACTCTTACATCAAAGGACAATTTCCATCATCCCCGGAGCAGCCTGCTTCCCCCGGTCGACCAAACCTCCCCCGTTCCAGCGGGTCGTCCTCCTATCTCACCAAACACCGGAGAAGTCCCTCCTTGACCGAGGCTAAGAACGATATTGTATATAACGGCGAGGCCTTTCAAGAAAATGGGACTTTTGACCCCCACGGTAGCATCCGCAAGTCGCCTCCACCTGTGAACAATGCATTGATACCCGCAGGCATGACCATCTCGCCCCCCGAATCCTCCCACAACTCAAGCGATGATGAAGAGCCCCAACGTGGGAGAACGAGGGATCTTGAGTTGGAGAATCTGGAAGCATTGCACGCTGCCATCAGGTCAATAGAACAAAGAAAAGAGGGCTCACCGAACAGAGCCAACCAAAATGGCTCCACCACCTCAAAAGAAGAACCAGCAAGCTCCCAAGACGATCGACAAGCTCAATCGCCGAGTGCGGAGACGCAGAGGCCGCCTCTGTCGCAGGAAGCCCGCAAGATCTCCCACTCTCGATCGTCCACCGAGTCAAGCATCGTCTTCGAGACCCCCACCATCCAAACACCTCCTCCCCTAGAAATTCCACAGCAGCCTGAAGAGAGTGACAGTGACGGGTCTCGGTCTCCCACTAATCGTCCCCCAATGGTCCGCAAGAAATCGGGCGAACTGGTTCGTCCGGCTCTGCGACCATCATCCCGGAGACGGCCGTCGAGCATGCCTGGCACTCCCACCTACTCGAAAGCGGTTCACTTCGACTCGCACCTCGAACACGTCAGACACTTTCTCCAAGTCGACAGACCGCTGGCAGTCAGTGCTGGGTCATCACCTGTGGAAAACTATGAGAGTGAGAATGAGTTCCCCTTTGGATCGGACGAGTCCAGTGCACGGCCCCGTGGGTCTCAGTATGACTGGGAACTGCGGCTGGCAAACTTCCCAGCGGACACCGAACCGCGCAAATCACAACCTGTCTTCGTGGAGAGGATTTTCTTGTCTTCTGACCACAAGAACCTGATCGGTACCGTTGCTGTTCAAAACCTCGCCTTCCAGAAACTCGTCGTCGCTCGGTTCACCTTCGACTACTGGAAAACCACCTCGGAGGTCGTTGCTGAATTCAACAACGATGTCCGTCGGAAACAAAACAATGACGGACTTGATCGATTCAACTTCACCATCAGACTAGCTGACCAAGCCAACCTGGAGAACAAGACATTGTTCTTCTGTGTTCGCTATACTGTCAATGGCCAGGACTACTGGGATAACAACGGTGGTTTCAACTACCAGGTTGATTTCTCTAAGAAACCCAAAACCCAGCAGAGCAAGAACAGTATGCCAGGACTTGGAGCGCGGCCGGTCAGTGCCTTACCTCGCAGTCGACCATCGCCACCTACCTCTTCTGGGCGACCAAAGTCTTTGCCAACGTCATTTGATGATTTCTCCACTGGTTTTGACAGCTTTGGAAGCTTTGGTCAATCCGCAGGTTCTCTCATGGGCGAGCCTAAGCTCAAACTGAGGAGCCCGCGGTCCAAGACTGAGCTCCTGTCAGATGCTCCTTCGCGCCGTAAGCAAGGCGGAGGCAATGCATTTGGCAATAGGTACGACTTCAACTCGTCACTGTCGGCTGCCAAAAACAACGCCTACGCGGTCTTGGGTGAACAATCCGGCTTCTCTTCGAGGACAGATACAAAGCAGTCTTCCCACGAGGTTCCTGCGGCCAGCCCTGCGAAGAGCGTAGCCACTGCTCCTCCCAGACACGACGTAGGCGTCAATGGTTCTTCAGCCGCAGCTGCTTCTGCCGCTCCCGGCTCTGCGCCCATGACATCCAAGCCTGCCGCTTTGGTTTCAGAAAAGCCACCACTCACCTCTCAGTCCTATCAGGAACTAGTGGACAAGTACTGCTTTGTAGGTGCCCGGGGAAACAGCGAGCAAGTCAAGACACATTGAAGTGCTAATTATTGCTGCAGTTTGGGACAGTCAAGTCGCCTGAGCCTCTGACGAAGACTGCTTTGAGCACGGTGGACGGTGCGGGGGACTATGTGTACCGCTGGGACATGAGCACCGGCGGCAGTCCTCACTCAACGAACTCGTCGGGCACGTCCACTCCAACCGCCACTCGAAGTTCGTCTCCGACTCCAACTTCTCAGTCATTCAAGGCGTCTGGTTCCTATCACGCTCGGTCGTCCTCACCAATGTCGCGGTCGAGTTCGTACTTCGGCTCTCGACCTCAATCGCCTGCGTCGTATCGATATCCCTACCATTCATCAGCGCAGCATACCTTGATGTCCGAAGCGCCCACGCCGACCGCTATCCGTGGATAAAACTCTGATCACATTCCTGCTAAGCGTTTCGCAACACAAAAGCAGCCTCGCATCTGAAAATGCCCTCACTCTTGGTCCACCACTCTGGAAGATGGTCCCATGGGTTATTCGGGTTTGCGACAAAGTTCGATAGCATCTTTGACAGCAGGTGGTTTGAAATCGTGGGTTTGTTTTGACCTTCTCTGCAAAGCGTTCGGGCACGTTCGTCCGAGTTCCACGTATTCCAGCATTGCCAGGTTTTGGACGACTCATCTCCAGACGGCGTTTTTGAGGGTTCTGGGTTCTTTTCTTTACTTATTGTTAATAGATGCGCCTCTTCTCCTTTCGAAGGGCGGTCGCTTTGATCGCCGCTTTGTCCATGGGAGGGATCTGGTGAAGGCTGACCCCGGTAGAATGGTTATGATTGCGAGATGCGACCGTGACCTGTGATGGAGGTGTTATTGCAGTGGGATTGAGCGGAAAAGTTTTATGACGGGAGGGATTTCTTGTAAATTTTGTGGTTTTGGCGAGTGAGGATTAGGGGTTGGATGAAGTTGGGACGTCGACTCCAGCTTGTTGCGATCTGCGAGCCTTGAGTTGTGTCGGAGCTGAAAGCCGGCCCCATTGGTTGCTCCATGCCGAGCTTGTGGCACAAGGTTGTACAGGTCTGGGGATTGACAGTTCCCTACACGCCAGCGACTTCCTCATTCGTTCGCATCGTACATTTTCCGCGTCCGTGTGTCAGTTTTTCAGATGAGACCAGGAGTACATAGATATCTGAATGAAGACTGATGATAGATCAAGTTTCTCCAATCACTGTTGCTCTTTGCGCTCTTATTGTCGCTTGTTCCGCAAAGTTTCGGAAGGTTCGACCTGGCCATAAGGGTGCGACGTAAGGACTCCGCGTCTAGTGGATTTCGAGTCAAGCGGACCTTCTTTTTCCAGTATGTTGTTGCTATGGGGTTTGGCATTGATGGTGCGCATTTTCGGTCATGATAGGGGTGAACACCTTGTCGATCCTTTGCAAGGCTTGAGGCTCACGAGGCTCCATGGTGAACCGACCCGATCGAGGAAAGCGCGGCGCGGTACGGAGCGCGGCGGGTCTGGCTCCCGCTCAGCGTCGTCGCACAGGGACGCCGAAACCTCGAGACGTGAAACCATGCAGGAAGGCATTATCGGGTTGAGGTGGCGCATGCGCACCACACCGAAAGTTGTGTCCACAGAATGATTATATCGTTATGGGGAGGTGTCGAGCGATGCGATGCGCTGCGTTGCGCTGCTGATAGAGGCGGTTCTTGATCGATGGTGTGCCTCGGGCGCCGTTGAGGGGATGTGCGAGGACGAAGTAGAGCTGTTAGGCTAAGAGACGCAACGCCTTGCCTTGCAGGATCGCCAGAGGTAGGTACTGTCGGTAGGTACTATCAGTCGGGCAGTAGGAGATGGGCCGGCTCTAGACAGGCGGTGCTGTCATGGGAAGAGACTGTAAGAGAGGTATCGAAAGAGAAAGGCGAGTTGTCTGACGGTATGCGATGCGCATACGTAGTGACTGAGTAGATACTTGCGCGAAGATACCGGAGAGAAAAAAGCGGCAGGTCGCAGATGGCAGATCGCAAGTCGCAGAGTAGATGAAAAACGCAGGCCAGGAACGGGGGGGGCTCACCCCTTTTTGAAACCAGTGGAAGCCGCCGCTGGGAAGGAAACGTCGCCGTGATCGAGAGTACTCTGAGGACTGAGGCTGGAATGAGGCAACAATGTGGGAAGCAATAGTACCATAGGTAAACTGACTGGTCACATTATTTGGCAGACGTGAGACCCTTTTCCCTCTTTTCGTCGCAGGAGGGTCCGTTATCTGGCACCTCTCCCCCTTCCCTTACAAGGTAGGGTTCAGCTGGGTGGGCACACGGAGCTGGATTTCGGCTGCCATGGTTGGCGAAATACCTGCGGGTTTATAAACGCCTGACAAGGGTCCTAGTGATGTTCGGATGTTGTGACAGGATATTCATTCAGGGCATCCAGATTTTCCCATTTTTGCCCGATGAAATGCGAGTGTTGCAGTGGATCGTTCCAAGGGAGAATACCTGTCAGATTGGGATCGGATAACCAGCTATAAGGCGGTGGCAGTGGACAGCGGACGGGCGGGTAGGCGGACCGCAGGGGTGGGAGTCCCGATACGTTTCAGCCCGGTCTGTCAGTGGCCGGGGAAGTCAGGAACCAGCCGTTAGTCGCAGCCCTGAAATGGATGAAACCCTGGCAAAGAAAAGGGGATGCTGCTATCTGTTGGAGACGGCGTGACGACACCGCCTGATGCCTGGTGCTTGGTGCCTGAAGCATAGGTACTTCAAGTCGGTCCAGACCTAGTCGTGGACTTGTTGTGGTAGTAATAGGAATCATCGTAGCGGTAGTGCCCAACTTGAGCTTGGTGAGGCGGAATGTGCCAGGGTTGGGCCGATGAACCATATCGTTCGGCCAGGGCGTGCCTGAGTTGGCATCTCGTGGCCGATTCGTTCGTTACAATGACATTCCAGGGGATAAGCAGGGCAGGACTACCCCTTGCTGCCCGATTGAATGTTGGTTGTTCCTCCTTCGGACCTGGTTATTGAATGCCGGCCCAGTCCTGTTCGCTAGTATGCCAAATATGCCAAATCAAGGCAGGGAGCCCGAGGGTTGGAAAGGTCCCTGATTCGGGTAGCCTAGCAGTCGTGGCAAGTTATAATAAGTATGTCCTGTCAGGAAACATACTAGGTACGATGACCAGAAACAGCGAGCGTCCGTCCAGCATAGAATATTGTAACATTGTAGATCCTATCGCAGGAGGGTGCTCAGAGTGTGAAGTAAGTGAGCAGGTGCAATCCGGGGTAGACCCTCAACATAAGGTAAATGAGTTCTTGCATATCCACCAGCACTGGCATTGCTAGAGTAGAAATACAATGATAGACTGCAATCCTTTTACCCGGCCCGTTGCAATGTGGATGCGAGACGGTCAATAAAGGACGGTACAGTCCCGAATGATCAATCTCCCTGGGACCGCCCTGTTCCTGACGATCTGGATCTTCTCCCGCATCGCTTATTCCAGGGATCCAAGGATGCAGCTTATCGGCTGCCAGGCTGTGTCCTTGGGCTGCAAGTGCCCGATGCGCCGCCGAGAGCCTGTCAGAGGCCAGTATTCTTCCGGTACCTCACCGCCTAAACTGCGCCTAGAGGTACCTAAAGGGTACCTAGCCGCGACTTGGACCAACTTCTCCCGGCTTCTACCCGCATCTCGTCTCCGTCGTCTCCGTTTTCTCGTCCTCTCCGCCTTTTGACTCCCGCAGCCCGCGTGATCAACATGGCACACAGGCAAGAAGCAATCTCTCGGTCCAATTGCGATCCACCGGTTACTCTGCTTTTGGCTTCACGAGCATCACAAGATAGCCGACATTAAACCACCGGCCACTTTTCCGGCGCGCTGAGCTCCGCTAGAAGCATCTGGACCCGATTCATACTCACTTCAATTGTGACTGCTCTTACCTTACCGCCTCTCTTTTAGCCATTGACTGGCTGTTTACTGAATGCTTTCTCAGGTCTTTTCCGTAGAATGCCTCCTCCCTCGTCCAGCTCTGGCAGACGTGGAACTGCCAGTCTGCTTCTCAAAGGTGACGGTCAAAAACTCATCGCAGACCCTTGGCGAAGAGGCATTGGGACAATCGCGTGGCCCCTGGTTGGCTTGATCGATCCTTCGGACGCCTCCGCACCGGACATGGCGTGCTACTTTCCATCGGGCTGAAAAGTGGACCCGCAAGATGGAGTTACTGCGAGGGTGGTTGTCAAACTCGGTGCTCCTCGAAACGCTCCCCAACTTGAAGCCCACCCAGTTCAGCTTCCTGGGCCTCCTCGTCGGCCATACCACTCTCGAACTGTGGACGTCGGATCATGTGGTTATCAATCTGGCACGTCTCGATTGGCTCTCTTTGAGCAGCTCTAGAGGGTAAGGACGCAGGGTGAGCTCAGCTGTGACTGTAACACGGCTAAGAAACTGCGGAGGGGGAATAACGTCCCAAATCTCTGTTTCCGCTCGGCTTCGAAGGTCCCATATCTCTTGAGACCCGAGTTGTTTGACCTGGTCTAAGTGATGCTCTGGCTAGCCTCGAACGTTTACCCGCCAACCAAGGTGTTGGATTCCCTGAATGGCCCACGCCGTGAGACCAATCTTCGGTTCTCAATTGACGTTCGTCATTCATTTCTTGCTGGTCCATGACATTTCAAATAAACATTTCTAACGAGTACAAAAGTCATGCACCCTGAAGATTCAGAGTTCCAGATTCAAGTCTGAACCCAGCCCCAGGTCCTTTCCAGTTGGGAGGTGCTGAATTGATGGTGCCAATGTAGGTCTCGACACCGGCTGGTACGTTCGAGGCAATGCCCACTATTATGATATCTCATGTCGACAGGGTCCTACAAGGTTGGCCTACGTTCACCGGGCTCCACTAGGAGGTATCTCTATCACTGGTACTTCCCGAGTCCAGACACAGAGACAGCTAGCAACGCCAGCCACAATCTCATTCCAGGTTAAACATCATGTTCTTTCTCACCCAGACTGGCTCCCGGATTGGCTCGCTGCACCTACACAGTGGTTGCAAGTCCGGCAGAATCCCAAAGACAGCCCGCTTGGATTCTCATGTCGAAATCCCTGCAATGAACGTTTCTCCCGAGACAGGGCATGGTTCTTAGAGGTCAGGCTCATCAAGCTGTGACTCTGCTTAGTTTTGCTGTGGTGGAATCGCCGTTTGAGTGGTGGCCAGTGGCATGAAAACGCCATGAAGTCCTGGTGTGATAAAGTCACCTGTAGCTTGCTGCTGCTGAAGGTGTGGCGCCGAGTCTGTTTCAGGGGCGGGCATTCGTCTTGAATTTTGACCAGAACAACATGTCCTAGGTTGGCAGTGCCATTGGTGATGGGTCCGCATACAGGCTGGTCCATTAGTCTATCAAATGCCTCCGCGCACTGCTTGCCGGACCCTGATCCCCAACTTCAAGATCAGCAGGTGTTAGTCGTTCCTCACGTAGCAGTCGTAGCTGAGGTTAAGAAATGCCCTATCCGGCCACTCGTCAGAGCAGGAGTAACGAAATGTACAGCATGTACCGAAAATCCACCTTTTCACCGCGCCGGATACAATACCTTCAGTACCTACTGATAGTCGTAGTATTGCAGCGCCGGCCGAGGGAGGAGGGTTACTAGTAAGTCCGTTGTGACTTTGCAGTCAGCTGTTAAAGCGGCAACCTGATACGGTACAGCACTGTGCAGCTTACGGTAATTGAGTTGAAGACGCCAAGAAACCACTTTACGCGGTCGCGTCTTGAACGCGTCGACGTGTCGGCGCTCAAAGTTTCCCCCTCGAACTCCTTTATGGACACGCAAACACTTGTAGGCAAATCCAACCTCAACCACCACATTTGCAACCACCATGTCGTCAACACCGTCTTCGCGCCGTCGAGGACACTCGTCGCGGAATTCACAGTCATCGACTCCAGCAAGACAGTCTCAAACAACGCCTCGAAGTTCAAGGCAGGCCCCCAATGGAGGCGCCGCTGCTGCATCTTCTTCACCACTGTTTTTTCAATCCTCACCTGTTCGATCGACTCCTGCGCCACCCTCCCAGTTAGCAAGCGATGGATTGATCATTAGCTCTCCTCCGAGGCACTCTTCTGAGGCTGGGGACCGCGAGACTACACCTCGAGCATCAACTCGACCTGTTGCCGGTATGATTCTCCTCCTATCATGACGCTAGCACCCATCTCACCGCGACCTTTAGACTCGTCGCCCGTCAGATATGACCCTAGCTCGAGCCCTGGGCGGGCCTCCAGTCGTGTTCAATCCGATGTTCCTACAAGCAGCAGCGGTGGACTCTTTGTCCGTCAAGACCGACGCCCTCGTATTTCGACTCGCAGAGGCGACATCCATTCTGACGCATTTACTTCTTCTCCCTCCCAACGACGTCGAATTTATATTGGCGAAGATGGTTTGCCAGTCCGCGATGGGCAAGATCCAGCTTCTGAAGCAACATTCTCCAACCTCAACCCGGACACTTCTGAAGCCGATGCTATGGGAGGGGATTCAACTAGAGTCATCTGGGGTACAAACATCTCCATACAGGACTCTATGTCAGCATTCAAGAATTTCCTATATAACTTCACAAAAAAGTATCGTTTATGGGCGGATGGTGCAACCGAGGAAGAGACGCGGGCATTAGGACCTGTCGCCGAGGAAAAAGAATATCTCGAGATGTTGCAAAACATGCGTAAGCTTGGTGTGCATGGCCTCAACCTGGATGCCCGCAACCTCAAGGCATACCCTCCGACCTTGAAACTGTGGCATCAGTTACAAGCCTACCCACAGGAAATCATCCCACTCATGGATCAGACAGTCAAAGAGGTGATGGTGGAACTGGCGCAGAAGGAAATGCAGGAATTGCAACGGTCTCACGATGCTACGGGTGCTTCGCGAGCTCGAAATGGCAGTTCAATGCCTCCTTTGCCGCACTCTGATATTGAGAGTGTGGCTACGCCGACTGCAACGCCTGCAGCAGCGGCTGAAGAGCTTCCCAACCTTGTCGAAGAGGCCGAGATCCGGCCCTGGAAAGTTCTGCCCTTCGGTCTAGACCAAGCGGTCAATATGCGTGACCTTGACCCCAAGGATATTGACAAGCTGATCGCCGTCAAGGGTTTGGTCATTCGAGCCACTCCAGTCATTCCAGATATGAAGGAGGCTTTCTTCAAATGCAGCGTTTGCAACCATACCATGTATGTGTCGATTGACCGTGGTAAGATTGCGGAGCCAACTGAATGCCCCCGGCAAGCCTGCAAATCCAAAGATAGCATGGACATTGTCCACAACCGATGTGTGTTCGCGGACAAGCAGGTAATCAAGCTGCAAGAAACTCCCGATTCAGTGCCAGACGGGCAAACACCACACAGCGTCTCTCTTTGTGTCTATGACGAGCTTGTGGACGTTTGCAAAGCTGGCGACCGGGTAGAGGTGACGGGAATTTTCAGAAGTAATCCTGTTCGAGTCAACCCCCGTCAACGGACAATCAAAGCTCTTTTCAAGACCTACGTCGACGTTTTGCACATTCAAAAAATCGACAAGCGGAAGATGGGCATTGATACATCCACAATCGAGCAAGAACTTTCCGAGCAAGCAGCAGGCGATTCCGAAGGGACAAGAAAAATCTCGGCCGAAGAAGAAGCTAAGATCAAAGAGACGGCAGCTCGTGAAGATATCTACGAACTCTTGTCCCGGAGTTTGGCGCCCAGTATCTACGAGCTGGACGATGTCAAAAAGGGCATTCTGTTACAGTTGTTCGGAGGCACGAACAAATCCTTCGAAAAGGGCGGGAGCCCCAAGTACAGGGGCGACATCAACGTCTTGCTCTGTGGTGACCCCTCTACATCCAAGTCACAGCTTCTGCAATATGTCCACAAGATTGCCCCTCGTGGAGTGTATACATCAGGCAAAGGTTCATCGGCTGTGGGTTTGACAGCTTACGTGACCCGGGACCCCGAATCAAAGCAGCTTGTGCTCGAGTCAGGTGCCTTGGTACTTTCGGATGGCGGCGTGTGCTGCATCGACGAGTTCGACAAGATGAACGAATCGACCCGCTCGGTCCTACACGAGGTCATGGAACAGCAGACCGTATCTATTGCGAAGGCAGGCATCATTACGACACTGAACGCCAGAACCAGTATCCTCGCGTCTGCCAATCCAATTGGAAGCAAATACAACCCAAACCTCCCCGTGCCGCAGAACATCGATCTTCCTCCCACTTTGTTGTCCCGATTCGACCTTGTGTATCTGGTTCTAGACCGTATCGACGAAGTCAACGACCGACGCCTCGCCAAACATTTGGTGGGAATGTACCTAGAAGACACTCCGGAGAATGCGTCTCGGGAGGAAATTCTTGTAAGTGTCTTCCACTGACATTGATGCGACCCTGAGCTTTGTGCCATTTCTCGAGATCGTTCGTTGTGCTGACTCATCTTTTTTAGCCGATTGAATTTTTGACGGCATACATTTCGTACGCCCGGTCCAATATCCACCCAGTCATTACACGACCAGCTGCGACGGCCCTGACGGACGCCTACGTGCAAATGCGCTCGCTAGGAAACTCCATTCAATCCTCGGAGCGACGCATCACTGCGACGACGCGACAATTGGAATCAATGATCCGGCTGTCGGAGGCACATGCTAAGATGCGACTGTCGTCCACCGTCACCGAAGACGACGTTGCCGAGGCTGTTCGTCTGATCAAATCTGCCATCAAGGCTTCCGCGACCGATGCCCGTACTGGTCTCATCGACATGGGGCTCTTGTCCGAGGGAGTCAGTGCCAGCGACCGCCGACGCAAGGAAGATCTCAAGCGCGCCGTGCTGGCTGTCGTCGATGACAATGATGCTGTGAGATCGGGCAACGCCATTCGCTATTCCGATCTGTATCGCCGTGTGGCTGAGGGCAGTTCTGTCGAAGTCGATGGTGCTGAGGTACAGGAAGCCTTACGCGCCTTAGAGCAAGAAGGAAAAGTCCAGATAGTTGGTGAGGGTGCCAGGAGGAGCGTGCGCCGGATCACGGGTGTATAGAACCATGTTG
Source organism: Exophiala dermatitidis NIH/UT8656 (assembly GCF_000230625.1). NCBI lineage: Eukaryota > Fungi > Ascomycota > Eurotiomycetes > Chaetothyriales > Herpotrichiellaceae > Exophiala > Exophiala dermatitidis. Next base: position 718,781 of record NW_008751653.1, read on the forward strand.
CGCCTGTCACAACCCGGTCTGTCTGGTGTCCAGAGTATTCCGCCGATTGGAAGTCTCTCCTGGCTCTACATTGTGCCGTTGGAGTTTGACACACCTGTGACGTATAATGAAAGGGTCTCGATGGAAATCAGGAGTGGGGATCCCGGGCGTTTGGGTGTCGTTATGTATAAGCCTTTATGTATGTTTTCGGGGTGGGCATGTCAGATACATCTTAGCTGCTGGCCAGCAGTACGAATGATTGAATCGATGTTGCTGATGTGCTGAAGTCCTAAACAAAACATTGTTCAGATGATGCTCAGTTAAGCCACGCTGAACGACTTGTTTTACATGTCACAAAGTGCAAAGGGGGGACACCTTTGAAGAGACCATGATGCATTGTATATTGCCCTATGAACCATGGCGTTGAGGAGCAATGCCCCTCTGAGGCCCCAGTCCGAAGTTTCCAGCAGTAAATGTACTACTTGGTATTGTACAGACCCCTCCAAGTCTCTCCTATTGGTTCGCAGTGGACACACTCCGAGTGGGACAATATGAGACGAAAGGTGTCAAATCCAATGCTCAAGAACTCCTACAAGGGGTGGCTTGCCGTCGTACACTGCCCCGTCGATGTTGGTGATTTGCAAGGATCCACCAGTGAGCCCCTTATCGGCCTTGTCATTGGCCGAGGACCCTCCGTTATTGCCTGTTTGGATTTTTCGTATTCTAATAAATGCGAAAAATGCGGGTGGGTCAGAGGTCTGGGACCACAGCACCACTGTTGGTTCTCAGGCAGCTTTTATATATAGTATGGGACAGCATTTGCGGGACCTAGCAACGCGAGGAAAAGATGATATACATATATATAGGTGGGGAGGCAACCCCCAGGGATTCAGGTTGAAGGCCGGCCTCTGTTCAATTCCACCCAGAAAGACACAGACAGAATGGCCAACAACACCACCACTCTCTCAGGACCGCCCTACGGCCCCATGGCCAACGGGACTGTCATCGTCGTCTTCTATGAGTACTTGCCTCAACGAACGGCTGCTCTGGCATTCGTCGCCCTGTTCGCGCTGGCGACGATCGTCCAGCTCGTTTATCTTTTTGTGCTGCGTCCGAGACCGTGGTATTTCATCCCTTTCATCCTCGGCGGAATCGGTAAGCTGGACTTAATATATAGACACCCTCCTTTCAACTTGATTTGGACTTACCAGCTAACCCTTGAGCTCTTCGTGCAGCCGAAACATTCGGATACTACGGACGCAGCGAATCGCACAAGGACCCTCGATCACTCGGCCCCTGGATCATGCAGAACCTTTTGCTTCTAGCGGCGCCGCCGTTCCTCGCCGCAACTGTATACATGATCTTCCGACGACTAACAAACGCGCTGGACGCGAACAAGTTGTCATTCATCAGTCCTCGATGGCTCACCAAGATTTATGTTCTGATTGACATTGCATGCATCGCGTCGCAGTTCGCGGGCTCGGTCATACCGGCATCAGGGGATCCAGCTGCCATTGAGCTCAGCAAACATATCATCCTGGGTGGCCTGATTGTGCAGCTCGTTGCCCTTGCTTTGTTCATCTTGTTCTGTTGGCAGGTCCACCATCGGTTGAGCAATACGGCGACGGAGAAAGTGCTGCGCTTCAAGTATTCTAATGTGCGCTGGCAAATGCATTTCGGGGCATTGGAGCTGGCCACGGCATTGTTGCTCGTGCGAAGCTTGGTCCGCATGATCGAATATGTGCAGGGTTCCTCGGGCTTCATTGCTTCCCACGAAGTTTTTATCTATGTATTTGATGCGGTCCCGATGGTCTTGTTGATGGCGGTATTTGGCATCTTACATCCTCAGAGATTGGTGAGGGATGCACACCGTCCGAGAGATGCCCAAGAACTGTGTCCATTGGGTGACTGAGAATGGCGCCGAAATATCGGGTATGCATGCTGCTTGCCGCCTTCAGTATATGGTAATGTTGGCAGGCTCGGGCACTAGTTGGTAGCATTCAAGAGTCCTCATCCTGGGAGAGCTGGACACTTACTATTCTGGACGGACCTCTCGAGAAAGGGTATTTGATCAACTTGCCGTTGCTCATCCACTACGCTGTACAGTGGGTGTCACGTCGTCCATACAGAAGCTGCGGGCTTGTAAGCTATGCTGTCGGGCAAAGGGCGTCCTCGGACATGATAATCTCGGATCAATTGACATGGTCCCCACGGAGAGGAGGGTTTTGGGTTGGTAGTCAGCAACTGAGGTCGCTACCGTCGAAAATTGTTGACAGAAGCAGCTTGTAGTTCAATTATAGTGATGGCATGATTATCTCCACTAGTGATTGACGCTTGATTCGGCCCTTGGCTTAATATAGTTCTGTAGGAATGACTGAAATGTTCGGTTGTAGCCTGCCTGATCCGGAGCATCCTCAGCCTAACCGCAAAGCAGACAAACGAGGCAAACACGGCAAACACGCCCGACCTCAGCGTCGTCAGCTTCAACTGGACATCATATTTTGCCTCCGATATCTAGGTTGAGAGGATCTTTCATATATGCTGTAGTGACGGTGTGCTCCAAGTCAGGACGAACAGACGTGTTATTGCTCGGTACATGAGTCAACCTGCCAGAAGACGGACGCATCGAAAGTCCAGGAATGGCTGCATCCACTGCAAACGACGTAAAGTGAAGGTCAGTTTAAAAGAACAGACCTCATGGCCCTGTTTTCTTTCATGAGTGTACTTTGGCATATGCAGTCACATCCTAACATTCACTCCAGTGCGACGAGGCGAAGCCGGAATGTTCCAATTGCGTGCGCTTCGGGCTGCATTGTGTCACTGCCCAGCATGGTCACTCTGTTGAATCGCGCACTGTCTCCCCGAACACGACACCAACACCAACGCCATCCGCCTCGGATGGGTCGACGCGTCGTGGAAGAGGCCGTCCTCGTAAGAAGTGGGCGGTTCTCGACCACGTCCAAGCAGGTGAATCTGACGAAACGATTCTCAAGGGGTACAATGCAACCGCCTCCACACCCCTACCACCGTCACCGCCGGGGGCCTCTCCTCCGTTACCAGAGCTAAATTGCCGCCTGCATACCTTGGATGTCGAGCTGATGGTTCAATGGACCGGCATGACCGCCATGAGCATGTGCAGTGCCGTTTCTCGAACAGATCCTACATATGCGTACTGGGCGTTCGAAGTGCCCCGTCTAGGAATGGAGCACCCTTTCATTTTGCACCTGATCTATGCCTTTACCGGCTTCCATCTCGATCACATCCGAAAGCAGGCCGGCAAAGCACCGAAATACAGAAATTTGAGTGCTGCACATTTTGCAACCGGACTGAGCGGTTTCAATAAAGTCCTCCCCACCCTAGACGACAGCAACCGCCACGCTTTTGGGCTTGCCGGAGTGTTGGTGTGCTTCTGCGCCTTTGCAGACGGACCATCGAGCAGCGCGGGCTACGGCCAAGCCTGTAGTACTACCGGCAGTGATGGCCAGGTCGTGCCATGGCTGTCGCTCATTCATGGCGTGCGGACCCTCAAGAGCAACGAATCGTCCAGTCCATCTGACCGGCCGCCACAACCACAATCACAGTCACAGACGACCGACGACAACTCGACGAGAGAGGGCCTCGCAGACATGTCGATGCTCAACGTCGCTCCACGAATCGATTGGGAGGAACCGCTGCGCCAGCTTCACGATCATATTCTTCTCTCCTTCAGCTCCAGCTCCGCATCATGTTTGGTCAAAGCCTTTGAGAGCCTCGTGCTTGTCTACGAAGCGACCTTTGGGAGAAAGGACGGCACCAACCGCGCTCCTCCCAAGTATCGCTACGTCTTTGTCTGGCTGTATTCGCTGACAGACGAATTCGTCGATCATCTGCTCCGCAAAGAGCCGCTGGCTCTGCTTCTCTTGGCTTATTATGCCGTTCTAATCCGAACAATGGAGCATCGGTGGTTCATGCAAGGTTGGGCCGAGTATCTGCTCATGTCGGTCCGCGGTCTTGTAGGTGAGGAGCTCGCCCGATGGCTGGTCTGGCCTGAGAACCAGATCCAGCGGGATTTCAGGACGGAAAGAACAACGTCAAACAGGCGTTGAAAAATAATATAGAGTCCCAGGCGGGCGGTAGGTACCCTAAACTCTGCCCTACCCAAACCCACTGCGCAGCCTACTCGTAACTAGCACGTCTTTCGACAAAGGCTTAGTACGCCTCGGTTGGCAGCCTACTTACTCATGCAATCGAGCGCGAACTCTTAGAATTCATATCGTTACATGCGCATACCTTTGGTCCATCCTCGTAGCAGTGCTCTGTGATATTGCTCAGAAGATCGATCGAGCAGTTTAAGTAGGTTGACGCAGGTTGACGCAGGTTGACGCAGGTTAAAGCAGATTGCTGCAAATTGGGCACATCGAGGCAGGTTGGGCAGATTAAGATAGGTTGAGGTAGGTTATCAAAAGTACATCAAGTATAACCGAGAGGGAGGGTCCGGAGTATTCAGCTTCCGAACTTTTAAACTTAGAAAACTGGGACCCGGGGCCCAAGTTGGGGACCCCTTTCACACACTCACGGCTACAACGTACAGCCTCCTATTTACGACAATCACCAATGTTCATGTGTTACCGAAAGTGGTCCCTTGTGCCGAAACACCACTGCTGCCTGTCGCCCAAGGCATTCTTGACGCTGCGGAACGCTCGCTACGAACCAAGGTAACTCCAGTGCCAAGACCTGCTGTCCAGGTCACACCCTCCTTGCCAGAAATAAGATCGAAGCAACCCATTCTCAATCGTGAATCACGACTTGTTAGACCCTCCGGAAATCTTTCAGATGAAACCGATCAATCCTACGGTCAATGAAGACAGGCCTGCTCTACTTGGAAGTACTTCTTGGGATGGAGCTGACGCATACGAGGCGGGGGGTGAATTCCACCAGCGAGCCACAGCATTCTTTGCTGCGGTGAAATGGGACCAGCTCGTGTCTCTCTCTTCAAGACTTCGCGGCGGCATACCTTGCACCCTCGGGGAGAAGTTCTCTATGGGTCACTCCAACATGGTCCGGCGAATCTTATTCGAGGACGGTACTAGTTGGGTTGCTAGGCTTAGATTACCACGGCTGAGAGCAGCCGTAGGTGGTCGCGAGACGCTCGACGAGGCTGAAACTCTAAAGGTAGAGGTTGCTAGCATGAAGTTCTTACAGTACGTCAATTGCGGGAATGTATAGGAGCTGTACTGATCTTGTGCCCCTGGAGAAGAACCAAAACCTGTATTCCCATTCCGAAAATCTACGGTTACAGCGTTGATGCGAAAAATGAAGTTGGCGCTCCCTACATCCTGATGGATTACATCAATGGAAGCGTTGCGACGGAATTGCGGATGGCGAAAAATTGCGACGTAGGCTTGTTCGGTACATTCCACCAAGATCGCAAGTTTCGAGAACAAATGGCTAGGATTCAGGTTACGCTGTCCTCGTTCGAATTTGACCGGATTGGAAGTCTCTATCAGGACGAAATTACATCGGAATTCTTCATCGGGCCAGACGCAGAGACTGGGAAAGGGCCTTGGATGTCTTCAATGGACTATTACGCTGACCTTGCCAGCCACGCGCTCCAAGATTGTGTGGCTAATGCAGGGGCTGATGTCCAAACGAGCTGGTCTTTTGCAGTTCCCGTGCTCTTCAAGCACCTCATCTCGTTGTATGGCCACGACATCACCAGTGAAGGCCCTTTCAAGCTGACGAATCGTGATTTCGGAGCCCACAACCTTCTCGTGAACAACGATTTCGAAATGATTGGCGTTATCGACTTGGATGGAGTCCTGGCTGCGCCGATTGACATGGTCGCACAGTATCCGCAGCTGTCAGGACTAGCGCGCGAGCCTCCCGGACATATTGAGACCAGACCACTTGCAATTGATCGCATCGCGAGGACAACCCCAAAACTCGAAGAATACAAAAACTTCGTGGAAACAACCGAAGCCCAATTGGACCCCAAGGAGAAGGGAAAACCAACGATTGCGAATTTGTTATTATCAGACGCTGCGAGCATAGTCCAAGGGCTCCTATGTTATGCGGGTCACCAAAAATTCGTGAATGATAAGTGGATGGAAGCATATTGCAAGCTCCTCCGCAAGATTTCATGTCCCCAAGACTCACGTTTATGACCAATGCAGGCTTAATCACATCGGTTTGCAAAAATTATGGGGGAAAGCCGCAGGCTGTCGATGACCTTCTTCTTGCCTGGCTGCAGCCCGACCGGTTTCAGTGAGTTGACCAGGCCTCCCATTCCCACGCCACAGTAGAGAGCCATGTGTGATCACCGAGTCTTGCTACCAGGCCATCTGCTTTTTGCTCCGTTCATTTGGATCATTGGCATCGTTAGATTAGCCTGATGTTGCTAAATACTCGGCCCCTACCAATCGAGTTCGTGGACTACTTCGAGTATGCGCATAATTTGCCTTACGAGGATGGGCAAGCTTTTCGGCTAATAAGGGTTCGAATACGATAATGGAGATGGAAAGTCTTCGTGTCGAGCTTCCGAGGTCGAACTCCCTGTTTCTCTGTTTCGAAACAACGGGGTTCGTTACAGCCTGTTCCTCAGCATCAGGTTCCGAGCTTACAACCTCCATCACCAATTCATAAAACGAAGTGATTATTTAGCCCCAGTCGCCGGACATCATGAAGGTCCCAGGACATTCAGGGACTTTACAGGTATATATTGTAAGTTGAATAGACTCTCAGTGGGAATAGAATGGTATGTCACAGTCTGAACATGTGGCGACGGACATACCAGGTATCTTTCAAGTAATCGTTACGACTAAGTGGGATTGTGTGTGAACTTGGCTTATTTTGATCAACCTCAATTTTGTCTATTTCCCTCACACGACCTATGGAAAAGACCAAAGAGCACCGGGCTAAAATCCTGGCTTAGGATTATGAATGTCATACCCAGCATGGTGCCTCTGTCAGACATAGAAAAAATGGAAGCGAACGAGCTTGACCCGGACCGGGTCCTGGATTGAACGCCATAGGCCACAAACTGTGCCCTAAACCACGACCGTGACTTGTCCAAAGCCCGCAAGATCCGCCACACTCATTAGTGGCTCACATAACAGCGGAGATGAAAAGACGCCCGGCGCCATGCTGTTGTTGTTATGAGACCCAAAGAAAGAAAGCCCGTGCCCTTTTGATTCCAGCTCCGGCTCTAACGTAATAGCACACACCAGCAGGATAGAATTTCCCTCCAAAGAAATTGGAAAACCGAGCCATTTCACCATCCCATATAGCCCCAACCGTATCCTGCCAGAGAATTCCCCAGACAAGACAAGAATCATGCCGTAAAGTTGTAGACTCGGACCTCACCGTCCTCGCCACCACTACACATGCGACTATCACTCAAGCCGATGCAAGTAACTGGGCCCGCATGTCCAGTAAACGTGCGTTCACACTTGCCGGACCGAGGGTCCCACACTTTGACCATGCGGTCTTCGGCTCCAGAGACAATCCGCAGGGTGTCGGCAGCAATAGCCCAAACGCCTTCGACATGCCCAAAGAACTTCCTGATACATCGACCGGAATGCACATCCCACAACCGAATGGTGGAGTCCAATGCAGAGGTTAGCATGTACCGGGGCGGTTGAGGTCGATCGGGTTGAGAGCAGAACAGGCCAGCATGGTCGGTATGGAAGGAAGTGGGAAACCCGCCATTTTCCGTGTCGACCGTCAGATGACTGTTGGGGGTTCCCGGTTCGGATTCTTCCTGGTCTTCCTCTTCATCGGCCTCAAATTCGCGGGGCAGAGGCAGGACCTGCTGCACCTGGCCTACGTGACCTTCGAAAGTGTGGATACATTTCTTGGTATCCAAGTCCCACAATTTGACGGTGCAGTCGTCAGATGCAGTAAAGATGGTGCGAGAGGCTGTATCGATCTTGACCGAGTTGACCCAGTCGGTGTGGCCGCGAAGGGTAAAGACCGAGCGGTCCTGGAAATTCCATACCCTTGCAGTGTGGTCGACGGACCCGGACACTAAAATGCTCGAGTCAAAGTGGAGCGCAATCACGCCTTCGGTGTGGCCGTTGTATGTTGCAATGCATTCGCCCGTTCTCCAATTCCAGACCTTGAGAGTCTTGTCAAGACTCCCACTGATCAGCTTGTTGTCATCAAACTGCAGGCAGCGAATGCCCATTGCATGGCCCCTCAGTGTTCGCAGCTCTTCGCCAGTGTCTAGATTCCAGATTTTGATGGTGGCGTCGTATGAACCCGTGGCCAGGATATTGTCGTAGAACTGCAGCGACATAACTCCATTGGAATGGCCCCTCAGGATCTTGATGCTGCAGCGTCCATATTTCCAGTTGGTGCCGACCTTGAATCGGTCTTTATAGACATCCTTCCATGGGCGGGTTTTTCTACAGGATTCGCTGTCGCTGGCGCCGAGTGGCGGTCGTCTGGTGGCTACTGGGGACAGTCGGCCATCAGATGACTTTTCAATGTCGGAATGTTCATATAGGCACTCGCTTTCAGAGGATACCGGAGCGCCTGGTTGAGCGTCCTCATCTTTTACTAGGTCGGGGGTAAGTGCCGTGTTGCCAGCCGCTCGAAGTTCTATCTGTCTCTTCGAGGCACGCAGCCTTCTTCTTTCAAGGAGCGGCAAACCCCAGCCACACTTGGTGCATTTGCGGTCAATATGCTGCTCGCACATGCGGTGCCAGACAACGTCGTCGTCCGCTAGCTCTCTCCACCTCCGGGACACTTGTGCAGCCTTGCACAGAGAAGTTGTGTCCAGGAAGCATAGGATGCGAAATGCGACTTCCGGTGGGAGAGCGGAGATAAAATCGATGCGAATGAGCTCGCGAACGTTTGCCGAGAGGAAGGAGAGTTGCGAGAAGCAGCATTGTGCGAGAATGCCTTGCAGCATAAGATTGCGGTGTTTGGATGGTGCCGCCGAGAACAAGGACCAGACCTGGACGATGCCCTGTCGGTCTTCCTGTGAGAGGGCTTCGAGCTCTTTTTGCAGTTTGTCCATCGATGGCTCATCCGCTTGCCGGCGACACAGCAGGTCGGGTCGGTGTCGATAACAGAACTTGGAGTTTGCGTCCTTGTTCTCTTGGAAGATACCCGGAGGTCTTCCGGGCTTTCCCAAGGGCGCGTATTGCGAGGGAATGTGCTTGGCCAAAAACGGTGCTACTGTCTGGCGAGCGTGCTTCGCGGTGGAAGCAATTGTGATGCTTTTGTCTTTTTGGGTGTCCAGCACGTGCTGGAGATGTCTCGTGTCTTCACAGTGGTCTTCACACTTGTGATCCTCCTCGTCTTGTTGTGGGTTGGGCCGCAGTCTCTTCCGGGCAGGTTCTTCCCATTCAGTGTCCGCCATATCTTCTCGGGGGTGTTTCGTATGAAGGTCGAAAGGCATGTCGATGCTCACGAGGGCATTCGAGAGGGCAAAAGAACTTTTACATGTCGTGCTCATCTGGCGGGGTGCTGTCTTTCTCTAGTCCGGCTGTCGGACTTCGGGGACTTCGGTTATCGGGCTTTAGGTATTGACCGTGTTTTTGCGACGAGAAAAAAGGAAAGGAAGAGGGATTGAGGTTGTACAAAGGCAGATCAAGTGCCCAGAAACGATGTCTTGGATTATGCGACCAGATCCCAGGTGATTGATGCACAGCAAAGGGGACAAGCTGTGCTCAGAGAAGTGGTGGTATGGCGTGAGATGGCAAAATTGCGGCGTCTGACGGCAGCGAGAGTTGAGTACCTTGAGGACACCGAGAGTGATCACGGGGAAGCAGGAAGAACCAGCACCGCCAGGATGGGAGCAGTGGAGAGGTGCCTAAAGTATAACTAAAGTACAAATCCGCCGCCTTTCCGAGCATCTAAGAGGTTATTTTCTGGGCTAAATCTCACCATTATTTTGTGGTTGGCAGAAATTCAATATAAGCTCTGACTAGCTCCGGTGCCGTCCGGAGTCTAGAGTCTGCAACTTTCAGTGACTGGCTGCTCGGGCTCATGCTCCATCGCTCCGCCCAGTGGAACTTCAGCCACCAGCGATGGCGTGCTAGATGATGTGATTTCCATCATTTCTTGGGCCATTTCGTTCTTTGCCGGTGGACACCGCTGGCTGTCTAACACGCGACGACGGAGTCGAAGGCGACAAAGGCGACGACGACCATCTGGCCCATCCCAGGTACCTGCGTCTGCTCCTTAGTATTCGAGATTCATTCCTAACTCCATCCCTCTGCTTCCTGCGGGCCATCCTATCTTACCAACACCGGGTGTCTATTCCGACCCCGCGCTGGGGTGCGTAGTATTGACACATTGTTGACATCTGCCTAAAGAACCATCGCAATCGCTTCGGCATATTTTGAGACAACGGTGCTGTTCTGGTGAGACAGAACACTCGAGGCTGATTAATCTGTCCTTGTCGACGACTGCCCTTCCAGGACTGTTTTCGACGATCTCGATTGTCGTCAGTGTCGAACAAAATGGTCTGACGGGCTGAATATTTGATTGCCTTCCATCAGGTAGTACTTCATCACTCGTCTCCGCCATGGCGCAATCGCCGCACCGTGCCCAACAGCATCCTTCCACTCGTTCGTCGCCCTCGCAATCCATGGATGTCGCTAGCCCTGCGGCTTCAGTCGGGACGCTCGTTTCATATCTGGTTGCTTCCAAGCGTTCCCTTGGTAGCATTCATCTGGTCCATCGAGCCACGACCATCCTCTCAGACGCACGTGCATCCGTCGAGTCGACCACTGCTCTCCTTGCGAAAACGACCTACCTACGTCGCTCCTTGGCTTCCCAGTTGAAATTATTACGTGCCATCCTGTTCGAGTTAGAAACCGCCGCGCAGGGGATACAGGAGGAGTTTCAGGCTGTAATTAAAGAGTTGGACGATACTGGCGCAAGACTGCTTGAGGCTATTGACCTTCTGAAGCAGACACGGATTGAGGACGCGTTTAAGCCTAATCCCCGTACACAATCACAAGATGTCGCCGACAAGGAGACTCTACATGATTTTGTGGACGACACGGGCGTGGAGAATATCAGGCAGGCGATGGAAGTAGCCATCGACAACGTGCAGAATTCGCAAAATGAAATGAACCAGTCAATCGAGATCCTCGAGGAAGATTTGCAGACTATCAGTGATGTCCTCACCAACAGAACCGAAGCGTCAGACCCGGAAAGCGGGCCACGGCAGCCGGTTATATCCGTCATTCTACGTTCTTTAGAAGACCATGCCCGAGAAATGGCCCAAGGGCTGGAGAGCCTTGTTCGGCATTTCGACCTCTGCGTCACCGCCATCAAGCACACCGAAGGTGGGGGCGAGGCGGTTGTCCAGACCGTCAAGGCGAACGTTGATGACCTTCCCGAAGCGGTCGGCATGGCGATGGACGAGCTGCAAGCCCCAGCCCAACCGATGAATGAAGAGGAAAGACTCGAAATGTTACAAGTACTAGAAAACGACGCCGCCGAGGTCGACGAGGTCGTGATGGAACTCCAGGACCGCAATGCTGAGATGGAGGCTCAACTTGACAAGATCCTCCAGTGGCGAGAGCGGCAGGAGAACGCTTATGCAGACGTCAACTCTGCATTTAAGCTCCTGGACAAGATCTCGGCGCGGTTGTCCAACTACGTGGCCGAGACCGCACGCCATGCCTCCCGGTGGAACGAGGAGAAGGCCAAAATCGAAGATGGGATTGGCGGCATGGAAGAACTTTGCAACTACTACGCCAACTTTCTGCACGCGTACGACGGCCTCATTGTCGAAGCCGCTCGACGCCGGACGGTCCAGAAGCAGATGGAACGCATCGTTAATGACGCCCACTCCCAGCTGGAACAACTCTACCAACAAGACCAGCAGTTGAGACTAGAGTTCAAGGATAATATGGGCGAATATCTTCCCAGCGATATATGGGATGGGGTCAATGCCTTGCCGCCGCGTTATACCATTACTAGTGCCGACGAAGACGGTGGGTTCGCTGCTAGTGTGCCGGAACTGCCTAGAAAGACTGTCGAGAATGCCTTGAGACGGTTGAAAGGAGGCAGATAGAGTTACCGGCAGGCTCTGCATTACTATCATAGAATAAATACACGTTAGCAAGTATTTCTTCCCAGCTTGGCTTCGCAGAAGTTCCCCATGACTGGCAGTCTTGTCAATTTTCTCCTATGGTTCAGTGTACTCTTTGTATATCATGGCGCCATTCCATTGCCGAGATGCAGGCAGAAAGACACACATGCACAGGCAATATTGATGGTGGAGAGTTAGTAGAGAAGCCGAGAGGTTGCGTGGATAAGATCGACAACCATCTCTGCCGGCTTTCATGCTATCTCTCGTCTGCTCATCTCAAGTGTATGATATTTTTGTTTCTTCATCTTAAGCAGGAAAATGGGTTGACGACGCCAGTTGACGACGCCGCGGCATGTACAAACTATGAGGCGTGCTGGTAGGGGCCGACAGTGCTTGCTTACCTGCAGCTGAATCTCACTGCGTCAACCGCTCGGGTTGGACCCAGGAGTGGCCAGTCAGTAAAAATGATGTCGATGGTGACATTCGTCAGGAATTGAGAAGACGACTATGCTGTTACCCGGAAATGTCGTGTCTGGTAATGCCCTGCGCACTGCCTTAAGACAGCAGTCGTGGCTTCTACCGTTTCGTCCGGCTGGAATCCTTGACCATCTTCTTCTTGACATTCTTGGGAATCTTGGTGGCTCGCTTCTCGCGCTTCTCTTCCTTGACCTTGCGCTTGTGTTCACGCTTTGCGTCTTTGTCCTGGAACCGCTTGCCGCGCGGTTGGGCTGGGTCTTCTTCTTCCTCGTCTTCATTTTGGTCTTCGCTCTCGTCTTCCCCGGAGGAGCCATCGTCGCCGGCACCCTCGCCGTGACCAGTACACTCTTCTCTTGGTAGAGGAACACCTTCGCCTGCTTCCTGATCCTGATCTTGGTCGGAAACAGTGGGATCTTGCGCCTCGGCCTGTTTGATAGCGCCACCAGCAGATGAGGCAGGCGCGCTGGAATCCGGGGTTTCCTTTTCGCCTTTCAACGGCGCCAGCAGATCCTTGTACACCAGAGCATCACGGCCGGTGACTTTCAAGTTCTCGGCATCAAGTTCGGCGTCGTAGACTTCGTCCAACGTCTGCGGAATGTACTGTTTGCGGAAGACTTCTGTCTCAACCTCATCTTCTTCCTCATCCGTTCTTTCGGCCAGCATTTTATCGATTTCCGCACGTAACGTGTCAATCTCCAGCTGGGACTCATTGGCAGCTTGTTTTGTGATGAACAAGTAGACTTTCTTGTCCGACAAGACAGCCACGCCTTGTCTTTTAAAGAAATCATTGACGTTTTTGATATCCATGCGCAAGAAATCCAAGCTTCTCGGATGGTCCACCTCCACGCTCTGGCTCACGTCGATGATGTAGGGCCGATCCTTGTGCCATAAGATATTGTACTCGCTCAGATCGGCGTGAACCAATTTACACTTTTGCAGCATGATGCGCATGTAGGCCAGTAACTCAATATAGACGTTACGCCATCTAGACTCAGACTCTTCCTCGGCGAACTCGACGTCCTTGAGTCGAGGCGCCGCCTTGCCCTTGCTGTCGCCCAAAAAGGTCATGGCGAGGACATGACGTTTCAGATACAGTGGCTCCGGCGATGGAATGCCTGCCGTGTGGATGCGTTTGAGGTTCCGCATCTCCTTCTCCGCCCACAGCTTCACCATGGCCCGGTTGTCGCCCTTATTAAAGCCTTTGCGGAACCGGAATTCTCCTGCGACATACTTCTCGCGGTCTTTGAAGACGAGAATGCTCGTTTTGTACACTTTAATCGCGACGTGTCGATCCGGCTCGTCTGGGTTCTCCGGTGAGGCAGCCAGAGCATGGTACACGTTGGCTTCTTTGCCGGTTGAAACCGTGCCGTTGATCTCGGACACGATGCCGGCATTGATCATTTGAAACAAAATCTTCCGCGTCTTCGGGTCGAGCACTTGTTCAGTCGTCGCGCGGTCGCTCTTGTCCTTGTGTCGCTCGTCCCCGTCATCGCCCCGACCGGACTTTTGGTACTCGTCATAATCGGATATGTTGAGCTTGGCCAGTTTGCTTTGGGTCGTTTGTTCGGACGACAAGGCTGCCGACTGTTGCGGATTCGCTTTCGGATACTGCCATACTGGCACATTCGGATTCGCACGTGCCTGGTTGAGTCGTTTCTGTCGGTTGTATGATTTGGTCAAATCCGCCGGATTCGATGACCCCAAATAGTCCGGGTCAAAGAGTTCGTCGTCCTCTTCATCCTCGTCAAGGGATGAGTCTGAGAGCTCTTCGTCCTGCGCATCCTTGTCAAGAGACTCGGGGCCAAAGTCCACTGGATGTTGTCTTTGTTGACTTTGAATGGCTTCACTGTCCACGTATCCGCGGTTGGGCAGGAATGTATGTGATGGTGCAACTCCGTCGGCAATACCTCTAGATGTGTCGTCTGCCATTGTCACAATGTTTGGAGGGTTCCGGGCCTTGACATATTTCTAGAATTGTTTTATCATGAGTCTGAAGGTTGTCGAATGTTGCCACAGAAAACTTTGGATGGAGCCAACAATCGACGTGGGGATCAAGATTTGAGGCTGCGATTGGCTGAATCTCAAGTGGTCAAATGACGTCGCTGCAGCGCTGAGGCTGGATATTATATGCACTACCCACTGGACATTGTAGGGTACAGTGCCAGTGTTACAGTGGTAGTACGATGGAGTATTCGGAGTCAACCTCCAAACGGTATTATTGACCATAAAGGTTGGCCTGCGGAAGCTCTAGAACAAAATCAAACCCCTCCTTGTTGACGCAGCCTGCGACAGACGAGTCGGACAAACTACTTAGGTACGAGCGCTTCGAGGGCGTGTCGCTGGTCCTACATCCAAAGGACACCACGGTGTACCTACCAGGTAATTGCAACGCTGCCAAGGATTCACGTCCCTGGGTAGGTACCTGGTACCTAGGTACCTACCTACCTACCTACTAGTACGGTACCTATGTAAGTATGCCTTTGTCCTCTGCCACTTTTGCTCCAAACACACGCGGAAGATGTAACTCGACCACCCAAAATTCGCCAGGCGTTGGCACATGCCAAAATCGCCCTCCAGGTCCTAGTCGCCCGAACGGACCGTGAACGTCTCCCAAATATGCAACCGCATGCCACTGCCTTCCCCCCCGTCAGTTATGGCATTTCTCGGGTACAAATCCTCACCAGTTTTGGGAGCAGTCTCGCCCAGTATCGATCTCGAATATGTCAACCGCCGGCTCGAGTCTTTTGCTCACGATCCTTCTCCGAGTCGTCCAACAATTCTCTATCCCGCGTCGCCTCCATGTCCCAGCACGCCTCCTTTCCCTAATCCGATGATTCCTTCTACTTTCTTTCGGCATTGGGCGTCGCACAAAGCAAAAGAACTGCAGTCACTCGAGCCGACGATCGATCATCGATTGAGTATAGACGACATCGAATATTGGCGTACAGAAGCCCGATGCTACACGTCTTCGCTAGGGGGCCTTGCAGAGCAGGAGCGTCAAAATATTGATGAATGGATGTACTGGAGAACAGAAGCAACGTTTTGGAGGCAGGCCTTCTACAGTAAAGATCGTACTACGGATCGATGGGACATACAGAATCTGCAGTATTGGAAGACTGAAGCCCTACGACTAGCAAAGGCATTCGAGAACAATCCTCAAACCTCGAACATACGTTGGCATATCTGCGATTGGGTGTACTGGAGGACAGAGACTTTCCATTATGATGACCGGCTCGAACAGGTCATGCGGCAAAATCTTGCCTTGAAAGACCTGCCACCAAAATCAGCGCTTCAACAGAGTCCAAATTGTAAGAAGAGAAAAGCTGAGGACGATGGCGTGGGAAGACCTATCAGTTCGTGGCTAGCGAAGTGGAATGCTGTGCACAAGAAGCCCTCTGGAGACATCACGTCCTCCTTCTGATGCGTCAGCAACAAGTCCCAAGCAGCGACGAATGGCAAATACCCGGTAGCGCCGACAAAATAGAAGTTGGTAAACTTGGCTTGTCTCTGCCAATAGAGTGCTCACGCGTGGCGTCATGTGAAACTGCCAGTACACCAAAAGGTCACCACTTTGCATCGGGAAGGGCTTGACGTTGATATATTAAGGTATTGTATGTTGCCGATATCCATTTGTGCTGCAGACTTCCTTCTCCCTCAAAATGCCTGCCTATGTAGCTGGCCCTCAAAACACCGTGGTGGTCCTTACCAGCAAAACACATGCAGCGTACAATGCTTTGTTACTAGAACATAACAAGAAGTTTGTCCCTCATCCAACAATCATTCTGGGTGTGGAAGACAATGTGGAGGATCGACAATGCACACCCGAACCGGGGCCATTACGAGAGACATGTCTCACCATTACTTTGGACGACCCGCCGTACGATCCATTGGAGGGATGGGTTTGTGGGAGTGACCCGGAGTGTTGTTTTGTACTACTCAATGAACGACGATCTGGCGGAGGTATCAGTCGAAAGCATTTCAGCCTGGACTACAACTGGGAGAATGGGTCTCTACTCCTGAAAGACATGTCGACCCACGGAACTGTTGTGCATCCATGCTTTTGGTCTCGTTACCTTGCGAAGGAACTCTATCCCTATTGAAACAGGTGACATCATTCAAGTGAGTCATGTGCGTCTAGAGGTCTTCATACCCGACCGTGGATCACAAAAGGGAGCTTTCGAGAGGATGGTACACTTGCCGAGATGCACGAGAACAAGCTCTTCCTCGCATCGGCAATCTAATCCTACGGCCGCCGGAGACTCGAACAGTACTGAACTCCTCCAAACTGGGTCTTTCGGACCCAGTCGGCTCCGGATCTTTCTCTGAAGTGCGTCGAGCCATTGACTGCCGTGGGGATATCTTCGCTGTTAAGATTTTCCGCTCGATCGAGGATCCCAAATACTTTCACTCGGAGCAACAGATCCTGTGCAAATTAAGACATGTCAGTAAGCCAGATTGCTGTGGAATTTTGACTGACAAGTTTTAGGAGAACATCGTCTGTGTTTTTGAGAACAAAGTTGTGGACGTCCTAACTTCAAAAGAAATTCCATATCTTGTAATGGAATACTGCCAGGAAGGCTCTTTATTCTCGAAAGGATTGTTGAGCCCGTCGGAAACGACAGTGGTGCTGGGACAAGTTTGCAACGGTGTTCAGTATATCCACTCCAGAGGCTTAGTCCATCGAGATTTGAAACCTGAGAATATACTCCTCACTTCTTGGGCTCCTGCATGGGTCAAAATTTCGGACTTTGGGCTAGCTCAAAGTGAGAAAACCCTTCGGACATTTTGTGGAACACCCATGTTCGTCGCACCGGAAATATGCTACGACGTTGACTGCGCTCAGTCCAACTTGGACGACACCTCTTCCACTATCTCAACCGTGATTTTACGTACCTCAGATGCTTCCCCAAGTTCAAGAAGTACGCAAGGGTTGAGTGCAAAATATTCGAACAAAGTCGATGTTTGGTCTATTCTTATCATGCTGTTGTTCTACGCGCGGGAAGGTGATATTCCAGGTGATTGTCAATTACTAAACATGAAGCAATTTCATGACAAGATCTTGGAATACTCTAAAAAGGCGGTGAAGCCGGCCTGGACACGCCACATTAATCTTGCGCGACAATGTATTGCGCTCAACCCGTTCGGGCGGCCCAGTGCTCAACAACTTCAAAAACACTTTGCAGAGCTTCGGGAATCAGGAACGACGACGCCAATGAGTGCCCGCCACCTTTGACCAAAACTCAGCTACGCCATATGCATGCAGTAGAAGAAGGGATGCGAGAAAGGAGAAGTGAGCTCAAAATCATTCCCGGAGCTTCTCGGGGTATCTCAGTCGACCCCCTTTCTACCATGCGGCAGCTAAAGATGAGTCGTGATCTCCTTTTCACAAAAGATGACGAGAATGGAGCAAGTTCCTGGTGCTAAGAAACCGCAGGCGTACCTAGGTATGTTCTGGACCCTCAGATGGAGACGGTCAAACCAGGCTTTGATCCCCAAAAACACAAGCCAGGAACGCCGATAGTACCTCAGCTAGTCATTTCCTCTAGGAAGAAAACAGTCCGTGTCCACAACCAGCCTCACTCGATGTAGGTCCTTTTGCACGATCCTGTCCTTGTCCGCGATATATTTCTCAATCTTCCTGGACGCGTCGACATATCTGCCAGACATGAAATCCAACTGTCCACTGGCGAGTGCTACCACCAACCCAGCGGGCATTTGCGGCGTGTCCCACTGGGCGTCCTTGAAGAAGCCGACCGCCGTCTTTGCCGACTTGTCCTCCCCGGGAAGAGTCTGTGACACGTAGCTGCTCGGCTCGATCTTGCCTTCTGCCGCATCACGGAAGTCGGTAAAGAACCGAGTAGGAATGGCGCCCGGGTGGATAGCAAATGTTTTGATGCCGCACTCCTTGTTCTCATTGTGCAACGTCTCGGCGAGCCGAACCATGCCCAGCTTTCCAAGCGCATAACTGCTCATGCCGGAGCTCACGTGTGCGCCGGCACTAGATGTGAAAATGATCCTTCCACTTTTTTCTCGTCGCATGTGCGGGAGCGCGGCTCGGCTGAAGTTGAAGGTTCCTTGAAGCGATATGGCCACAGTGTCCCACCAGACTTGAGGATCACATTCATGCGTGGGCAGCCATTGAGGTGGACGGCCGGCGTTCATGAAAAGCACATCGATCTTGCCGACGTCACGGTCAACCTCGTTGATGAAGTGCTCCACCCAGCCATATTCTCGGACATCGAAGGCTGCGGTTCTGATGACAAGATCCGGGTTGATGCCCTTGCAGATTTTGCCTGTTTCGTCCACCTCGGTCCGCTCGAGCGCCATCAGACTGAGTGCCTTGATATCTGTGTGAGCGAAGAACTCGGCCGTGGCTCGCCCGATCCCACGCCCAGCACCGGCGATGACTACGTGCTGGCCATTCAGCGAGGCCGCGAGCTCCTTGTTGACGCGTGGGTCGGTGGCATAATAACAATCATGCTGGTCACCGAGAAACCCCTCGCTTTGTACCTCAGGGTCACTCATGGTAGTATATCAAGAACTACCTATAATTCAAGCATCCCTTATATTGCGCCGTGGCCTAGGGCGTGAAAAGCATTCGAAGATATGTTAGATCTTGCGAACAAACCCCTCCACAAGTTGGGGGCCAGGCCGCTGGCAAGGGCAGTGGAGGAGTGGGATTGACCGAACAATTCATCGGCACGTACTTGAGCCACTCCAAAGACCAGTGCGCGCCTCTAGCCGCTCGTTTATTGCAGACAAGGGACAAGGTCCATCATCTCGGAGATGGTGGGGAAGACTTTGTGGGGTTGATGGGGTAAACATGGGAGCATCAAGGTGCCTACTAGTATATGCCGTGGACTTTTTGATGGCTGAACAATCTTGAATCCATCCAGTTATACGTCGATTGTGCCTGGAAATCATGTTGGCAACATACTAGTAGGCTCATCAATCCCATATCACCATAAAGCTCCCATGGTAGGTGGCCCGGTAGTGTCGACAACGGCCGCGTATTTGGCGAGGCTCAGAGCTCCTGTCGTGATAGTGCTGGAGGAACAACATTGTGATTGGGCAATCATGTTTATTATTGATATATACATAGTAAGTGTTGCATAAGGAGGTCCCATTGAAATACCTGGACCTGTGCAAGTTAATCATGGACCTGGGAAACCTACTGGCACACTGTAGCTTCTTTCATCTATTCGTGCAGGATCACTGGCTAGGAGATATCCTCTCCGGAACACTCGGATAATTCATAGGAGCAAGTCAGCGTGTCAATGTCGTCAAGACCCATAAGCCATCCTCTTCAACTCTTTCGAAACATCCTCGGTCGCCTTCAAGGCTTCATGGGACCACGGCGCCATCTGCAAGAAACCATGTGTCAAGTCAGGATAGTGGTGCCAATGCATATCAACACCAGCTTGCTGTAACTTGCTGCCGTACTCGACGCCGACATCCCTCAAGGGATCAAATCCACAAGTGAACAACGCAACTGGCGGTTGGTGTTTGAGATACTCCACGCTCTGCATGCCCGGGCTGACATACTTAAAGCTGGGCGGGTACGTCTTTTCGGGCGCCTTGGGCAGGTAATGATCGGCGAAGCTGAAGATACCATTGCATTCGAGGTAGAGACCGGTGTTGTTCTCTTCGGCGGCGGGGGTGTCGAATGGGATCCTGGATTCCGGATACAAAAGGAGTTGGCCGGCAATGTTCTTCTTGCCTTGATCGCGCCGACGCAATGCCAACGCTTCGGTCATATTGCCACCGGCGGAATCGCCTCCCCCAAAGACCAGGTCGGACGAGATTCCTCGTGCTGCCCCGTCCGGACCCTGAGCCCAGTCAACCACGGCGGAATATTCGTCCAGCTGTGTGGGAAAGTGATGCTCTGGAGCGAGACGGTACTCAACCCCAATTGTCTGTCATACAGTCCCTAGTTAGCCTTGCCCTACTAGTGACCGGTGTTTTGAGGGTACATGTACGTACAATAGCACCAGAAGCCTCGGCGACCAGCCTTAATCCGTTCTCGAATTCATCCACGGATCCGACTGTATATCCACCGCCGTGCATGTAAACCAAAGCAGCCAGGCCTTTAGACTTTGCATTCTCCCCATTTACGACAGCATTAGGATAGAACAGTCGGATAGGGATGCTGCCATGTGGACCTCGAACGCCGTGGAACTCGACGTTACCAATTGGTGCCTGCTTGTCCTTTGGCAGAGCATGAAACCCAAAAACCTCAAGGTGATGGCGTCGTTCCTGGTGGAAGTCGTCAGCGCCGCCGAGGTGCAGCGTCGGATGATCCTCCAAGAACTTTGAGATCGAGCTGGCCAGCGTCGAGCGTGTGCCCGTTTTGGGAATGTTGGCAGGCATGTTTCAAGTGCTTCCAAATAGATAGGTAGTCGACAACGAGTTCACTTTACGCACCTCTGTATTCTTTACTTGTACAAGACGTATCAAGATCTGTAAAGGAACAACTTGAAACTTGTCGTCCTTCCCAAGTCGGAGGGATTACATCACCAAGTCGACATGATTTCGCACTATTTGGAATTCTGTACAGGAGCCGAAACTCCTCGAAGTCGTTTCAGCCGTTACTATGCAGTGTACGAGAGCCGCAGGTCGACTGTGCCATATGGATTCGATTCGAGCGCCATGTACAAAGCTCTCGACAGGTTTATCTTCATGAGGTCAGGACCCTTTTGTTGTCCAACCTCTGTTGTCCGTTGCCCACGTTGTGCGGGAACCGGCCGCGGATATAAGACGCAGCTGAGATGTAGGTGCTAGTGTATATCTGGATTAGTTCAGTTCGATGTGGCCATCAACCCCGGACTGTGACTCCGACTCGGAGTCGATGGCGGCTGACTCATCCACCACAGCCTTGTCGCGTAAACGTTCATGTACACTGGCGAAGGTGAAGGGGGAAAATCGGATGTAAGAGTGATCTTGCAATAATAGGGGCTGCGTGGACCGCAGCCTGATTGCTGAGTAGACACTGAGCGTCAACTAAATTCCTCGGTTCGCCAGGAGATGCGCACGCGATGGCGGTCACGGCTCGACTTGTGCAAAAAGTGGCAAGGGCAGAAAGCAAAAAAGGGCAAAAAACAGGTCTCACAAGCCCAGCCGTGTAGAGGTGTATGAGTGACTGAAAACCCCCGGTGTTTTATGCCATCAGGGTTTTTTGACCGAACAATTATGGTCGAGAGTTATTTTATAGCCGACCTAGTTGTTGACACGGAACTAGGCTTTGTCGAAAGACAACCCCAAACTACTCCCCTACCACCTAGGCCATAGGACCCGATGGTGGGTGAAGTGGTGATTGTTGGAGATAATTGTGCGGACGTATAATATAAAGGGTTGCAGGCGGAAAGTGAAACCTGCGCCGTTGGGGCAAACCGGAGGGCGCCCTAAGTGTATCTACACGAGAATGAAAGTACAATGTGGCGGCGCAAGTAGACGAGAGCGCCTGAAGCCTAACTTGCCCTTGGAGAGAAGAGAGCGACAGTCAGGTGTAGGGATAGCATACGGCATCGACAATGTCATGTGGATCGAATCATACACTGCATGTCATCCCCAACAGAAGAAAGGCCACGATAACAAGCATTCGAATGCCTTCATATCTTTGGCTTGAGACTTTGCAAGCCACAATGTCTCGGCACACTTTCACGGTTCCAGTTTCATTTCTGATGCCGGAAGAGCTGCAAGATGCGTTGACGGTGTTCCAGCCATGTTGTCGCTGGACTGTTGATGTGGGTTGGGTTCATCCAAGAGCTTCTGAAGCCCTGCATTCGTTTCCGAGGAAGTCCTGGCCGCACTCATGATTTTTTTTCAGTCTGTGGCAAGGCTTTCATGTCTCCGAAATCTTCGCTGGTGAATTCGCGGCATCGGGAATCTCATGATCACTCCGAAATATTTGTCCCCAGCAGTATAGAGCCCCATCCGGGAGTCACTACCAGCCTTTCGGTGCTTAGAAAAGCCCTCTTAGCAAAAAGGCGGTCCACGATAGGATCATCAACGCTCGGGGTAAAGACGGTCGTCAGCGTCTTCGACGTTGTACAGCGACGATCCAAGAGCGACAAGGTCACTCACCACTGAGCAATCTACCGGCGTCCTCATGTCTGAACCATTCTCCATGCGCCATCTCTGTTGGTGGCAGGACAAGAAAGCAGTCAAAAAGTCACACTTCTGCAGAAGTCTCTTACCTCAGCAGTGTGGGCTCACTGGTTCATTGAAACTCAAGAGCTGATATCCGGCCTGTTCTGCGATCGCTCACCTACCTGTACCGCACTGCTTATGCTTCTCGTCGTCTCAACAAATCCAGGAGGGCAGAAACAGTCCGAGGTTGTTTGTCGAGCCGGGGATGCCTGGCGTCGTGCAGTGGGCTTGCCCTCATGCCACAACCCCGTGTGATCCCATTAATACCACCTTGGTGTCCCGGTTGATCTTCTCCCGCTGCTCTGGAACAATAGTGAGGGATATAATCCGTTCGCTATGTCGAGTCAGTTGATAAGGATATGGACCACGGTCGTGCAGTACAGTGCAGTGGTGGTTGGTTTTGTCGCGCCACGGCTAAACGTTTCTCCTCCATCTCATCGTTTCCCCAGTCGGGCAAGCTCCGTACTAGCCGTGGCCGGGCCCCAGCCGTCGGTCTCATTTACCGACGGCATGTTTCGACGCCAATACATAAATACCTCTATTCCACCAGTCATGTATACAACATCTATCAGAAGCCTACCTGGGGTTGTGCATATCAGGTGATTGAGCATTCGCCATCATCCGTTCTCTACAGTTCACGATAGAATCACATCAAATAGGCAGTGCGTGAGAGAGGGATCATATACGCCTGATTTGGAGAAAGTTAAGTCCTGGGCAACTGTTCAAACATTGAGCAAGGCAATCCGAAGCAAAAGGTATTGCAAGTCCAACAACAAGATCAATACAATATCAGCCATGGGTTCCATTTCCACACAAGCACCCGTGGCGCCGCCACCGTCCAGCAAGACGACATACAAAATCGCCTCGATCCCCGCCGACGGGATTGGGCCAGAGGTGATTTCGGCGGGAATCCAAGTCCTCGAGACGCTGGCCGAGACATACGGCACATTCCACTTCGATTTTACGCACTTCGACTGGTCGAGCGAGACATACCTCCAAACGGGACGATATATCCCCGAAGGCGGACTTGACAAACTACAAACATTCGACGCCATCCTGTTCGGCGCGGTAGGCGACCAGCGTGTGCCGGACCACATCTCACTTTGGGGCCTACGGCTCGCAATCTGCCAGGGATTCCAGCAGTATGCAAACGTGCGGCCGACGCGGATTTTAAAGGGCGTGACGTCGCCATTGGCGGCGTGTCAACCGTCAGAGTCCGAGACGAACCGCCAGAAACTCGACTGGGTCATTGTGCGCGAGAACAGCGAAGGCGAATACGCCGGCCAAGGTGGACGGTCGCACGTGGGACAGCCATGGGAGACGGCGACCGAAGTCAGCATCTTCACGCGCCACGGAGTGGAGCGCATCATGCGGTTCGCATTTGAAGTGGCGCGATCCCGGCCGCGCAAGAAGTTGACCCTGGTGACCAAATCCAATGCCCAGCGCAACGGCATGGTTCTGTGGGATGAAGTGCACAAGGTTGTGGCTGCCGATTACCCGGACGTCGAAAGTGACAAGATGTTGGTTGATGCCATGACCTGTCGCATGACCTTGCAGCCCGAATCCATCGATACCGTCGTCGCCACCAACTTGCATGCCGATATCCTTTCGGATTTGGCGGCCGCGTTGGCAGGCAGCATCGGTATCGCGCCCACAAGCAATCTAGACCCGACGAGACAGAGACCCAGTATGTTTGAGCCCATTCACGGCTCTGCCTGGGACATTGCCGGTAAGGGCGTCGCCAATCCCGTCGGCACGTTTTGGACTGCAGCAGAGATGGTCAAGTGGTTGGGCAGGGATGATGCAGCCGACTTGTTGATGACCGCCGTGGAGAATGTCTTGCAACAGGGTGTCAAGACTAGAGATCTCGGCGGTAAGGCCGGCACCAAGGAGGTTACCGATAACGTGTGTGCTGAGATCCGACGATTGGCTAAGGAGCGGAATTTGGCTTCGGCGTCTGGCTCGAAGAAATGAGAGAAAGGGAGTGCGAGGGCAGAGCAGGAAGGGAGCCAGAGTACTAGTATTTGTATGAATGGAGACAGTCCAATGTACAGTGCAGGTGGAGAAAAGGCAATATAGGTGGCTTTCAATCGTGGCGACTGATGGTCAAGTGTGCCACGAGATCTCTCATATCAGAGCACTACGGACTTGGATGAAACGGGATTTGTCTTCCAATTTTAAGCATCAACCAATATTGCTTTTGATTATATCCATCCCTGTTTCCCTGATGGGCCTTTGGTGCTGTGCCTACTTAATCCATATTGAGAATGACCGATCGCCCAAGCGATACTGACAGCTGGAATCACTAAGACATAAGGAGACGAGGAAAAGGGCGACAAGAACAAGTACAGATTTCAAGTTGCCATTTGGGATTTGCTTGATAGTAATTAATTGTTGCTAGCTAGGAGTGAAGTTTTTCGCCCTTTAGGGCAGATCAATATCTGCAATCATAGCACTTCAGAAAGATCCAAACTCAAACTGGTCATCTATGGTCTTAGGTGCTGGAATTGGTGAAAGATGATGTGAGGAGAATGTGGCGGCAGAAACAAGCCTCCTAAGCCACAAAAGTGTGCCAATTGTGTTACCCGTCTCAAAATCAGCTCGGTCTGATAGATGTTGCCCTTGTTCGTTTCTCAGAACCGGCGGAAATCTCCACGACCAATGGCGGGTTTATGCGTGATGCGTGCCTGGATGAAGTATGATTGACATATGCAAACGTAAGCATTGTTTGGCCAGAGACCGTGATTGCGCGGATCATCGATTCTGTAAAGGTCTTCGTGCGTGCACACGTACTTCCCCTGTTGGGATGAACCATGGTCAGTTGTGCCATTGTGCGCTGCGACCTTGCCAACAGGGCCACTTACCTCATGCCTCGCCTCTTCGTCCTGTATGACTTGCTCCTTCAGATCGTCAATTGCAGCATACTCAGTCTCCTTAGCAATCGTCCTATCGCGGTTCTTGACAGGGACTATGCTCTTATCGGCCTCGCTTCGGACAGCAAGGGGTTCAGGTTCCTCTTGTATTGGTTCAAAGATTGCCCTCGGACGGCTCTGCCTAGTTGTTGGCTTCTGTTTCATGGGGGAAACACTCTTGCTAAGACGATACTCACCTGTATGGGACAGGTCATCCTTTGTTGGGGGGAGAATCTTTCTGCAAGTAAATGTTCAGTGACTGCACTGTGAGGGTTAACTTATTGTACCTACGGCAGCACTTCGGCATAAGCCTTCACATCCTTGTCCATGAAATTGCAGAAGACAATCTTGTCGAGTTTATGTCCCTCTGGAGTCCTCAGAAACGAGTAGACTTCTCGAACTGCAGCAAGAGCAGCTGCATCGCTGGGATAACCGTAAACACCAGTTGAGATTGCTGGGAAAGCAATGGTGCGGCAACCATTTTCAACAGCAAGACTGAGGGAGGTTCTATAGCAAGAACGGAGAAGAGGTTCGGACTTTTCGATGCTGTGGAAGATCGGACCGACAGCGTGGATGACTTTCTTGCAGGGAAGATTGTAGGCTTCGGTAACCTTCGCAGAGCCCGTTTCACATCCGCCCAGTGTGGCACACTCCTTCAAAAGGCCTGGACCAGCAGCTTTATGAATAGCTCCATCTACACCGCTTCCTCCACGAAGGCCACTGTTTGCAGCATTGACAATGGCATCGACTTGCAGCTTTGTGATGTCAGCCTGGATGGTGCAGATCTTGTCGTTGTACTGCTGGTTTGGGTTTGGCAGATCTGGGGTCGAGGAGGGGCGAAGCTGGCCAGATCTGTAAAGGGTTGCAATTGAAGGCATGTCCTTCACGGCAATGAGCCTGGAAGACATTGTGCGGATTTGGAAGCGCGGTATCATATAAAACTGGCTCTGTAGAGTTGGGGACGAGAGACCGAGAAGTCGACGAGTAGTGTTGTTGTTGTGGAGGAAGAGATATAAGAAAAGGAAAGAGGTCTGGAATGAAAGTATTTATATATAGACTGCAAATAGCCTAGGTGGTCCGCTGTGAAGCCTACAGGCAGTGACAGCCTACCTTAAATAGTGAAAGGAAGTGAAGCAGGTACACTGGCAGGTGGTCAAAGAGATCACTCCAAGTTTAAGTCCAAAGCCAGATTCTTTGTGAGGTTGAAGTGAAATATTACGGCTACCCACAACTTACTAGTACATTGTACACTGGCAGGTAACTGGCATGTAAATTCAGGTGACGGTCACTGGTAGTGAAATCACCCCAACTACGTCATGGGGAGGAACGAGCACGTGCAAATGATGAGTTCTGGTGATTATGTAATCAAGGTATATACCACCACCTGACCGCCACACGTGCCGCTAGACTCGAACTGCACAACATGACAGGCGCAAGGGTCCAGGCCGGGGCACGATGCTGGACAATGCACCAGTGCTTGTTGATGCTCTGCTCGCTACATGTACAATACTTTCAACGAGGATAAGGTCCAGCATTCAGAGCTCGTCAACAACAACAGACTTTGGCTCTTCGAGCGATCTGGCATCCCCGACACTTAGATCATGGCTGTCACAGTTCGACCAGCCACTGAGGCAGACCTGCCCCAGGTCCGGGCCATTTTTGAGCATTATGTTCTGAATACCATCGTATCATTCATGGTCCAGCGGCCACCCCCGGATTATATTGAGCAACGCTTTCAAGAAATCGCTTCCCGCAACCTTCCATACTTAGTGGCCGTCGGTGACGGAGGTCAAGTGGTCGGATACACCTATGCGGCCGCGTTTCGTGGTTATATGCTAGGTTATGGGCACACTGTTGAGATCAGCCTCTTCTGCCATCCGCAGCATACGAACAAGGGTGTTGGTAGCCAGATGATTCAACAGCTGCTCCAAATGCTTCGAACCACAAAACATGCCACCAAGGAGGTTGGACACGAAGACAATGTGGTAGAGTTTGACATCAAAAAGGTCATTGCAGTCATGTCGGTTGACGAGAGCGCTCCGAACAGCGGGTTGGCACTTCGAGACTGGTATTTGAGATGGGGATTTGAAGAAGTAGGTAGGTTGAAGGGGGTCGGTTCCAAGAATGGACAGATGTAGGCGATCCAACATTCTCGTGGATGCGGCGCTGCAACTGACAGAGACCCCAGCAGTATCGACACGATCTATCTGGAGTTGCATTTGCAATAGTGACCACGAAACCGCAGTACGGCCACCACAATGCTTCCGTGCATAGGGACGAGGCTGAGCTGTCAGGGCTCGGCCTGGATTTCCTGGCGGACCGGATACGGCAACCGAGTGCATTATACTCCTTTGACAGGGCCGACCATTTTGCAACTTGAACCTCGCATGGCTGCCTCTATTTTCCAAGCTCTCCAAGTTCACAGTGAGCAAGATGAGGACTGGTGCTCCTCATGGGATACCATACCTGTGGACCCTGTGGAGATAGAAGCCTCGTAAGGAGATGAAGCCATGTTGACAAATTCGATCCCCCGATAAGCCTTAAACATAGCTTGGTTGAGTGCATATCTGAGCTTAGCGTAGCCTTGAATCACGATTCAGCAATCGTCGTAGTCACCGTCGGTCCTGCCTTGAAGGAAGCTAGATCCAGCGCTCATGTGAATGATGTACCTTATATAAGGCAAACAAGTATGATAACCAGATTGAAAGCCGAGTGCTCGAAGTCACTGGTATGTTGGTGCTGCTGCCAGTAGTGCTCGCCGTAGCGTAGTCGCCCTTATTACGTCTCGACACTGCACCAGTGTCATGAAGACATTATCACTGACGACATTCAGGAGCCGGTAAAGTATCCGAGGATCTGTCTCCCAAATCCTCGTCGTGTATCATCTTGTGCCCCCTGCTGCTGATGTACATTGTCACTGACATTCCTCATTCCGTCGGCCGAGCTGCCTTCTTCTTCCAATCTCCTGCGCAGCCCTTCAAACTGACCGCGATGCTTGGTCTTGCTTGTCTCGCCGACCATCCAGGCCGGTACTCGCCATGTATTCAGCCTGCCGGGCAACAATTCTCCCATCCACGCACTGCCCACGACCCAGCCCACCGCAGCCGGGATCAACTGATAAGGAAATTGGCTCAGTGCCAACTGCGCCGCGAGGAGGTATGTGGTGGATTTATCGCTCAGTGTGATCCCGGGAAGCTGTTGTGTTTGTGTTTGGGCTTGTGGTGCCGAGGAAGATGCGTCGTCAGAAGATGACGACGATGGCGAGGTTGTTGTTGGTTTAGGGCCACCTGTAACGATTTTATATCGGTATAGTCGCGGAACTTCTTCTCTCCAAGCACTTAGAGCGGCAAATACCACGGCGGTCAAGCCGGCCGGGATATAGTTGTAGACGCCCAGGGAGGCGGTTTTAAGGAGCAGGCACAGGCCCGGCACCAGCACAACGCTTAGCCAGAAACAGACCGTGACGAAGCTCGCGTACTTGCGACTGCCCCAGAGTCGCTCGAGCACGCGGAACTGGTACAGTAGCACCACGGAAAACAAGAGTTCCGTCGACGATGTGTATGCAAGTTGGAATGTCAGCAGCCGTGAGAACTGTAGGTACGGCCAGAGGTGAGGACTTGGCTTGATCGGGACGAGGTGTTTGATGTCAAGGATCGCCACGAGTATGCTGCTGCAGACGCTGCCGAGAATTAGGAATCGCGACACCGGCGTGTGCGAGAAGCCTGAGGTTGTGACCATCGTGGCTAAGATCTCGCGACCATGCGGGTTGTCTGTCGTCGATAGGGAAACGCCAAAAAGAGTTGTGAGTGGACGGTTACAAGATACCCGTGACAGGAGGTTGTATTGGCAACTGGAGCAGTCAGGATAGTAAGTACGGTAAGGTGTTCTTCACATGCATGAGGCTGTGAACTACATAGTACACTCTGAGGCCGGAGGTGGCAGGGCCTCGCTTAGTAAGACAGACAGCTCATGTCTCCAAATCGCGAGGCTGCGAGGCTGCGAGGCTGCGGTGCGGAGATAGTCGTAAGAATTTCCACACGCCGCTCTGTCCAAGAGTTTCTCATTGCAACATGCTCTCTACTCGACGCTGTGTTCGTTGACGGGTACGGCCGCAGATAACCTCCAAGATGGATACGGAGCAGCCGGCGATGCCTGGTGCATTCCCTGCATCCGAAGACACCATCTCCACCACCAGGACGCCAAAGAGACGTTTCGTGGGCCGAAGGACCGCTGAGGCGCAGGCAAAGCAGAAACAACATGTCGGTTCCTCGGTAGAGGAGACCAATGCGATTGTCGCAAAATGTATGGATGCCAATTTGACTTGTCAGTGAAACCAAGCCGTACTGACATTGTTTTAGCACAGCGAAAGACTCCGCGCGCATTGAACCAGATACCCCCCGAGATTCTCGACGATCCCGACATCCAGGCCGCCGTCGGTTTACTCCCTCACAACTACAGCTTCGAGATACCCAAGACCATACACCGGATACGGACCCTACAGGCGAAGAGAGTGGCGCTTCAATTCCCCGAGGGTCTGCTCATGTTTGCCACCACGATCTCAGATATCCTCACTCAGTTCTGCCCAGGGACAGAAACACTGATTATGGGGGACGTCACCTACGGCGCCTGTTGTATCGATGACTACACAGCAAGAGCGCTAGGATGTGATCTTCTGGTCCACTACGCCCACAGCTGTCTGATACCAGTATCGTCCAGCAAGATCGCGACCCTCTACATATTCGTCGACATTTCCATCGACACCAAACATCTCGTGAGCACTCTTTCTCGAAACATACCGCCAGGAAAGACAATCGCGATGGTTAGCACGATCCAGTTCAACTCGGCGTTGCATACGATAAGACCCGCCTTGGAAGCCGAAGGCTTGAAGTTGGTGGTGCCGCAGGTCATGCCGTTAAGCAAAGGCGAAGTGCTGGGGTGTACAGCGCCCAAGATTGGACCAGATGCACATGTTGATTTGATTTTGTACTTGGGTGATGGTCGCTTCCACCTTGAGGCGGCCATGATTGCGAACCCTGACATCCCGGCATATCGGTATGATCCGTACTCACGGAAATTGACCCGAGAGACATATTCCCACGATGAGATGCTGGATATGCGGTCATACGCCATCAACACGGCCAAAGGAGCAAAGAAATGGGGGTTGATCTTGGGCGCGCTGGGCAGACAGGGAAACCCGCATATTCTGACCATGATCGAGAACCATCTCAACATGCAGGGAATTCCATACGTCAATCTTCTGCTTAGTGAGATCTTTCCCGGCAAGTTGGCTATGTTTGAGGATGTGGAGTGCTGGGTGCAAATTGCTTGTCCTCGCTTAAGCATCGACTGGGGCTATGCATTTCCTCGGCCATTGTTGACGCCTTACGAGGCGTTGGTTGTGCTGGGTGCCATACAGGGGTGGGAAAAGGAAGGCGGAACATATCCTATGAATTATTATGCCAACAACGGACTGGGCAGGGCAACTGAGAAGGTTGCTGCTCAAGTGGGTGTTTCTGCTTGATACCTGTCACTGTGCGGCCAGGACAGTTTTGGTCATTTAGGTATTTGGGAACAGGCGTTGCTGGGGCTTATAGTGTGACGGAGTTTGAGTCGACTTCAAAAGTGATTCCTTGATAATATGACGATGTCCTTTCGCGTGCGCATGGCTCCCACAATTTTGCAATTTTCGGAAGGTATACCGAGTGGATGCGCTCGACTTCGTCGTCTCCTGATTCACTTGTCTCAGTTTACACGTCCGCTTTATCTTGACAGCTTCGAATGCTGGAGTACTCTTTTTTTCTGTTGCAGTATGCTCTAACTATGAGCCGCGATGGCCCTTGTTAACTCCCGAAATCCTTTAAAGCAATCCCATCGGAAGTGCTCTGGATCCCTATCGCGACGAGTATAACTTGATTTGTGAGAGACTAGGACTTTCCACCATCAACTGATGCATTGTGGACAAACAGGTGACAAAGGTAACCATCTACACCGCTCCCATGGTCCATACAACTAATTTACACAGTCCTCAAAGCCGTCGTCCTCGACCTTGCCAAATCACCCTATTCGTCACTCTCTCCCGTCCAAATTCTGCCTCAGACCAAAACTCGAAAACATTGCTAAAATGCAGGTCAACAAACGCTGGACTCGGGAAAGTTTAGACAACGCTTTCAAACAAGCTCAGGGCAATCCTTCTACGGTGTTCCTTGACTCTTTCGGCCGAAAAGTTTTCTGCTTTGAAGAGAAAGTCATAAAATACGGCAGACCCGTGGATATCCAAGAAGCGCAGGTACTGTGCTTTATTGAGAAATCTGGCCTCGACATACCTGTTCCCAAGGTCTATGCATTTGGTGTGTGTGAAAATGTGGGGTTTATCGAGATGGAGATGATCGAGGGAGACACCTTACAGAACGTATGGTACAGACTTTCGAAGGATGAAAAGCTCAGCTATGCACAACAATTACGCGAAATTGTGAATCAGCTTCGTTCGCTCGAGGGAAGTTACATTGGCTCAGTTGAACAACGTCCTGCAATTGATGCTCGTCGAAATAGGAACCAGGGCGGCCCTTTCTTTAGCGAAGCGGAATTCAATGAATTTTTGCTAAGCAACACTATTTCTACCACACCAACGATTTACCGCAAAATGCTGGAAGACCTTCTCTCAACCACAACACACAAGATCCTTTTCACACACGGAGACTTGAGCCCAACGAATATCATAGTGAAGGAGGGCCGAATTGTTGGCATAATTGACTGGGAGTACGCAGGCTGGTATCCGGAATACTGGGAATTTGTTCAATTTTTCAGAGCTTTGTACGCTGACTACCGTGACTATGCCGATGCGATATTCGATACACGATATCCTGCTGAGCTTATGACAGACCACTTTCTAGGCCATTTGACGCGGCACTAGCTATTGAAATGAGAAATGCTGGAGGCGAGCTCTGTATTGACAATTCGAAGGACGGCGATACAACACAATAACATCACTTAACTCGGCAGAAGACCTTCTGTCGTAGGTAACATGATTGACCAAAAGTATAAAGATGCCTTTACTCCTCCTCGTCTTCTGCTTCGACGATAACCTCAGCCATCGAGCCAATCGCATTGGACTTAGTTTGACTACTGATCCAGAGTCCCCCAACTATTCTTTCAAGAGCATCCCCAACCCAGGTTTGGCAATTCCAAGAATGCGTGCTATTGTTGATAGGAGTGGCAGTGATTCTGGTGATCAACTGTTGTTTGGTTGGGCTGTTGGTGATTGGTCCGACAGGGATTTTTTTAAGGAATGTTCTGCTCTGTGTTGGATTTTCATGCTGTCTTCGTTCAAACGTAGAGAGGCCTGCAGCGCCGGCCAGATGGAGTAGATCACCAGTTTCCTGGTTGTCCTCGCTAATGAAAAGAGCGGTATGTCTTGTCTTTTGCAGATCAACGGGATCGCCTTTGTAGACAATGATGTAGAGTCGCGGTGCCATTCCTCGAATTGTTTTCCGGGTGATTGATATGAGCTCAATTTATAAGATTGAAGCTTACTGAGAAAGTAGATGTCAACACTTGTTAGAAGAGACATGGTCACGATGAGACAGATCTGTTGTAATATATCTGAGGACCGTGCCGTGATAAGAGTCGAAAGAGTGTGAAAACTTGGTAGGTTAACGTTAGAGATGGGATAAGTCGAGACAGGGATGGTAAGCGCCTGTATGCATGCTGGGCGCGCTGGGATTCCCCGATTCAAATCAAAATGGCTTGTGAAGTCACCAATTGAGAAGTTCCACGGAACTGAATATTTCAAGTCCAGTAGATCGACGTGCTCGTCGACCGCGCCGCGAGGTAAGCAAGGCCTTGCCATAGTCCATGTTCTTGGGCGCTTAGAATGATCACTCAGGATGGTTTGCTTCCGCCCCTGGGGTTTTGGATCGGAGGACAACGCGTCAACAAACGATGATAAACGCTCAGAGGATCAAGCTGCGACACCCAAGGGCGCCACGCCAAATCATTCTTTCCACACAGCGCCAGAATAACAGCTTTAGTCGGAGGAAAATAGGTCGGAGTCGCTGATGTTGAGCAACAATTGGGAGCGCGAAAATGTCACCTGCGGTCTATCCAGGAGAAGGGGTATGCTCTACCGTCTACACGACCTATGAAGTCAGCTATCGTACCCGGAAAACAGCTGGCCTCGGTCCTCACCCTTTCTTGTGAGGCCGGGAGCGTCTGCCTCGTTGAACGACTTCTCTCCGTAAGCGCCCAGACTAGGTGACATTTGACATCAGACGAAAAGAAGATGGTTGGATCGTAGAGCTTCCTGCCGGTTTCATGTCGACATAGCTATATGTGGACGTTGTGATTAGGTCGACTAATAGATCTCACCAAGGCCAGTACCATTCGCTCCAATCCCATTATGGCAGTTTAGCATAGACCACCTGGACAGGCCTGGCACGTTTGCCGACATAGATTAGATTTCGATTATATAGGAGATTATACTACTCTAAAGAAAGATATATCTAATAAATATCCCAATAGTAGTTAAATACTATAGATATTTTTAACTAGAGATATAACTAGCTAATCTTTATTTTTACCTTTATTTACTTTCTTATTATCTTAAAGTTCGTTATTAAGCGTTTCCTAGTAGGGTCGATGACGAGGTGTCTAGCGTTGGGGGAACGTAAGTAGTCTTGGTAGTGGGGCATCGGAGCCGCCTGCTTAGGTGGTGATGGTAGATGTCTGCGTATCCGTAAAAGGCGTAAATTGATGACTGCCAAATGCCTCTAATCTATTGCCGAGGTTTTCCCGCAGCCAATGTTGATCCGTCTTCGGACATCAACTTAACGCTCCTTACTATTCATTCCAATACTGGCTTCACCCACCGCGTCGTCCATCAACAGGAAGCTCGCTCAATTGTATCGGACGTCAAGCCTCGGCGGCGTGGTATGCATTCGGACATTCATGTAGTTGTGCGTTTCCACGGTCAGTCGGTCTTTGCGGGCGAAGAGCTCCGATGCACCATCACCTTCAAGAATGTCGCAACATCCACCGAACCCGTCTCTCCACCCCTAGGGACGGGTAGGGGAAGTAGGCGAGAGAGTATCAGTCAGATTGCCGCTCAGATCAATCGAAACAACGCTTCTGCGAGGTTGAGCTACCCGAATGGACGGGTTAGTGGCAACAACGACGATGCCACGGAACCTGCCAGTGGCAACCGAGCCAGCGCCTCGCACAGAGCAGGTTCTCCCGATGAGCGCCAGACGCATGTCCGGAGACCGACTCATCAACATCAGCGGTCTGTTTCTATAATGTCCGTCACTTCTCCAATCGCCAGTGGGGATGTCGCAGACAATGGAAGTAGTTGGGCAAGACAGCAGAGGTTGGGTCATCATCGGACATCTACGATGTCTACTCCACAGGGTATGTTCCTCTACATTATATGGTTTAAGTAGCCGTGGCCTCTCATAATCTATATGCAGCAGGGCGTCGTGACAATTGTCAATCGCACAGAGAATTCCCAGCGGGTTCGCCGGTTCCACCCAAAGGTGGACGACGCAGTCCTTTGTTCCAAGGCACTCCTGAAGACCATGACTCCGCCATCGATTTCCAGTTCCCTTCGGATAGAGATGCCAACAAGTCCCCAAGTTCTACTGTAGAGGAAACCCTTAAAACAGCCACAGATCAACCAGGACACACAGCTCGAATAATCTCGGGGACAAAGCAAGTGGCCAGCGAGCGCAGCAGCGGCGACTTTTATTCTCTAAGCAATCATTCTCAAGAGACTCTGACGTCTGAGCAGCCTTCGATACTGTCCGACCATCGACCGCTGTTTGACCACACGAGTCCTCTTCCTCGCCGAGGGCCGCAGAAACCGCCGCGGAAGCCTCAAGCAGTGAACCTGCTGATGGGATATGCCCAACTGAGTGCGAGTTTCACGCTCGACGCTTCTCTGATCGACCAAGCTCACTTTGAGGAAGTCAAGAGCAAAGGCTTCCTCGGCGGACAAGCAGGGGGTGGGGTGGTGGGCATGAAGAAACCTCGACCGCACAGCGGGTTTCTAGGCAATTTCAGTCTCAACAACATTGGCGAGTCACTAAACAGTTTGCTCAACGGCGAGGACATGAGCAGCGTCCGGGAAATGAACGCCATGAAGAATTCCCGAGCCATCCCGCTCCTTTCTACACCGCAGTCATTGCTGTTTGTCGACATGCATCTTGAACCTGGTGAGGAGCAAAGTTACTCGTTTGTCTATCCCTTGCCACGTGGCCTTCCCTCCAGCCATCGTGGCAAAGCCATCAAAATATCCTATAACCTGACAATCGGCGTGCAAGGACTGCCAGGAAGCCGAGATGTCCATACCGTCCGACAGGTCAACATCCCTGTTCGCGTGTTCTCGGGTGTCAACTATGACGGTGAGATCTTTGGCCATGATCTGATGCAACCTCACGTTGTCCTTCGAGACATGGCACGCACCAAAAGCATTTCATCGCCAGACAACCAGGAAGAGGTCGAAACCCCGAGGTCGAAATCGGATGCCGAATCAACAGCCGAGTTTCTCCAGTTCGTGGATGGACTGTTGGATCGCAACCGAAGAAGACAATCAAGCAGTGGCACGATGGATGCCGCAACGCTCACCGACAACCCGGATGCACAAAATCAAACTCGCGCCATACAGGCCATCAACCGTGCCATTCTCATCAGCAATCAACTCGCCGGCGGCGAGTCCAGCCCGAATCGATTCGAGATTACTCGGAATGGGCAGAGAGTGGCAGTGATTGTGATTGACAGGCCTCTACACCGGCTCGGGGAGACAGTTACGGCGGTCATTGATTTTACAGATGGCCATGTTCCTTGTGCGTCTCTCCGATCCACGCTCGAGACCTGTGAGAAGGTCAGTCCATCACTGGCCGTCAGATCTGCCGCAACCATCAACAGGGTCACGAGAAAGATCTACTGGGGCTGTTCAGATAACGTCCTGTTCACCAAGCGCGCCAGCTTTACTCCAAGTATACCAGCCTCGGCTACACCGACTTTCACGACTTCGGGGGTCAACCTTGAATGGAGTCTGCGGTTCGAGTTTGGGACCATCAAACCAATTGAGAATGACGAAGGTGAATTGAAGCCTACGGTGGACCTGCTTGAAGAGGTGATTAGGGATGAAAGAGGGGTGATCAATGTTGCTGTGGAGAACCTCGAATGCGAGACTTTTGAAGTCGTCATCCCCATCACCGTATATGGTGATATGCTGCCGGACAGCGCAGAAGGAGCAGAGGTCGTTGCAATTCCGGTGTGAAGCCAAAGCGGAGAATCGTCCTACCTAGTTACAGCACTGGGCCGGCACAGTTCTCGGCCATGTCGCAGACAACCAACATCGAGTCTAAGCGACAATCTATAGTGGCGAACCCGCAGCTGATCGAAGACCCGGCATCCTACCGAGTTCATTTAGACACTGGATTCCGGAAAATACAGTTCTCACACCCCTCAAAAACCGGGTCACAATCGCAAAGTACACAGTGATTGATATGCTGCCGACTACTATGTCAGAGGATGTTGCAGGGATGACCGCAGCTCTCGCAATCCGCAACTCGCCCGCCCAGGAGTCCTTGGCAAGATTTCGACCGTGCACAAGGAGGCCTCAGCTAAGGTACAGTGGAAGTAAGTGGCCGCGAGCTGATACTGGACCACCTGTAACCAGGAAGAACGGCGACACTTCTAGAGATATGGGGTGCAAATCTGAAATCCTTCGACTCTCCTTGTGGAGGATGAAGACGGCCATCTCTTGCACAGAGGTGCACATCATATGCATCCGCGCGGTTGATGCCATTAGTGTGTTGTCGAAGGGGGGCCGCTGTGGTAGAGTCCAGGGAGCAAAACACTTCTACGTGCTCATGCTCCTCACGATTCATGGCGCAAGATCTTAGGGCCAGGAAAGGGTGAGCCGGCGGCTTGCTCAGCAGCTGGTTCAGGCGAACCCGAGAGAAACAAGCGTTGCCTGCTTAACAGATGCCGGCCTTGTTTGTAGCGGACCAGTCAGCAAAAGAGAGGGCAAAGCAACCTGATAGGACGCCCAATGATGCCGGCTCCGTTTCACAAAGGAGGATTATGATATCAAGGGATCGGTCGCGTCTTGCAACACCAAGCTTCCAGTTCGGCAAACTACAACTATTGGAAATGAGCTGCATATAGTACCAAATGTGATCCAAATGACCATTGGTCAACCATATCATTATCATTCCTTCATGCTTTGCTTGCTTCACTAGATCTAACCGACACCTTGAGGCCCCTGGGTCTTCCTTGTATATAAAGAACACCAGTTACACCAGTCCGGCTCTTGTCTAAATCTCACTCTGTTCTAATTCCGCCCAACAATTGTTTTTCAATCCAGAACCCATCCATCCAGGCCAGTAACAAACTAGCCTACCATAAGAGATGGACAAATTACTCTTCACTACCACGAGTATACCTCGACCACCTCCTCCACCTCGCACCAAACTTAAATACCAGCACCGGAATCGGAGCCATAGCGAGACTCGCGGCCGCAAAGACCATAAATCCCCACCCCCAACCGAATCGACTCACCAAGGGTTGTGTGGCCAGCGGCAAAAAGGTACCCATTAGACACCTCGTGACAATGACTGCCGTTAAAGCCGATGCCGAATGCAATTTGAAGGCATCGACCACGTATGCCAAGAGAGGAATGAACGCCAACATTGTGGTCGAGCCGAGCAGCACCAAGGTCACGACCAGAACCCAGACGGGGAGTTGGATCTGGGCTGTCCACCCGTAAAGGGCAACCACCAAAGGCACGCTGAAGCCGCCGACGATGACTAAGGGGAGACGGTATTCGGGTTGGTCAAGGCCTTTGTTGCGCGCGCGGAGGGACACGTAGATTCGGTCGAGGAGACGGTTGATGATGACGACAGAGATTGCGGAGCCGGCGCCTAAACATCAGAGAAATGAGGGTTAGTCACCTATGAAAGGAGGAGAGGAGAGGAGGCGGGTGAACAGAGCAGTGGTATATCAGTAACGACAGAAATCTGAAGCCGTGGAGGTCTGAGTAAAGCGGACGATGGGGTAATAGATGTCATGTAGCAAGGCTGTAACTCCCGGAGGGCAGGGGCTATTTGGCCAGGAGGAAGAGAAAGATAACAGCGGGAGAGGAGTCTTCAGTCTTACTAAAAGCAATAAACGTAGACCCAGTCTTGGCCGGTGACAAGCCATAGATACCCTCAAGTATATCCGGCAACGAAGTCGACATGATGTAGAAGAAGGCAAACATGAGCGACCCAGACAGCGACATGACCTGCAAGACAGTCGAGCTTCCGAACACGACGGCCGGTCTCATGATAGAATCCCAGAACCTATGGTGCGACTCGGCCTGCATGTCTGCGTCTGCAAAGACAATCGACGGTCTCGGTAGACCTGGGCCTCTGTGTAAGTCCATTCCCCGGCGTATCTTCTCGGCACGACGTTTGAGAATTGCCACCTTATATGTCTCGCGGAAGCAAGTGAGAAACACGACCTCACAGATACCCGCCAGAATGACACTCATCCAGAGGACCTGGCGCCATCCCAGGCTTTCGGCAACCAGGCCCGCGATGGCTGGACTGACGGCACCGCCCAGCAGTGGTGCGAACATGATCATGCTCATAGCCGAGCCGCGCTGGTCAGATACAAACATGTCGCCGACGATGGCGGGACTCAGCACATTGCTGGCCACTGCGAGGCCCGTCAGTGCGCGCGCCCCGATGAACAGCGGCGTCGTCTGGCATAGCGCCGCTAGGATCGTTGCCCCGATGAACAGCACGTTGGCCACGTTGAACACTGGGTATCGACCAAACATTTCGGAGAGCGGTGCGATTAACAACGGGCCGGCTGACTCGCCGAGTTCCCAGATCGTCACGAGCAGTACGCTGGCCGATTTGCTCGAGTGTCCGTGGCTCAGGTCGTCCACGATGCGGTTTGATACCGGCACAACCGAGATGCAGGTAAATGTTCTATAGACACCAACAGACCCATCTAGTTAGTACACGAAATAAAAATCGACGATCTGGTCCAGAGGTTGGCAGACGTACACTGTAAAGGCCATAAAGGCCAGCAAGGCCACAATCCCCCATTTGTAGGCGGCCGGCCAGTCTTGCGGGTTGTCCTCGTCGCCATCCGCGTCGAAGGCGACCACAACCACGGCGTCCTGGGTCACTAGCAGTGGCTGGTGATCTGTATCTTCTCGTTGCAAATTGGGCCCGCCGAGCAACGGTTGAGTTTCGCCAACTGTAACCATCACGTTCTCTCCCTGAATAAGTCCAAACTCTGGTTGACGGCGTGTCAATGTGTATATATATATAAGTCCGAGCGATGCAGTCGTGGTATGCGAATGAACAACAGGCCTGATGTGCTAAGCAAAGTTGAACCCCATTGAAAACGAACTGACCGACTAGAATACCTCGAGCAAGCAATTGCCTGGCAATCCCACCTCTTCGAAAGGCTTTGTTCACGATGATAGACAATAACTTGTCGAAATGCAGGGATTTTGAAGGAGTCCAAAAAAGACGCCGTCAAGTATTTCCGACCTATCGAATAAAGGCCGACAACCGGCGATTGAAGAGAGTTACATTCGGGGATTTCTTACTATTTATTTAGGTAGTACTAGGTGGTTATGAGGATCCCACCACCCGCTTATTGCTCACAGAAGCCTCCTGGTACCCAACACAGACAATCAACCAGGAGGGCGTCTAATACACAAGTTAGACAATTAGGCGGGAGTACTCTTTGTATGCAAGTTGGACAATCAGTATGGAGGGCTCCTTGTAATAAAGAGAGACAACAGGCAAATAGGCAGGGAGGACTACTTAGATACCTTCCTGCTTCCTAGATCGTTGAGAATGATCATCACTCTTTTACCACACATTACTGGCTTCATAGTTTCAACTGTACTCATCCAGGATTCGCACAGCATGATACAGTACTATATCGTATAAGGATCTACAGTAGATAAGAAGCTCGTTATCAAAGACGTGATTCAAGCTTCCTCTGAGGATGAGATAATAATCGGTGTTGTCAGCTCACTCAAGCCTACAACGTACCAGATACCTCTGTAGCAGGTGCTGTAGCATACTCTGAGAAGTGTTTCATGGTAGGGGGCACTTAGGTGGTTTCAATATAGTATTACAAAACGTCTATCCTTCCCTGATAGGCCTCCCAACCTGTGCGGCCTTGGTCAAGAAACCTTCTTGGTTATGAGCACATACTTGTGCCATACCGACCTGTCATCCATCCTCGCTTTCTGGAAAAGTCCTTCCCTTCTGAACAGCCCGGTTCTCTGCAAACATCGATGGTGCCAGGCAGACCATTATGCCGAGTGCCGTTTCATGCATACGGCCTTAACATGCTAGAAGCCGACCAAAAAGAGAGGGACCTGGCTTGTGTATAAGCTCAATCCTCGATCTTGTAGGCTTTTCATGCCACGGGGAATGCTGAACCAGTAAAGACCTCGTCAATAAGCGGTTTCCCCTGTCGGAAATAGTCCCGGAGTAGTGAGACCACGGCCTTCTTATATTGGCCCAAGCTGATGGACGAGGGCGACCGGTGTCCTGGGGAAGTTAAGTTCGAAAGTTGATCCTTCTCTGGCCGGTCCCGGTCATTGTGTATGGCACATTCTCCCAGTCCTCGTTGGGGTCAAACAACAGAAACCTTTCAAATTGATAGCTTCTGTGGACGGTTTTGTTGGCTCGTGCCCTCAACATGTAGCCGTGCAATCTCTTCCTTGCTTAAAAGCTTCAGTTGTTCTTCGCGTGGCAGAGACCGAACCTCTCCATCCAACCCGGCCAGGCGCAGCGCTGCCGCGAAGATTTCGGCCTTCATTATCCTCTTCTGGGCCCTGTTCATTGGCGGTAG
Organism: Exophiala dermatitidis NIH/UT8656; assembly: GCF_000230625.1. Lineage (NCBI taxonomy): Eukaryota > Fungi > Ascomycota > Eurotiomycetes > Chaetothyriales > Herpotrichiellaceae > Exophiala > Exophiala dermatitidis. The sequence goes on from NW_008751653.1 coordinate 760,211, forward strand.
GCCTTCATTCTTCCGCCGATGACCTTCTTCGGCAAGTGTTCGTTCCACCTCCTGTCTTGTTGTTTCACGTATTGATTTTAATTCTGTTCGCAGCCTCTGCTCAGCTGCCTGTCGTCTCAGCTCCTCCTCTTCAGCCTGTAACCGCCGCTCTTCCTCCTCGGCAGCTAGTCGAGCCTGCTCTTCTCGTGCCTGCAGTTGTCTCTCTTGTTCGCGCTCAGCCCGCCACCGTCTGTCTTCTTCCTCTTGGGCGATCCGTCGTTCCTTGTTTTCCATCACGATTTCTAGTTGTCTCGCCTCTTCCTCAATCATCTCTTGACGCCTTGACTCCTCCCTCTCTGCTTCTATGCGCGTCCGCTCCTCTTCAGGCAGGCTGAGCCATTCTGCTTGAGTCTGCCTCTCTGCTCTTTGGTGCTCCACCACAGGTTCATACTCCGCCGGGTTGAGTCTAGCCCATTGTCTCAGGAATTCCATTCCGTCCACTTTATCTGGAGTATAAGAGGTCCCATCGGCCCGTTCAATGACTCGAGTCGTGCGTTCCATCTCCAGGGTCACAAATGGCGTGAGCTGTTTGCCGCAGTCAGCAACCAACAAACCATGATACTGGATATCTCTCTATGAGACCAGCTTACCGGAAAGTCCTGCGTATTGGGAGCATTGTAGTGCGGCGTTTTGCGCCAGTCCACCACGTAGCCTCCAAACTCGGTATGCGAACCCATGGACCCCGTCCGGTTGCCTCGATAGAAACCCTTGCCAACATCTTTGGTAGTGAACCGGAGACGGGCACAAAGCTGTGGAGACGGCTTGAACATCATGGCACTTGAGACGGGATGAAGTCTCCAAGTCCCGATTTGTACGCAAGTGACAATCTCGTTGCACGCTCGTAAAAGGAAAGCGAGCAAACACACTGCACCAGTGCCGGGAACTTGACGGCGAGAGCCCATTGAAAAAGTTCCGCCAAGGAACTACGCGCTTTAGGGATTGGCTGACTCAGCTCGACCACCTTTGGGAAACCCCCAGTTGAGAACGAGACTGCATCGCCCTATATACCAATGGAAGGATACCTGGTAATGATTCAGTCGGCTTCGGTCGGATGGCTGGTCAGACACTCTGCCTTGGTACTTCAGATCTGTTGATGACCAACTAGTTGTTAACATGCAAGAGCACAATTCTGAGGGAGATCAGCTTCTCTGAATAGAATCCTACAATAAGGCTGATTAAAGAGGTTGCTTGTTCCAGGAAGGGTGCTCAAACTCCGAGATCTTCTAGCTAGGAGGGCCATAACTAGATACGAATATATCTTGGAATGTCTGCAACTGGTGGCCTCATGACACGGGAGATCAAGCGCTCCATCACTGGCAATGCCCAGCTTGACATCCAAGGCATCTTATACTAGTGGGAGTGTGCTATTCAATGTGTGCGCAGGTCGCGAGGTCCGCATCAGCAAACCTTTGGAATCATGAGGACGGAGGCGAGAGAAACAGCCGGTGAAGCTTTCACCGCGCCGGCGAATCGACCGAGCAACATAGTAGTCATCCTGGATTTCAACAACAGGGAATCCCATCTTGAATGCCGTCCTGAGTGCCGCCTACGGTGCAAAGCCAATGGGTTACATGTTTGTCCATCAGTGGAAAGGTACAATACTCCATCCAAATGCCGGCGCGAAAGGGAACTGTCCATTCGAAGAGTCAGCGGCCGGCATAGTAGGTTGTGTCCTGGATCTTCCTCGTTTGACCTTGCATCTCTGCATCGCTGGGAACATGACCGCTTGCTGAACGATAAGGCTGGATATTTCAGTTGTTCGTATGCACTGGCACGTGTTACCATCTTCGCTTTGATGTGCAGTCGCGGTCGGATGTCTGACGCTCTACTACCCGAAAATAACGCAGTTGCATGTTGAGGCTGTCAATCGCGGCGACAAGGCCTGAAACACGAGTGGACCACTTCAAGCCTGAGGGCTGTGTCTAAAATTCGTCACTGGCAGGACAGGTGTCATAAGAAGGCAGCTTCTCACTTTCACACCGGCCGCTGAAGTCAGTTCTCAGTGGCGTTTAATTCTGCCATTGATGGCGGTCGATTGAGGTCGTAGAGCCGCTTACTTTGCCCGGACTTCTGACGGGCAGCGGCTCGGGTTAGCATTGGATGCTTGCGCTTGCAAGACACTTTTTGTATTCGTCCTCGAGTCTTCTTTGCATTAATCTTTGGAGATCTTCGCTTGATTATGGCCGTTGACACAGATTTTGGACCCTTGTAGTCCTTGGTCATCAACAAAAAGTGCGCTTGAGGGGATAATTTCGTTTCCCATGAAGGTGTTGGACTGATATCCCAGACCGGGCCTTCATCTGAGCCCTGGGGCGATTCCAATGTAAGGTAATCTTCCTCGGGCTGGAGCCGTACAAGACTCCATTCGGTACCGGGGACAGGTCGAAGGGAGGGGCTGGTAGGGACATATTCGAGCCTCCGTAGGGCCTCGTTGATCCTATAGTCTGCCATCACAGCATCAAGCTTGAGTCCGGCCTTGCTGTTTCCTTCGAGGGGTTCAAATTGGGCCCCATCCTTGAGCTGGGACCCATATTGGGATAGGTGCCATCTCTCACTGATATATTTGTTCCACCCTGGAGGTCGATTGTCGCAAGCCATGCCTAGATTGAATTGTGACTGATTCTGAACCTGGGTGCAAAGTAACAAGCAGACATGCTCGGAGGCGGCGCAAGAGGTTAGTTAGAGACGAGAGTGGGATGCTAAAAGGGATTGCTGCCTGTTGCCATCCGGCCCTGTCCTGCATGTCAACCTGAACGACGAGGTTTGGAACGCGACCAGCCTTGGCGAGTGAACGCCCGCCTTCGCTGGGAACTTGAAGCGTGCAAAGGACCTACCCAGGTACCAGCAAGGTGCCAGGGAGACCGATGTAAGGAGGCCTGCATGTTGCAAGGCGCGACTACTTATAGCCCTGCAAGTGGCGGATCCATCCAATAATTGCCGCCGCCGCGATAATAACAAACCAGAAATCCGTGGTTCACCTTCAGGCAGCAACCCTTTATCCTCCCGCACTGCTTGGAACATTGTAGGCTTCCAAACCACCCCCTTTCTTGTGGCGCTGCTTCATTGTAACAGACCTGCATTGAATTCGCCTCTGACTGAGTGCCCTCCATTAGGCTGACTGGGTAGGAGTTGCCTTTCCTCATAGGCAGGCCACCAATCTGCGCCCTCCTTTACGTTCGTGAAGCGCCCACTCTCACAGAACCAAGCATCGGACGAAGTCTTCGTGGTGACCATTGTGGCCAGCAGTCACTACTTAGAGAGAGCAAGCCCCCTACTGAAAGCCACCATGTCTTTCAACGTGATTGTTAGATTGAGAGCTAATGGCCTCGCAACAGGCAACGTCCAGACTTTCGGAACTTGAGGGCAGGATTCGACTGGAGAGTCATGGGAGCCCCTCACCAAGCCCAGAATCCCTTCCTCAGCTCACAAAGCCGGATTTCGCACGGTTAATTCCAGCCAACGATGGGGCAAAGAGAGCTTTCCATGATGTGGCAACGCTGATACAAGGAACTCCAACGAGCTATTCGCATTGGCGAAAGTTCATCTACATATCCAGCTCAAAGGAGACGATCTCGCAAGCAAGTTCGCTGAGCAGTGAACCTTCTGGAGCAGAAACCTCACCTGATGAAGTTTTCACGGGGCATTTTCGGCTGAACCTCAGCATCCCGCCAGAAGACCTTCTTCATGGCTGGGCCCTTGGGTCTGGCCGTTCTGGAGCCGGGCATCTCGGCGTCGATCTGCTCCTCACCATCAGAAGAAATCAGGACAAGGTCAGAGGCAGACATGCACGTCTCAAATTGCATGACCAGAGCCGCATGCTCATAATACAGCCAGGACCGGGCAAAAGGGTATGGTTGAACGGCCAACAGGTCTCGGAGCAGGGAAGAGTGTTAGGGACACTCTCGAGTGGCCTAACTATAGGTAACCTGACGTACACCCTTGAACTCATCCCTGGTGACGCTGCCACCTTCCACCAGCGGTATGAAGAGACCATGCGCTTGGCCGGCATCACGCCTAGTGCAAGAATCGCCAACATCGATCCTACTTCATCAGAAAAGTTCTTCACCTTTCACGGGTACCAGATGCAGACTCCTCAAGCACTCGGGACCTTTGGCGTTGTGTCAGGTTGTGTCCACCTCAACTCAGGCGAGGTTTATGCCGTCAAGCGAGTCAAAAGAACGCAAGATACTTTCAATCTGGTGGGAGACGAAATTTCCGTCCTACAACGGCTGGGGAAGCATGTGAGTATGCCCCAGGCGCAGTTCCGCTCGACTAATTGCGTGCAGCCTCACATCTGTGTCTTAGTCGAGGTAATATACTCGGATGGAGGCGATGCTTCCATGGGAAAGACGAAGGTCAATGATGTTTACATGATCATGACCCCCTGGGCCCCGGATACCTTCAAAAGTTTACTTCAACCTTCGGTAAGCGAGGAGACCCGCTTGAGGGCCTACCATCAGGGTGCTCAAGGCCTTCGACATATTCACTCTCTTAAGGTCATCCACAGAGATATAAAATTGGAGAACCTACTTGTCTCGCGCCTAGATCCACTAAAGGTGGCCGTTGCCGATTTTGGCCAGGCCACATTTGAATCCAACTCCAACAATCATATGGTAGGCACGATAAGCTACCTTCCGCCTGAGATCGTCCTTTTGAAACGGGGACAGAACCAGAATGCCCGTGACCCAAGCCTGTGCTGGTCAACAGCATCTGATGTTTACAGCTATGGCGTGGTTGGATTTGAGTTGATCTATGGACGTTTCAAACAGCCCAGGCATGGTATCGACGAAAATGTTCATGGAATCCTCTTGGGACGTTTGTCAAGTTCCCAGACTGCCATCAACGCAATTCTGAGAAGCATGCTGTCATGGCATTCCCACTCACGACCTACAATCGCAAATGTCCTCTTGAATCCCTTTTGGCCTGAACCAGAGACTGCATCTAATCCGAGCAAGAGGGGCTTTCAAGACATCGAGCAGTCGCAAGAACCCTTCTAGCCGGAGGTCAAGCCGGCCCTTGACTTGATAAAGGAGGGTTACATTGTCTATCACAGCTGGCATACTTCTGTATCGTGGTCCCATTGCATCGACGCGGCAGCCAGGGGTGGAAAGGGATTCTGGCGTGATGAAACTAGTTATAATTCAACATACGTGTCTGATCCGAGAGTTGAGAATTCCTCCGCTTGCATTCCTCATAGTCGTACTATAATGCACTGCAGTTTTGGCTAGATTGCCGCCAATCCACGTTGAGGACGAGGGTGCCAGCGCCCTTCGCCGTAGAAGTAACTGGGCTAGGCTGAACAAGCGAGTAGAAACCACCAGAGATAAGAAGTTCTTGTACTACTCCGGACCGCTGCACGTCAGGGAAGGGTAAGATGGTGCAGATGATGAAGGATGGCAAAGTCAGTCGTAGTAGGCGGTGCCCCTGGTCAGTATCACGGCAGCGATGCTTCAGTCTTATCAGCCGGACTACTTAGTGCCGATAAGCGTTCAACGATCCCAACTTGAACATTAGTACTAGTAGTGCAAAACTGGCAGGTAATTCCTCCCGCCTGGGACTAGCGTGCCAACACCACTATCTCCGGGCAAGAAATTGTTATGTCCGACCGACTTTTTCCTGCGGATGGCGAGTTCAGCAACAATACAGAATCGTGCTCACAGATCCAAGTTTGCACCTGTGGGTGATAAATTTTGTACCAAGGGCGCAGCAACTATGCCTCGGCAAGCCCATGGACGACCTGTCCAGGCAGAAAAAAGGAAACGACCTTCAAAGAAAACCGCATCAAAGAACCGCCGGCTCAATGCCCTGGAAATTGCCGAACAAGAAGGTCTGGATGAATACAAGATTCCCCAGCACCGCTTGGGCGTTATTGACGACGACGACGATGATGATGAACCACGCAATGGGGCGGATGCAGATGACCGCTCGACTAAGAGAAGGAAAGTCGACATGAATGGGGATCCCGGATCCGCAGACGAAGGTTCAGACGTCGATGGCCACCAGTGGCACGTTGGCGTTGATGATGAGGACGAGGACAGTGACATCGACAGCGAGGAAGCATTTGGCGGTAGTGATGAAGAGCGTTTCGCCGATTTCACGTTTGGCGGCAGCGCAAGTACCGATGGCCCGACAAAGAAGCGTCGCAGACGGCCTGAACACGATCTAGACGAGAGCGCTTCTGGTGACTCAACCGATAACGAAATAGAACATGATTTTGGTGACGAAGCCGTGGATTTGGCTACAGCCTGGGACATGGATGACGAGGACGAAAAAGAGGCTGCAGAGAAGAAGAAACACAAAGGGCGTACATCTAAAGGAGCCGACAGTGGCGACGATGAAGTGGATGTCGACGCTTTTGAATCGGAGTCTGATGAAGAGGATATGTCCGAAGCTGATGAAGATGACGATGGGGATTCCCAGCTTTCAATCTCTGAAGATGAGGGTGATCATTCAAGACTGCAGAGCTTTGTGGAAGGACTGTCTAGTGGTCAGGTGCCGACACCACGTCGGCAGCAGAATCTCAAAAATCTTACCGACAAGCCTTCTCAATTTGGTCTCAGCTCGACAAAGATCTCGCCAGCCGATTTGCTTCAATACATTAAAGACCCACGCCAAAGACAAGCATTGAAGGTCCTCACAAATTCGGAAGATAAGGCCCAGGAGGTCTACAAGGGCGGAGTCCCGGGAAAGCTTGCTCCTCCTTTGGCTAAGAGGCAACAAGACCGTCTTGATCGCGAAGCTGCATATGAAGAGAGCAAGAAGGAGCTCGGAAAGTGGATTGAGACGGTGAAGAGGAACCGTCGAGCCGAGCATATCTCGTTTCCTCTCCAAGACCCTGCGGCGGCCGCTGCTCTTGGGCGGAAACAGCTCGGCCCGACGTCCCAGTCAGAACCCATGACATCCTTGGAGTCTACAATACAATCTCTCATGATTGAAAGTGGAATGTTGTCCAAGGAAACCCGCTCCCAGGAACAGCAGGAACAAGTGTATGAGGAACTCCAGGAAAAGAAGATTCCACTGGAAGAAGTCCAGGCAAGGCGAGCGGAACTGCGCCGAGCCCGTGAACTAATGTTTCGTGAGGAAATACGTGCAAAGCGCATAAAGAAGATCAAGAGCAAGGCTTATCGTCGAGTGCATCGGAAAGAACGTGAAAGAGCCGACGTCGAGAATAGAACTCTTCTGGCCGCCCAGGGACTGATCGACTCGGATGAAGAACGAGAGCGCAATGATCGTCGCCGGGCCGAAGAACGCATGGGCGCGCGGCACCGGGAGAGCAAATGGGCCAAGAGTGTCAAGATCACAGGCAGAGCAGCATGGGATGAGGATGCTAGGCATGGCTTGACCGACCTAGCTCGGCGAGACGAAGAACTTCGCAGACGCATCGAAGGCAAAGCCGCCGCCGGTTCGGACGAATCTGATTCAGAATCCGATGACTCCGATCAATTCTCCGGAGCGGACGACGAGCGTGAGTGGCTGAAGAACAAACTCGATGATATTGATCGTGACGAGCCAGAGTCCACTGAGACACGCCTCAACTCTATGGCCTTTATGAAAAAAGCGGAGGCCGCTCGAAAGGCCGCTAATGACGAGGAAGTCAGAAGTCTCCAACGCAGTCTGCGCGAGGAAAATGGTGAAATCAACGGGGACTCAGAGTCCGACGATGAAGTACCTGTTGGCCGCCAAAAATTTGGTGGGCAAGGTGCGAAGGAGCAGTCGGCTATGCCAGCCCCTGTCCAGAAGAGTGAGTTCGAGGAACGTGAGTCTGACGCGGAGCGAGACATTGCAGATGAGGATGAAGAAGTGCGAGGATCACGTGCTGCCGAAGTACCTGCTAAAAAGCCAGCTCCTAACGGAGAACCCGTGAGAACTTCAAAACAGAACGTGACTGGCAAGCAGGTTCAAGAGAAGAAGGTAGAATTGAAAGGGACCAATCAAAAGGCGGCAGGAACTCTAGTTCCTCGGGCTGACAAGCTACAAAAGAAAGGACGCAGACGCGTCGAGCAAGAGCTTCACGACTATACCAGTCCATCAGAATCGGAAGATGAGCAGAATACAAAGTCTGCCCTTGCCCGTGCCATATTTGCTGGCCCTGATGAAGTGGAGCAGGACTTTGCTAGAGAGAAGAAGGAGACTGTCAAGGAAGAGGGTGACCAAGTCATCGACAACAGTCTCCCAGGCTGGGGAAGTTGGACGGGCGAAGGTGTCAGCAAGAAGGCACAGAAACGGGCCAAGGGGCGGTTTTTGACCACCATCAAGGGCGTTTCTGAGGAGAAGCGACAAGATGCCAATTTGGAGCGTGTCATCATCAATGAGAAGCGGGTGAAGAAGAACAGCAAGTACTTGGCCAGCGAACTACCTCATCCGTTCGAGACACGGCAGCAGTACGAGAGATCACTTCGCCTGCCTTTAGGTCCAGAATGGACCACCAAGAGCACGTTCCAAGATGCCACCAAGCCACGCGTCCTAATGAAACAGGGCATCATCCGCCCCATGTCTCGACCTTTGGTTTAAGGACGAGTTCGCAGGTTGTTGAAGTCGTCGTGTGATGATGAGGACTCGGGAGGTTGTTAGAAAAGTATCATGTTGGCCACAATCGATTTTCTCAGCATCACTAGACGATAGGAAAATGCTCACGGATGCTTCCTACCTAGGTAGTATGTCTTCATAAGCAATGACCTCTCTTTTTCACTAGCTCAGTCCATATGGAAGTTTGCACTGCCGTAGCCTGTAGAAGCGCATATTCACCTCAGAACCTGAAGGCTTGCTATCTGGTGGACCGGCGGTGGGAGCCTCCCTAGCCCTTCCTACCCTGCGAAACTGGACGATGTCGCTTGTCTTTGGGCTCAACTCCTTGGGCAGTAAGTGGCGAGACCTCAGGATCTCAGGTTACATTATCCTGAGGCCGAGGAAATGCTTCAGGGATTCCATGCTGATGACAAAACTGGGGCTGGAAATGGTGTTTATTCAATAATTATTAAGTAGTGGTGGTTTGACACTGTCTACCTAGGTACTGTACATAATAAGGGTGGTACGCGCCAGTCTCCAACAACACCACCACGTCCAAATCAACAATGATCAATAATGCCACATCATCCTCCATCTACAATCTGTTCATTCGCAAGAGAAGCAGCAACCACCGGTGGGCTTCTGATGACGAGGCGCCTTTGATGTTGCTAACGCGACCGACTGACGTGTACAGCGTGTCGCGCGCACAGAACTTTTGTTGCCCGATGCCTCGAAGTAGCGGCTCCCAGCGACCAACGCCACTACATCATCTTCTTCGAGATGTCGCTGCCCGTTGCCTCCATCTCTGCCCACAGGGCCAAAAGGGAGCAGCGTCCTTGACAAGAGCAAAGATGGAGCGATGGAGAGGCAGTCATGGCCCGGAAAGAGCGATGGACGAGCAGTTCTGACGATGGACTGCTTCAAGTTCGATTCATGCCTCGTCCTGAATCTTGACGCCGACCATCCTTGTTACCCTCAAAACACTCCTATATCCTCAACAGCCGTATTCCTAGTTGTCAGAGCTTCTTTCTTGGATTTCCTAGAGTCCTATCCATATCCGCGTTCCTGAAGTCTTTCCTCTCAATCCTCTGCCACGAGACCTCTGCCTCCCAAGAGCTCGAGCCCCGGGCCGGCAGACACACGGATCACCATCCTCGCCGTGCATGTTCGCGCCAAAGCTCGCGGGTCTTGTTCTGGTATGCCTACACCACTGTTCCGGACCCCTCTCTGCCTCTCTACATTGTCTCAATCGGGAAGTCTGTTGTCTCTGCGGAATCGTCGGTTCATCGAGTGCTCTCAGCACTGGTGGTTCAAAAGTCATCGTCAGCTTCCATCCACTGTTCCGGCAGCAGTTCAAACACTCTCAAGGAACACCAGGCTTCACTGTGTCCTCATCTGCGTTTTCTCGATCTCTGTGTACACAGAGGAACAAGAACTACTCCTGAACCGATTGCAAAATCAAGTACTACGGGCACAGCATTTGGAAAATCTGATCATTCCAGTCTCCGTTGGCCTAGCCATATATTCTCTCCTGCTCAACCTCTCCCGCTTATGATCGGCTTCTGGCCTAATCTACAATCCTCCCTCCCTCATTATCATGCAGACAAAATGGTCCGTTTTACTAACAATGTCGCAGGCATTCCTCGCCGGAGCTTTACCCGCTCCTCGAATCACCGGTCAGTCAGATAGTCCCGACTCCGAATGCCAGGGGCAAGGCCATAGCAGCACTTTTCAACACGAGTCACTAACATCTCGGTCCCTGGCTGTAGGCGCTCATGGCGCTTTCTTTACGGACGGTCCCCCTTGGTCAACTTCATTTCCAGACGGCAATCCGTTCAGCAACACTTTAGCCACATGGCGCTGGGTACCCAGATCCACAACTTCGTCTACAGAAGCTCCAACCTCGTCGGTGTCCAGTGATACTGCTGTGTACACGAGCCAGACTTCGGGTATTGTGTCCAGCCTCGCCAATGGAGCGGTTACTGACAATGCAGATTCTTCGACCTACGAATCTACTATTACTTTCGTCGACCCCCACCTAAGTTTCCAAACTGTCACTGTGACGAGCATAGTTTCTTCCCAGAATCCAACGGTGACTTCAGCTAGTCAGAGCTCACCAGATACGTCAGGGGTAAGTCCTGTTCTTCTCCCTGATAGTCAGTCTCTGATGCGTTACAGACCCTTATCACTTCTTTGGAGACTGGAGGCAATCCGCCCGTACAGCCGTTTCCCACAAGCGTTCCTACTGTTTCATCCGCGACCTTGCAGCCACTTGACAGTACAGTTCCCTTTGGCAATGCAACCGCTACTGGGCCAAAGAGCACTGTGACTGAAACGATAACGCTGCCCTTGACCACCTTCCAGACAGTAGTAGTGACGCATACCGTTACCACGGTGCCGGTCCAGACCACTGCCGTGATCACTGCTGTAACAGTGGTCAACACCACAGTCACCTCTAATGGAACCGTTGTTACCACATCGTCAGCTGGGACAACAGTGCTCACGACAACCGGAAGTGCGCTAGTTGAGACAACACTGTCTGCGTCTTCGACCCTTACGGGGACTGTTGCCACGACCATTACCACTGGAGGCTCTCTGACGGATCTTCCCACCGCCACGTCCACTTGTCTGCTGAGTTCGGGTTGTTATGGACAAGACATATTTCAGCCTATCGCACTTGGACAACCGCCTTCCAATATCGAGCAACGGAGTGGCCATCCGGTGCCTCGTCTAGGAATCACCAACAGCACCGGACCGCTGGAAACAAACAAATTCTACCAGAACTTCGTTCTAGGCACCCAAGGGAACCCCAGTTTCGTTATGCCGTACTCCCTGACGTGGAGCCAGGGGACCGGGAACGCGCGGAGCTGGGGCATGGCTATTTCCCATGTCGAAGAAAGTCAGAAGGTTTTCGGTGCAGCGAATACTGCCATTCCCGGCTCTCCAAACTCATACTACATCAACCCCCTGGGGATACAGTCAATCATCCTGTCCGCAAGCGAATTCGGTTCAAGCACGATTCTCACGACAGATTCCCTGCAGGCATTCTCCGCAAATGTCCAACTTCAGCCCTCTGCTGGGTCGTCTTCAACCCTCACTATACCAGTGGTGCAAGGGATGGGCTTTGTGACGGGAGAATACTACAACCTCCAGCCGGCACTGCAGAGCAGCGTCTTTTTCAGAAATGTTGCTGCCGCCGGACAGCCCAAACAAGGCGTGTACAAATACAAGGTTACTTTGGAGGACGGGAAGGTCTGGCTGATCTATGCCATCCCCTCACATGGTATCTCGCCAAACTTTCAGCTCGTCTCCAGTACTCTGCTTCAGGGAATCTCCAACTGGTATGGCGTGATTCAGGTCGCGAAGCTGCCTGATGCAAGTCAGGAATCAATTTATGACCGCGCAGCTGGCGCATACCCGACAGCGGGACACATTGGGGGTTATGCACATGGTTCTAAAGCACAGTACAGTCTCTCATGGAGCAAAGGTGGTTCATTCGCCGGCAATGCAACCCTGCTCATGTTCGCCCTGCCTCATCACGTTGACTCTTTTGACAACATCACCCAGGCCGCGGTCACAAAGTTGCAACTCAGTACGACCACCAACGGCAACGCCACGGCCGTGGTAGCGGACTATTGGGTATTGGAAGAGGATGGGTTGCCCACAACTCTGGACTTTGCGCCATGGAGACCAGCCAGCTCGACGCAGAGCTTGGTTGCAATGTCATCAGCAGCCATTGCCGCCATTCAAAGCGTAGCTGCCACCGAGGCTTCACAAAACATGTCTGCTCAGACCAACCTCAACAGCATGTACTACAGTGGAAAAGCTCTAAGCAAGTTTGCGACTCTCGTGTATACGATGCACGATCTTACCGACCAACAAGATCTGGCCAAGTCTGCCTTGCTTGAGCTCGAGGCTTGCTTCGAAGTCTTCGCTCAGAACCAGCAACAATATCCTCTGATTTATGATACTGACTGGAAAGGCTTGGTATCGTCGGCAAGCTATGTGACTGGCGATTCGGGAGTGGACTTTGGCAATTCGTACTACAACGACCATCACTTTCACTATGGCTACTTCCTTCACGCAGCAGCCGTGATTGGTTACCTCGATCCCACCTGGCTCACGAACAACAAAGACTATGTGAACGCGCTGGCCCGGGATGTGTCAAATCCAAGCGCGCTGGACCAGTATTTCCCTGTGTTTCGATCATTTGATTGGTATCATGGGCACTCCTGGGCCAAAGGTCTCTTTGAATCAGGTGATGGCAAGGACGAAGAGTCGTCATCCGAAGATGCCATGTTTGCATATGGCTTGAAGATGTGGGGCAAGACCATTGGCGATGCCTCGATGGAAGCCCGTGGCAACTTGATGCTGTCCGTTCTTGCGCGTAGTCTTCAAAGCTACTTTCTCATGACGTCCGACAATACGAATCAACCCGAGGAGTTCATTGGCAACAAAGTGACGGGCATTCTGTTTGAGAATAAAGCAGATCATGTCACTTACTTTGGCACGGATCTCAGCTATGTTCAGGGGTGGGTCAAATTGTACCTGTTGGCTTTGTTTCTGTATACTGACCGTTGCAGCATTCACATGATCCCGATCATGCCATTCTCGACCTTGACGAGAACAGGTGAGTACTGTCACCATATCGACCATGGGAGAATCTGACTGATACTTTCTGCAGAGAAATTTGTAACGGAGGAATGGTCAACGTACTTTGCCGATGGCGCGGTGCGACAAGCCTCAGACATTACTGGTGGCTGGAAAGGTATGATCTGCGTATGCTTGTGATAAGTTTGAGCGGTATTGACGAGTTGCTAGGTATTGTATATGCAAATTTGGCGATAATTAACCCGAAAGCAGCATACAACTTCTTCACGCAATCCGATTTCGACATGAGCTGGATCGATGGGGGAGCCAGTCGAACATGGTACATCGCAATGAGTGCCATGCTCGGTGGTGCTTCCTGACCGATCAGCGAACGTGACGATTGACGACTTTGACTTCTAACAAGCTTAGCGAGGGATTTTTGGGTTGCATTTTTGGAGCGGCGGTCGTCTGGCGCCTTTTTTTCTGTGGGCACGGTATTAAGGCAAGGTCAAGTTGCAGTAGAATTGGAGTTTGGGTCTGATTGACCAAGGTTAGGGGAACGTTTGACAACAACGGTTGGGTTCGATGCTGCCTCAGCAGTGGCAATCAAAGGGATAGATATTCTAATGTTATACGTCGAATCAAAAGGCCCCGTAGACTCCTTTCTGATTTCCTTCTGCAGTCGTTGGACGTAAAAGATTAAAGGGCGTGTAGCCAACATATGGGTAGACGGTGTGGGAAGCCTTTGTACTACCAGTTGACAGCGCTTATAGATCAACTGAAAAGTAGTTCTTTCTGGCCCTGCCTCGTCTGTTTGGGCGTGCTGTTCTTGACTATATTCTGCCACAGCCCATCGTCCCAGACGAAGACCATGCCGAGGCCGTCGTGGCTCGATGGCGCAGCCTTGACCAACGGAGCCTGTTTCAGGACGGCGCGGGCCAAGGTTCGACGGAAGAGCCGAGGAGTCAGTCGGTGCGGGCGGCCGAGCATATCATCCTTTGCCCTAGGACCTGGACGAGGACCTTCGTGGATCATCGAGGCGTGTCTCTCGGCGATTTGCCTATCTTCCTCTTCAGGTGAAACACGAGCTTTGGGCCGTCGCGGGATGGGAGCCGGGAGTTCAACAGCGCCAGTGACGAGGTCATATACCTCCTTGTACTCCTGTTCCGGCAGAGGCGGCAGGACGGCCTTGAGATTCTGGACGTGCCAGTCGTGCTTGAGGTTTCTGTACCTCCTTTCTGATAGGGGTTCTCCCCACGTGGTGGTCGCGGGCGGCGTGAAGCGCTTCTTGACTTTGTAGTTGGGTCCAGATCGGCCGAAGAGATGTTGATGCTCAGCTTGGCTATCGATCAAGGCTTGGAATTGGGGCGGCGGGTGCCAAGTTCTAGAGTATTTGGGAACTGGACCGGTGTCGTCGTGGCAGTCATTGTTGGTGTTGTTGTCGCTGTCGCTGTGGCCCTCAGCGTCGACATGGTCGATTTTGCGAGTTGCAGGCGTAGCAGCAGTAGTACCAGCTATAAACTTTTCCAGCATTTCATGCCGCCGTGGACCGGTGCGGCCGTAGGTCATGCGCAGGACTTTCTCCAAGGGGACGAGGTATCCCTCATTCGCCCGTTTGAGGGTCGAATGGAACTTGCGTCCGCGGTGGAGGAGTTGGACTTGTTTGAGGAAATCAGGCACTCTGCCCGTATTCGTTCTACCGAGCGTTGTCAGGGTGCCGGTGTATTTGTATTTCGGCAGCCATCGTCGAAAGGACTCGGTGACATAGGCTTTCATGGATGAGCGACATCGTGGCAGGGGCAGGTAGCTACATTCCCGGAGCAGGGCGCGGTATAGGTGGACTGGGTTTGTGGTCATCCCATGTCCATTTAATCTGTAGGGGACTGTGTCGAAGGGAGTGTGTATGAGAATGATGGGCAGTTCATGTAATCTACAGGCTGCGCTGTTCTGTTCTGTTCTGTTCTGATCCGTCCTGCACTGCAGGGCACGTATTTTTGCACGTATTTTGCAAATCCAACTGCAGTGCCGCGCCGGAGAGATAAAAAAACGCGCTAGTGAACGAGACGCGACGCACCCAAAAGCTGAACTCGAAGCTGCGGCAAATCAAATGCGTCTCCGAGTCTCTTGACTCCCCCGCCGCTTGCACTTCAGTTCCGCTTGACTGCAAGTGCGAGTTCCGCTTCATCCACTGGCACGACGTGACTCGCCGCCGTTTGCACACTGGCTGCACACCACACCACGACCTCCGAGTCCCCCCTGATACCACCGGCACTGGCATTGTTTCAATTCGCATAAACAACAAACCATTGCTTTACTCGGCACCATTGTTCAATCTGGAGCGATTGTCGCGCTGTGCCATCTGCGGACAGTCTTCACCACCACTTCCCTCCTCAACACAATCCCTGTCACGAGCCGATATTTCCTCCCGCCAACCCAACCCAACCCTGAGCGCCAAAACCCCCAGCCTGCGCTCTCATTCTCACCTCCGCCCTCCTCAACTTCGCTAATCGGGTTGCGCAGTCCTATTTCGCAAAACGGCTCAAACTGTGCACGTCTACTTTGGGCCGACCAGACACAGTCTATCCGCGGCAGTTGTGTCTCATTTGTAACTGTGCAGAGCTGGCTGCAATAGTTATTCCACCGAAACTTAACTCGGTTATCGCGGCTGACAGCCTGAGATACAAGAAACCCGGCTTGGTGCAATACAGTGCTAACCAAGATACTTGATGGTTCCTTCCTCTTAATTTCGATTCATACCGACTGCGCAACGGGTGCGCCCGGGATCATGTCTTGACTCGGACGACTGTCCTAACAACCTTCACGATCTTCCTCTCGCACGGCAGTACGCAATATAATGGCGTCGGGCGGTATCGAAACCGGAGTTTATGCCCAGGCACCGCCCTCTTTTCCCCAGCATGGCCATTCGAGTTCAATGAATTCCTCTTATCCACAACCCATGTCTCAAATGAACGCTTACGAAGCTCACTCGGTCGCGACTACACCTGCGCCAACCCCTCCGCCAGCTCGTTCGACGGCCGAGCAGCAACAACAACACCAGCATCAACAAGCTCAGGCGCAGGCGCAGCAGCAACAGATGGCCTATCATATGAACGGTGGCCCTCCGATGGCTAATGGAGGTATGATGGCTGCCCCGAACGCCTTTTCTGGGTACCAAGACCCGAATGTCTATGCGCAACAGAACTTCTATCCCAACGGGGCCAAACCCCAGATTTACACGGTCAGTACTGTTTTGTGTTTTGCGGTCAGCTGGTCACTAACCAAGCTCCCAGGCCGTTTATTCCAACGTGTCGGTCTTTGAAATGGAGGTCAATGGCATTGCGGTAATGCGACGTCGCGCGGACTCGTGGTTAAACGCCACACAGATATTGAAGGTCGCAGGAGTGGACAAGGGTAAAAGAACCAAAGTGTTGGAGAAGGAAATTACCGGCGAACACGAAAAGGTCCAGGGCGGCTATGGAAAATACCAAGGTACTTGGGTCAACTATCAGCGCGGCCGGGAGTTCGCCCGTCAGTATGGTGTAGAACATCTTCTGCTGCCACTCTTCGAACACGATATCGGCTCGGACGGTACGGCCGGTATGTCACAAGGTTTGGAGACGCCCACCAAAGAACAAGCCATGGCAGCCCAAAGAAAAAGACTTTATGGGGGTGACGGCCGGCCCATGACGCAGCAGTCAGGAGGTACATTTTTCAAAAATATGTCCAACACGGCGGCCAACGCGATACACGCCCTGAACAGAACACGTCTCGATTCGCCCAGTCAGATGGATGGACGACGGTCTATGGGGCCTAGACGGCAATCTCAGACTCAGTCTCAATCATTCAACTACGGCCAGAATGACATGTATGGACAGGGTGCGAGCCAACAGAGCATGCATAGCATGACCTCGCAAGACAGCTTTGGTACCAATGGAGGCATCATGAGCCAAGGAGCCAGCTTCGCAGACTTCGGCCCTACCGAGGCTCAAGAGCCTCCACGAAAACGGATTCGACCATCGCCACAGTCGTCTTTTATCAGTGCCGGCCCATATGACGGATCAATGGAGTTGACCATGGTAGATGGTGGTGCGCCGACCGAACCAAACGCCTCTTTCTTCTCACAAGCAAGCCAATCCTTCATGCCCATGGACACCCTCACCTATGGCCTCGAACCTCTTCCTCATCCTCAAGGACCTTTGGAAGAACAGAAGAAAGAACTTTTGCTTGATCTCTTTATCAACCCCGACCGCACCGACTTTGACGACCATCCAGCTTTTCTTCGACTCAGTGGCGATGAATTCGAGCTGCCCATTGATGGGTCGTGCAATACCGTACTGCACTGGGCGGCAACCCTGGCACGGATCCCGCTGGTGCGCAAGCTACTGGAAAAGGGCTTCAACATGAGACGAGCCAACAGTGGAGGGGAAACGGCATTAATCGCAGCCTGTCAAGCACGAAACAACCTGGACCATAACAGCTTCCCGGCGCTTTTGCAGCTTCTCGGCCCAAGCATAGAAGTCCGCGACCGACGTGGTCGGACGTTGCTGCACCATATCGCCGTGTCGTCAGCCATGAAGGGACGAGCCGCCGTGGGCAAATACTACCTGGAGTGCCTCCTCGAATATGTCATTCGACAAGGCCCCAGCCCGGCATCCTCGGATGGCATGAACGGTATGAGCTCGCAGCCGCATGATGGCCCTTTGACGTTGGGCAAGTTCATGGATAGAATCGTCAATGCACAGGACAAAGTTGGGGACACGGCACTTAATCTAGCAGCACGAACTAGCACGACGACGATTATTGATCAGTTGATCGAGGTGGGCGCCGATCCTCACATCGCCAACCGTGGGGGTCTGGCGCCGGTCGACTTTGGAGTCGGGCTGCATACAGACAATCAGGTGATGGATCCAAACATGCAGATGTTTGACCCTACGGCATCGGCGACGACGAACGCCGCGGCAAATGGGTCGCCTCAAAAGTCGTTCGACGAGGCACAAGAAGGCCTGCTCAGTTGTAAGTTCCAGAGGAATTGCGTTCATGTTTTCCCAGACAGCTAACGTGATGTAGCCATTCGTGAAATCCTGGCACAATCCGAGACCGACTTCTCCACAGAAATGAAGGAGAAGAACGAGATTCTCGACAAGACCAACGCGGCGCTGAAGGAATCGGGCAATGCGCTGGCGGAAGAACGACGGAAACTTGAGGAGATACGGGCCAAGGTGCGAGAAAAAGAAGAGCTCGAGCAGAAGATCAACAATCTACGTCAGGCAATCGCCAAATACCAGACCGAATTGACCGAAACGGGCACGGACATACAGGACAACGTGGCCATCGGCCAGGCCGACAAAGGGCTAGACCTTGACGGACAGTTGAGTCGTGTGACGGAGCTGTTCCCGGACGGCATAGCCAATGCTTTCGACGGGGCCGGCAACATGGCCCTCTTGACGCAGGAGCAGGCGAATTTCCTTGACCGCCTGGAACGAGCGGAGGTGCTGTGCGGCCGCGCACAGGTGTATCAACACCACAATGGCCAGCTGGAGCAAAAGGCAAAGTCGCTCAAGGCGCGGTCTGGCGAGCTCGAAGAGAGGTACAAGAAGATCGTCAGCTTATGTACGGGTGCTGACGAGGACAAGGTGGATGGTTTGCTGGAACCCCTGGTGCAGGCGGTGATCAGTGAGCAGAAGGAGTTGACGGATAATACCCAGCTAGGTAGGATGCGGGAGTTTTTGAGGCTGGTTCAGGGGGCCGGTCTTTGAACCCAACCTGTTGCGAGCTGTTGAGCTGTTGCTGTTGCTGGTGATCGACCTGATGCCGGATAGCCATGAGTTCTTACTAGCCATGTCAAGAGTGTGCGACGAGTGCCCAGGGGCCGTGAGGGGCCGAAAAGAACTGGAGAGTTGTCTAAAAGGATCAGGTCTCTCAACTGCCTGGTCAGACTCGGACAACGTCATACTGCTCTCGAGTACTCAATGCCGAATTGAGGAGTGAGTCCCTTGCGATGAACCGGGCAACACATACACTCCCGGCATCGTTTCAGCCTGTGAGAAGAACAAATGAATAATGAAAGTGCTGCCAGGCCGGCTAGCTGGCTTGCCTTAAAGTATCGAATCCTTTCCTTTCTTTTCGCCATGATCATGATGCGGCCGGGCCCAGTCTGAATGGGCTGAGTTTGGTTCTTGCGTAGGTGCCGGCTATGTACCTGCATATGTGCCAGGTGCAGTGCCTTATGTTGGAGGATGTGCAGTAGAGTAGTACTAGTAGGGAGAGGATAACGACCAGGCTGCGTTCCCAAAGGCTAAGAAGGTCCTGGCAAGGCTACTTGCCTACCATGGCATTTTGGCGGGGACTACGTGTGTTATGCCCGCCACGAGGCTCTATCTTCTACCTAGGTAGAGGTATTTTGTGATATTATTAGAGGGTAATACGACATTGTAATCCCCTGGTCCCCGCGCGTAGGGAGAATGGCCATCCATTACTACGTGTACACCGCACCACATCATTGTACAAAGAATTTATGAACAGAATTGGACATCGTTTCGATTCTTTTGCCGGATGCCAATGGATGCCAGCCGGCGGTCGAAGTGGCGATCGACGGCCCCTAACTCTAGGTAGCCAACTTGGCAGTGGTTACCCTGGTCGACTCCAGTCGGGCGGCTGCCACTACTGCAGTGAAACTTGAAGCGAGGGGGGAAGAAAGCCGACTGAAGCATTTCTGGAACGTGAAGCCTGGACGTACTGTGACACTGCATGTCTGGCGCAGGGTGGCATGTCTGGAAGTGTAAAAGATGCTGTAGCGGTGAGTGTTTGATAAGTGTTTGGGTGAGAGGCGACGGGTGCCAATGAAGCCTGGAACACAGGAACGATCCCTTTCTAGATGTTCTGCTGCTGGGATCAATGATGGAGTTCTGGTCAAGCCACGTGTTTCACAATGGATCAGATGCCATGCCCAATATTGACTCGACTCGACTCGACTCTACCAACGGCATTATTGGAATGGTACCACTGTTGTAAGGTACCTGGGTAAAGGAATCTAGGTTGGGAACATGGTGTAGATTGTTACTGTAAACCAACCCACTAAAGCGTTGCTACTCTGTGTGCTACTGTACCTACTGCTAGTAGCTGGCCGTTGGTTACCAGCCACCGCCGGGATACCAACTACTTTAGGCCTGGACTAGGGCACAATAGGCGGCAGTCGGTCTGAAACCATCTCTAACTTGACCCCTACAGCGTCTATAACTGGCAGTTGGCGCCCCTCGGTTAGCGCCTAGGGCTGTCAAATAGCGGTTCGCTGACCGCCGGTGACAAGGATTCGCCGCAATTCTGGCCCTCGAACAGTCTCTTCCAGTCCTTTTGACGCCTCCTTTTTCTGTTTCTTCTCGGTCGACCCCGTCAAGCCATCGACGTCGCTGGTGCTCGGCCAGCCAGTCAAACCACCTTGTCGGACGGTCATTGCTCCCTTCCCCTGCTTTGCGTTTCTGGTTCGGTTTCTGCCAATGCGCGCTGCATTGCCGCGAACCCATTTTCACTCGGTCGCTTGTCACCAACCGTTTCGTCTTCGACGGCTTTGATGTATCTGCTGGCCGACCAGGCACGGGGCTGTGTTTCCTGATGCAGCGCTGGTGCACCTCGATACGAAGGGCTCCCGCGTGTGCAGGAAGCCAGAGACGAAGAGGAAGGTAGTAAAAAACACAATGAAGACCACGGGACGCTCAAGGGATATGAACGCATGCATTGAAACTCGAGACTCCCTTGACTATGACAGTCCTATCCTATCGTGGCTGTACATACCTTAGCCATCGGCATGTCGGATCGACCCCGTGCGCTTCTCTTTTTAGCATCGGTATCGGTGGTGTCCCTCTTCTCTCCACTCTCGAACCACGGTCAGCGATTCGCTTCCTCTCCACCTCTTCCCATCTCCTTTGTTGCTGGGTCTGGCAAATAATGTGCGACAGTTTTGGATTCAGTGGGCATCCCACATGGCGGTTTCGTGCCATTATGAGACCTTTTGACCTTTTGAATTGTTTCAGGGAGAAATCCACCCCTTGGGTTGGATGCCCGGCTTGACGGCCCATCAACACCACAGAGATCGCGTCTGGTGTCAGTGTCGAACCGTTCCTTGGCTATGGGGCCTCTGCTACGGTAAGTGTCTGACATACAAAGAGCCCGAGGCTGCTCCAATGCCCCACGGACCACGAGCTTCACTCTATCCAGCTCTCAGACCACGTCCATTCCTTTGCACAGACCAGTCCTGCATCTGGCGTGTCTACCTCTACATCTCTCACTCTTACTCGTAGCATCATCCTCTCTCTTTTCCTCTTCTTGCCCGTGGACAGGCCCCTCTCCTCTGCGCGCATCGCATCACTTCCTTTGGCAATCGCTGGTCGTGCCGACATTCCTTACTTCGCGCGCAAGCTGTGCTTGAGCTCACTACCGGTCTCGACGACCTCCTGTCTAACCATTCACCTGAACCGCAATCCCCGCGTTTGAGCGCGAACCATTCAAGATGCATCTCTCTACCATTGTCGCATCGACTTTGCTGCTGTTGGCCGAGGCCAATGTTATTTCCGCGAAAGCCATTCTACATATGCCGAGCACGCTGAGGAGGAGACACCTTTTGGAAGATATGCACAAGAGCGCCGACCGCATTCTTCGGCGAGAACCGCAATCCGCTCCAGCGATGCCCGTGGCTTCGACAAACAACACTACCAACCAGACGATCTCCACAGCATGTGTCGATGCTCTCACCAAACTCACATCAGTCGAAAACAGCGCCGGCCTTGCCGCTTGCTACAATATCATGCAGTTCGATGCGCAGCAGGGGCTTTTTGAGGCGGATCTCCGACTTTATCAGCTGTTCGAACCGTCGGGTGATTTCCAAGGCTTGGCTGTGACTGATATCATGATCGGCATCACGTATCCTTCCAGCACGATGTTCCAGTCCATAACAAAGAGGAAGAAGAGAGATATTGTGGTGGAGCGGCAATCCTCGACCATGACCGAGGTACAACAGTATACTTTGTTTGGCACCTTCCAGAAGAACCTGGACATGGGAAAACTCAACGACACCCAAATCATGTCATTGATGCTTCCTGATGTCAAGCTCAACGCCGTCAACCCTTCACAGACACCACTCACTGCCAATGTCACCGCCGCCGATGGAGCTTGGTTCGTGGTAGGCCCCTTTAGCGGCGAGTTCAAAGATACTCTTGTCAGCCCGACCGTTGCGACCGCGGCCATCACTGCTGCCGCGCCGTTTGTGCTTCCAGGAGTGACGCTGGGGATCTTTCCTACTGGATTGATTGTCACGTGTGCTTGGACCCTTTTGTTCTTCTTGGCCTACGGGTTCGGCACCCTTGGGCGCATTAGATATAGAGACGCGTATAGAAAGCGAAAGGCTGCCCAGGCTGGGCGGACTGGGAAGAGGATATAAGGACCGCGAGAAAAGAAAAAAAGAAAAAAGAAAACAAAGTCAAACAGGATTTGCATGGTTTGAACAGCGAGCATTTGGACTTCTGGACGATACCCTCGCTTGAATGTTACAGTACCTTTGAGGTGTTTGGTCTGTTGTACATTATCATGAACAGGGAGCGGCATTGCACGGTGTTAGAGTTGAACTTGACATTGAATTGAACATGATTGGACCCAGCAATAACATGATCCGCGCCATATCTTGCTTGGTGTCCTGTTTCTCGTGCTTGGAGTTGTTCTTGTTCAATGCTTCGAGTTTCCCTGTGATTTCACGGAGGACTTGTCCTATTTCAACGGGGCCTAGGGCCTCGTCAGACTATATACTCTCTAGAGGTTATACGATAGCGTACGACGCTAGTCGAGACCGAAAGACGGTCCTCGATATCTTTATAATACTTAGTACGTAGAGTATCTATTTTATTATATTCTCCTCTATCTAGACCGTCGAATAGTCTTATTCGTCGTCGAAGAATATCGAGTACCTTTATTAGCCTTATAGTAGAGAATAAAATAGTATTTCTATATTCTAAATACTTCGTTTTCTAAGTAGTCCTATCGTTAGAATAAGTATCTATAATATCTATATCTTCGATATCGATCGAGGTATATAGAGCGAGTATATATCTCTTATTATTAGCTATTAGAGTAGTATATACGCCTAGAATAGTAAAGTTAAATAAATCGAGAGTAAATTAAGGTCGTTAAGACGATAAGTAAAGAGAGTCTATATACGTAATAGTACTCGCCGTTACTCTTCGAAGCTAATCCGGGATTAATCCGGCGGGGTTTTAAGGAGTATAAGTAGACGTCTTTTACTTCTTTTCTTCTTACTTTCTTTTATATCTCTTTCTAGTCGTTTATACTTCTAAGCTCTAAGTCTTTTATCGATTAAAGCTAAATATTCTATAACTACTATTATAGTTATTATACTACCTAGATAAGTTAGAACGCCGACTAGGCTATAAGTTCTAAATACTTCGTACTATCGACGAGTTAAGAAGATAGTTAAAGATTTACTAGTAATTAAGACGGCGAAGACGGCTTCTTTTATAAGTATACCGTACTATATCGAAAGATATAGTTACTAATTCGTTTCTAGATTAACGATAATATTTATAGTATTAAGTCTAGCGATATAGTAATTAATTCTATTATCTAGGCGAAATAGTACTAGAAGTAGTTCTTTTCTCCCGATAATAGCTTATCGGTTTAGCTATATAGCCGTATTTTTCGGAAACTCGTCGAATTTTACGGTTAGAGAGATATTACTAATATATACGTTAGAAATACTCTTATAGAGTATATAGTAGATATCGTAAATAATCTACGTTACAAAATATATCTTCGTACGGTTAAACTAGATTCTTATCGAGAGCCGGTATTCCTAAAGTACGTTTCGATATCTATCTTAGATTCGTCTACTTCTACGAATATAGTATATTTTTTCGGCGGAAAATATATAACTTATACTATTCGCGAAGTCGATTATTTCTTATCTAGTAATAAAGGTATAAGTAATAAAGCTTCTAATCGTCGTCGATCTACTACGTCGATATTAACGTCTATTTAAATATATAGTACTAAGAAACGTCGTACTTAATCTTCTAAAATATAGGAAGAAGATCTAGTAGAAGATATAAGAAAGGTATATTTTAGCGAGAGAATAAGTAGTCTATATATAGCCGATAAGGCCAGAGAGACGAATAGTCGTATAGCTATCGAGATTAAAGATCTAGAGAATAGATTCGACTTCGTATTATCGCTATAGACGGATATAGAAGATCGACGTCGAAAGGTATTAATTACTATCTAGAAGGTAACGTAGTAGGCTTTAGATCTATACTATACGCCGAAAACTATTAAAGTTATTCGTAGAATCGATAAATCCGATATACATATAGAGTAATATTCTCTACTAATATTAATACGATAAAGTTATTATTTTATAATATCTATATCTTTAGTAAGAATAGAAGTTATCGAGACTAGTCCGGAGTTAAAAGAATACGACTATATAACTAACGAGCTACTACTAAGGTATTATTAGTATACTATCGATTCTTCTCTCGAGCTATTATTATAGATACAAAGTTCGTCTAGACGTATATCGGAAATATATCGTTATACTAAAGAGGCTATATAATACGTACCTATACCTCCCGAGCTAGTATACGACCCTAAGCGTAGTTAGATTATAACGTAGTAACGATTCGTACTAGTCTCGTCTTCTATAGGTTTATCGATATAGTCTATATAAGGCTATATATTAACTTACTCGATACTAGGACGTCCGTCTTTTTATTATCTAGCGTACGGATAGCCTACTGCTTCTACTTATTCTATATATAATATTCGTCCGCTATCTACCTATATATAGTAATCGGGCCCTATTTCTAGTTTAGGCCTTTTAGGGTATTCTTACTATAAAACGACGGCGTCGATAGGGATACTACTACTAGGATCGGCTTCGACGGTATTATAGTAAGAAGACCGCGAAGTATTACTATTTTCTTATACTACTACGGTAGTAGACAATACTCTATAAATAGTCTATTTTGTAAATAAGTCTTCTAGTACGATACGACGAGTAGAGGAGCGCGAGCGAGGTTCTTTAACGTCTACTATATAAGGCGATTTACTATAATTTATTAGTTATTTTTGGGTTTTTAATATATCTAGAGCGCTTCGTAGGACGTTCCGATAATATATAGCTAAGGGTCGAGACCTAGTCTACGCTCTAGTTTCTATAGATTATCTATAAAGAATACTATTATTATTAGATTATTTAATCCCGTACTATCTTTAGCCTAGAATTAGGTCTTAATAAGCGTCCTTCGATATATCGTCGACGAAGAACTAAAGACTTAGCTATATTATAATTAGTATTTTAGACTACTAACGAAGATAATAAATTATCTTGTCTCCGCTTCTTACGAGGTTTCGAGTACTCTTAAGGGACGAGATTCCTCTCGAGTATCGGAAGAGTTATTCTAGTAGAACTAGAAGATATTATAGATATACTTTCTATAGTATCGATAGGTATCGAGAAGGATAAAGTAGATATATCCTAGTCTATAAGATTCTATAGCCTTATATCTTTAGATTAATTTAATCTATTAACGGAGTATAGTTTCTTCTTACTCGAGATAGCTTTAGCTAACTTATTATAGCTATTCTCTATATAATTTATATAGAATAGGCCTACTATATTATCTATATACTCTATAATATCGATAGGATAGATCTCGATATCTATCGATATAGATTCGAGTAGCTCGATATAGGATAGAATAGAAGTATCTTATATAACGGCGTCTTTATACGATTCGATAGAATTACTCTTATTTCTTAAGATTCCTTATCTATTCTAAATATAATTTTTCGTTCTTTTCTAGGATATCGAAGAGGTTTCGAGAGGGCTAAAAGTCCCTTCGTTCTCTATTCTTCGCGTATCGAGAGGGTTAGACGATAATAGTCTATTACTACTCTTCTATTTTTATCTATTCTAGGCGTATAGAGAGATAAACTCTATTCTAACTATTTTATTCGATACTCTTAAAGTACTAATATCTTTATTACTCTTTCTAGCGATAAGATATTATCTATCTAAAGGCGGAGTAATCTACTCTAGAGAATTAGAAGCGAGAGCTACTCCGGTTATAGTTTATCTCTCGTAGGCCGTCGTAGCCTTCTCTATCGACGTCGCGCCGTAGAATATTAGCTTCTATTCTCTATTTCGCCGACGTCTATTTATTAGCGTTACTTTAGCTCTACGGCTCTTCTCTATCTTACTTAAACTATCTCTTAATTATTCTTACGATATCTATTATTACTTCGATATTATCGATAGCTCGTAGTATATTAAGAGATTAGACTTATTACTAAGTATCTAAAGTACTTTATCCGAAGGCTTCGTTATACTATCTCTAACTATTTAGAGCTATATTTACTATATTTTAATAAACGATCGGATCGTCTATTTATCTAAATCTACCGAGTAGTATTATATTAGACGGCTTCTATAGACGAATAGACGTAAGATCTTTTAGTCTATCGTTTCTAGTACGTAAGTACTAAACTATAACTTCTTTAGAATTCGAAAGAGTCCGAAGTAGTTAGGTTCGAATTTCTACTTTGAGATATTATTTAGAAGGACGAAATCTTCTTCTTTAAGTAAAAGATATAGCGTTTTTAAACGCGTTAATCGTAGTTTTCGGGAGTATAGCTCTCTCTCGACTAATAGCTAATTTACTTCGTAATATATAGTATATAGCTATTCTAGTCTCGAGGTAAAGTTAATATTAAGGTTTAATAGATCGAATTCTCGTTAATCGTCTATTAATCGAGATTCGAGACTATAAATAAGCTTATATAGACTTATTCTAGTTACTATATAGAACTTAATACGAGTTACGAATAACGTCGATAAAAGGTATTCGTTTTATAAGAGGATTTATTATCTAATAAGTTACTTCGTAAGGATTTCGCCTAGTATTCTATTAAATTTTTCTATCTTTCTATTAGTCTAGAGATAGTAAGATATTATAGTATAATACTTTATCTTAACGCGATCGAGATAGTACTCGACGATCTTCGAGGTTGGATTAGCGCTATTATTTAATAATAATTCTTAAAATACTCTATACTAGTAGTAGATTTTAAATAGAAAGTCGACGACTACTTCGTCTATAGTATTCTTTATAGTCTTTACTATCGACTAGCCTATAGAGAAATTAATAGCTATTAGAATTTAACGATTTCCGTAGGGCATAGTCGGTAGAGGGCTAACGAAGTCGATTATCTACTTTTCGAAAGATCGGGAGATCTATTTAATCTACGAATATAGTTCTTCCTAGTTCTTCTTCTATCTCTAGACTAACTAGTATTAATTATAAATTCGAGTATATATAAGAATATTCTTTATTATAAATAGTTACTATTCACGTACTTTAACGATACTTTCTATAGCGGCCGCGCTATAGTATTCGTAGTACTTATAATAGTACTTAATAAAGTCTCGACGAAACGATATAGAAATAAAGGAAGCGAAGTAATTACTAATCTTTCGGAATAGGCGGCCTTCTTCTACGAAGTATTAATCTAGATACTTAATACGCGCTAGCTGCTCTTTCTAGGCCGGGCTTAAGTCGGATTTATTCTTTATTATTAATCGGGCTATAATAGTATCTTTCTATTCTATATCGTTATTCGAATATACTATTTATTAGATATTTAGAGATACTTCTACGTCGCTAGAGATCTATACTTTATTAGTAGAGCTCTTTTCTAGGAAATCGAGTCGTCTAGAAATAGTATTAGGGATAATAGCTTCGGAGCCTTTACGATATCGGATATTTAAGTCGAACTTAGAAAACTTATTAATCTACCGCGTAAGGCGCTTCGAAGGCGTCCGAGTGGTATTTAGATATTTTAGGCTCTTATAATCGGTTACGATAACCGTCTTATAGCTATTCTAGAAGTATATAATCTAGGTTCGAAGAGCGTACTTAATAGCGAGAAGCTTCTTTTTATATATAGAATAGTTTAGCTCGGCTCTATTAAGTTTCCGCCCGTCGTAGACGACTAGATACTACTTTCTATTAGATCCTTCTTATAAAAGAATATAACCTAAAGCCTACTCGAAGTAGTCTATTTCTACGCGAAAAGGCTTCGATTTATCGACTTATTATAAAACTAGTTTAGTAGCGAGAGCCTTCTTAAGTACTTAGAAGGCGTACTCGTATCTCGCGTTCTATCGAATAGATCGGAACTTCTTTTTTCGAAGCTCGATATCCGCCTCGATTAATAAATCGGATAGAGATATAGTAATCTTTATAAAGTCTTTAATAAATCTTCGATAGTAGGAAGCTAAATCTAAAAACTAACGTACTTTATATACGTTTCGAGACTAAGGCTATTTAAGAATAGCTTATATCTTTATAGACGTAGGTCGATACTCTCCGTTATCTACTATATATTCGCAGAATTTAAGCTATTAGACGCCAATAATATACTTCGACGACTTCGTATATAGTTTATGGCCGTATAGTGTCTTAAATATCTATTCGAGATAGCGTTCGTATTCTTCTTCGGTCTACGAGTAGATAACGATATCGTCTAAGTAGACGATTACGAACTTACTAATAAATTCTTATAGAGCGTCGTTTATAATCCTCTAGAACGTTAAAGAGGCATTAATAAGTCTAAACGGTATAGCTAAGAACTCGTACTTACCGAACCGCGTATTAAAGACGATCTTTTCGATAGATATCTTTTCTATCTAGATCTAGTAGTATTCTTAGGTAAAATCGGTCTTCGAGAGCTATCGAGCGACTTCGATAATATTAAGATAGTTCTAGATTCGAGATAAGAGATAGATATTCTTAATAGTAATATTATTAAGAAGACGATAGTCGATATATATTCGCTATTTACCTCTAGATTTAGGTATAAAGAGTATAGAGAAACTCTATAGACTTTCTAAGAGCCGAATTAGACTCTATTCTAGTAAAGTACGAATTTACCGATCTTATTTATCTCGATATTCTTTCGATAAAGAGTAGTAGAGTAAGTTAATAGACTTAGTATCGTCTATATCGATTTCGTACTTAACGTTCCGCTTCGTTAGAAACTTAATAGATAGTTCTTCTCGAAATACTATTTTAAATCTTTCGAGAATACGCCTAAAACGCCTATTCTTAGTTCTAGATATTAAAGAGATTACTTTATCGCTAGAACTCTATTCTCGTATAAGATATAAGATAGAAGTCTAGTCGAGTATAGATAGTTTAGAAATCGTCTTCTAAGTCTTTCGAAAGCTAAGTAGGTTTAATCCGGCCTCTTTAATACCTTTATAGTTAATAGTTTAAAAGAGTCGAAGAGATATCGAAGTTAATTTTCTAGTCCTATTACGTATCGTTATACGTAAGTGACTAAAATCCTAGAAAGCGCTATACTTCTTTAGCTAGTTAAGTCTAAGAATAACGTTATATACGTTCTAATCTAAGATACGGAGTATCGTTTAAGCTCGAAAGTTATCGACGATTAGACCCGTTATAATAGCTTAATTAAAGAGAGTCGTCTCGCTATTAGTAAGATATACTTAAAGAGATAATCTCTAGATAATTTTATAGTTCTTATCTAGTTACTTAGCGACTCTTCTTAAGACGTAGAAGACGTCGGAGCTCGTATTAAGAAGAACCGTAACGAGATAAGAGTTACTATACTATTCTAGCGATTCGCTAGTAATATTATATCTCTAGATACGATCTAAGTTATAATTAAAGACTTCGATCGTATTAATAGCGACGTCTATTAGATTATCGAAAGAGGGGTTAGAGTCTAATAGACTCGTATCGATAGCCTTCGAAGAGTCTATAACTTCTTTATCGTCGCTAAACGCCCTACTATCTAGCGACTCTTCTCTTTTCTTCGATAGCCTTATCTTATAGACTTCTTCGGGTTAGAATAATCTTTCTTTTAATAACCCGCTTCTCTATAATCAAAGTAGAGACTATCGTCTTAATACTTCTAACGAAAGCTACTTAAGAATCTACGTCCGTTTCTATAACTACGCGAGATTTTAGTCTTAGTAGACGAGAAGAATTCTAGTTAAAGATCGTTAAGGGCTATCTCGATATTACTATTAGCGTTCTTACGATCTAGTTAGATAGTCCGAGGAGATTAAGAAGATTTTCTTAAGAAAAATCTTCTCGAGCGACCTCGAAGAGGGGCTATTCTATATACGTTAGCTTATATCTCTCTTTCGCTTTTATCTATAAAAAGAGCGTAATCTCTATAATTTTAGAGAAGTATAGTATCTAGAAGGAGTTCTATTTAGTTCCGAATAGCCGTCCTAAGCTCTCGTTTAAAAACGAGTAGATATTCGGCGTCGCTAGGGCGAGAGTCGAGATATAGTCGAAGAGTTTCGATCTTTTATCGAAACTCTTATACTATTTCTATTTACTTAAGAGAGTCGAACTTATCTCGATGTTACTTCTACGTTCTAATGTCGCCGAACGCTATCTAGAATACTTTCTTCTATATCTTTTAGTTAATTAGGAGTAGATCGGTTCCGAGACTATATTTTATATCTTAGTATATAAGATTTTACTATATTAAGATATTATCTTCGAGGTAGAAAGTTACTAGAGCGATACGTTCGCGGCCTATTAAAGGATATTTATTAACGACTTTCTTCGCGTCTAACTACCTTTCGATATAGATTAGCTAGACTCGTATCGCGTCGTTATTTCGATAACTCTTATATCTTAGGGGCTTTTCGAGTTCTATCTCGCTAATATCTTAGAATAGATCTAACGATAGATACTACTATCTAGATAAGAGTCTAGATATATTCGTCTAGTCTATAGATAAGGGGGTAATCTTTAATAGACCGTTTATAGACGTTAAAGCGAAGATTTCGGAAGTCCTATAGTATCGTAGGTAGTCGGTAAGGGCCGCTATAGTCCTTTCTAAGTTTCTAAGGCGATTCTCTTCTAGGAGTCTATATATTCTCTATAGATTAGCTCCTTCTATAGAGATATCGGTTTCTAATACTACTATTACTAGGATTAAGGGAGTATTTATATAATATTTAGTATAGAAGAGCTTTTAAGCGTAGTTTACGAAATACGAGTAAGAAACGAGTAGAAGATAATATATAATAAAAGAAAGATAAGTAATCTCGAGAAGAATATATTCTTTATAGAAGCTTCTATCTCGTCTAGCGAGAGCGCTTTATAACTAGCTCTCGATATTCGAGACCGTCTCTAGCTAAATAGTACTTTATCTCTCGAGAGGCCTTACTATACGCCTTTCTTTAATCGATCTATTATTTTCTATCGCCTATAATAGTACGAATAGGTCTAGATAGATCTAGATAACTATCTAGTTTCTACTAGTATAGTTTAGACGAAGTCCTAATAAAGAGTTCGTTCTAGTAGTAATATTTCTTTCTCTATCGACGCGTCGAGCCCCTCGGCGATATTATCGTTTATAGTATCTAGGCCGATAGAATATAATCGAGGACGTCGAAGTAGTCGTTACTACTATATCTTAGTTATATTACTAGTTATCGTTTATAGCTAAGAGTACCTAAGGGTAGCGAGACTAAAATTTTTAGAGGAGAAAGTTACTACTTACTACTATAATTTACCTTTCTCGATAAGAAATTTTTATCGCTACTCGTTATTCTAAAAGTATAATTCTCGTAAGCCTTCGCTACGGAATTAGAAGAGGTTTATCGAGCGTAAAAGACGAGCTTCGAGCTAGAAAATTTTCTTATTAATTAATTTCGCTATATATTAAGGTAGTTTCGTTTATCTTTAATCGGCTTTATATAGAAGAGTATCGATCTCCTCGACGATCGACTACGCTTCTCTTCTTCTCGAGAGAGCGTAGGAGTCCTTACGGACCTTAGTTTAAGATAGAGAACTATCTCGTCGCCGCTACTAAATATAATTTTACGGAGAATTTATTCTATTTTAACGGAGCCTAGGGCCTCGTTAGACTATATACTCTCTAGGGGTTGTACGATAGCGTACGACGCTAGTCGAGACCGAAAGACGGTCCTCGACGTCTTTATAATGCTTGGCACATAGGGTGCCCATTTTGTCACATCCCAGCGAGATCGTGGGCACGTGACTTACCCGGAAATTTCTGGTTGCGGGTGATACATACTCCACCAACTTTATTAGTAGTGATGAATGATGATTCTATAACCACTATTTTTATTTATTCTATACCTAGGTAATTGCACGGTTACGGCTTGAGAGCCCGTATATTCAGGAGCCAAGCCGAAACAGGCCGTAATCAGCTGTTATGAGGTTCAACGTGTTGTGACTGCCAGGTTTGTACGACGCCGGTTGGATGTCTGTGAATACAAGAAACTCTTCAACCACCTCGACTATTTTGGCAGCACTTCTCTGGCACCTGAGCTCCGTAAGAGGTGCTCCCATCTTTTTGAATCCGACCAGTGTGGCCAATTGAGTCTACATGCGGTTGGCACTGGTCTGCCATCTAGTACTCCGATGGAACACCTTTTTCCATATCCAAAAATGGGCTCATCTTTCCTCGAGATCTTACAAGATCCGTTAACGCGAAAGCTGCTTGGGTTCGAGGCCGTCCATGCCGAGAAGACGCCCTTCGTAGGCGGTGTTACGTCCAGACTCAAATTTCTTCTCAACGATGCCGCCAGCCATTTGGCGTTTCTCAAAATCGGATACACCGCGCTCGAAGCGTTTCTCCAAGCGAACGTGACGGGCCCGCCATTGGACTTCAATCCGGAGGAAGCCATTATACCTGAGCAATACCGCGGCGAGGATTTGCAGTCCGTCAAAGAGGAAGTCTTTGACTATCTTTCTGTCGATGGCCTCCGCCCCTATCCTCTCGCTCCGCACATTGAACTGTTCTGGCTTGCAAAGGTGATCCTGTCGAACCCGACACTTGCCGAGGCAGGGTTCAACGGTCGGAGGGCACGGATAAGAGTCAACTTTTGGCACCAGAAACTTCTGTCGGAGCAGTCGCCCACTCTTCGCGACAGTATCTACTCGGATGCCGGAATCCTCGAACAGCAGCTCGCTTCACGGCTGGCATTCCACAGTGCTGATTCTGAAGACCATTTCGTCGAGTTTCTGGTCGAGCGAGCCACGATACGCACATATTATGGAGACGACTCTCTGGCCAGAGCAGATCTCGCCAAAGCGGCAACGACGCGGCGGTTTGTCTTTGCGGTGACGGGCGTGTTGGGCAAGAGAACGCGGTACCAGGACCGTGACACAAGTCAGCTTGTCGTTCTGGCGAAGAGTCGCGAGCCTGAACCGGCAGCTGGATCCGAGGTGGAGGATCATCAGCAGGAGCAGCAGGCTTCGAGCAAACCAAGTCAGCCCGAGAATGTCCCTCTCAGCGATGATACACTACTTGAACAAATCCAGTTCAGTAGTCCCCAGTCGACACAAACACCCACGGTGTCTGAAGCCACAATGACTCACGTGGCCCCTGAGGATGCGTTACCTCCTGAACTTGCGTCCCTCGATCCGTCCAACCAGCCTCTGTTGGAGCCCATGGACAGTATCATCCTGCTGGCTACGGCGAGTAGTATCACCAACACATCGCCCGACGACGGCTTGGTGCGCGAGGAGACTGTGCCTTATGCGACGCGAGTGTTAGAGGGCGGGTCGTCCAATTGGCAGGTTTACACCCAGGCTTTACTGGTCAGGAGTCGGATCGAGGGGTATCGAGCTCGGACAGCCGAGCGTGGATTGTTGCAACTGCAGGCGCTGGTTGATCAAGTCATCGCAGAGACGTCTGAGGATCAATCAAAATCGTCGGCAAAAGCGTCAGGGACCTCTTCGACGCCCACGACGTTTCTTCCAAAGCCCAAGGCCTCGGAATCGGCGTCGGTCGCCGAGCGGCTGAAGTACATATACCAATTGTCTCCACCTTTGCGATGGGAGCTGGAGGCCGAGCTGGCCGCTCGCTGGACACAGATGGGCGGCTTAAAGACCGCATTGGAGATTTACGAGCGGTTACAGATGCATGCCGAGGTGGCGTTGTGCCTTGCCGCAACAGATCGAGAGCAGGATGCCATCAAGCTTCTGAAAGGATTGTTGTTCGAAGATTTCGAATCTTCTCTGGACAACAAGAACAACGAGGCCGATCCGCCGACGACTTTGAAACTCCGCTCTCCGCCTCCAGCCGACGCACCTCGCCTGCTATGCATTCTGGGCGATATCACCGGTCTACCGTCCTACTACACTCTGGCATGGAACGTCTCCTCAAAGAGATACGCGCGCGCCCAACGCTCGCTGGGTCGGTACTTCACCAAGAAACGCGACTTCAAAGCCGCAGCCGAGGCATATACTCTGGCCCTGTCGATTGCACGACTCGACCGCTCAAGTTGGTTTGCACTGGGCTGTGTCCAACTCGAGCTGGAGGACTACCAAGGTGCAGTAGAGACATTTACTCGCTGTGTTCAACTTGAAGACCACGACGGAGAGGCATGGTCAAATCTGGCCGTTGCGTTGCTAAAGCTGCCGAGACCGGGAATGGATGTGGTAGAGGCCAAGCCAGATGAAGCGATGAGAGGCGCCGCAAACACCACTTCGACTGGTACCGGGCAGACTGCTGGATCTGCATCTGCATCTGGACTGGCGGAGGACGAAGAAGAAGGAGAGGGACATGCAGACACCGACCTCTCACGCAAAGTTGATCCGTATCGACACGTGCGAGAGGCCCTGCGCGCCCTACGACGTGCCGCGACACTCAAGCGCGACGACGCGCGCATTTGGGACAATTATCTCACTGTAGCGGCAAGCATACCGCCGAGCGCAGGCACGCCTTGGAACGAGGTGATGCAGGCCATGGGGCGGGTGATTGAATTGAGAGGGAAGAATGAAGGCGAAGGTGCCATCGACGTTGGGATACTAAAGGTTCTAACTGAATATGTCACTCAGGAATGGACGTATCCGACAGCAGCTAGCACCAACGGGGCAGAAGAGTCTGAAGGGGGAGCGCAGAAAAAGGGCGAAGACAACACAGAACCTGAAGCAGCGACCACATCGGCCAACCTCCCATACCTGCCCCGAGCATTCTTGTCACTCGTCGACAACCAGATTGCTCCTCTCGCAACGTCCTCGCCGGCCCTTTACGATCTACTCTGTACAATCTCCGAATGGCGCAACCGACCCGCCCAGGCACTCCTGTACGCCGAAAAAGCATGGCGCACCCACCTGACGAGCATTTCACTTGCTGAAAACTTTGACGAACTCACAAACGAGGCGCAATGGACCAATGTTGTCGACAAGACTATCTGGTTGATTCGGCGGTATCGAGATCTTGGGCCGCGTGAACGAGAACGCACAGGCGGCC
The DNA here is from genome assembly GCF_000230625.1 of Exophiala dermatitidis NIH/UT8656. Lineage (NCBI taxonomy): Eukaryota > Fungi > Ascomycota > Eurotiomycetes > Chaetothyriales > Herpotrichiellaceae > Exophiala > Exophiala dermatitidis. The sequence continues at coordinate 795,683 of NW_008751653.1, forward strand.
AGGTCGAGCCAAAGTGGCGGTTCAAGGCGAAGAGTGCCGCGAGAAAGGTTCTGGGTCGGTCCAAGGCCTGGGAAGGGACTGAGGCGTGGACAAGGTTGAAGGAGGAAATGGAACTGCTGAATGAGTAGTGTGGAACAATGTTCGTGGGTGGTGGACTGAGTGATTGAGTGAATGGACAGTCGTCGTGTCTTGTCGGTCATGTACAGAGTCTACCCAGGTACAAGGATCTACATGCTATCCCGTACTGTACTGTATCCAAAGTATTTCCAAATAATCATGTGTAATACTATACATGGAAAAAGCAAAGGGTGCTGATATCAGGGCTCTTGTACAACGTAAGGCTGCCATATTGATCACGTACAAGTACGTGGTACATGCGACATTAGACACCCCTGACTCACCGTTGACCAGAGACTACGACATTCGTCTGAGCGCGAGAAGCTCATGCCCCCTTCAGGACTCACGGCCCGAGACGGGAATACCAGGTGCTCGAGTTGTCGCTGGTAAGGACACGATAGCGCTGCTACGGCACAGTTCGTCTGGTCCCCGTGTTCTGCTATTTCCTATGGTTCATGTGATTCTTACGGTCGTGAAGGTAATGGTAGTTCTTTCGTCCCGACGAAACGTCGAACTGTGCGCCATATGCAGCCGATGAACTTGGAGGCGAGGAGAAGGAAATCGCTATAAGAGACATTTGGAGAAGACAGTCCTGTAACTCTCGCTATAAGCAGCCTCGCTTTGCAACGACACATTTCGATGAGAAGGTAGCAATCTCAGCTTCGGCGTCCGGTCTCGAATCTTCAGTACAACACTTTTTACTGAATTTGCGGATAATACACGTCTGAGGTTGTCCGATGTTAGTATACACCAAGTGCCCATTGTCTCTTGATATCCACATATGATAGTGTTGATCTCCAGAAGAGAGGGTGCCGTGAAGTCTGGATAGGTTGGTCGATATATCTTTCGCTTCTAGTAAATGTTTTTCTTCGATCGTTCAACTCTGGTCGATCGATTTATTTTCTTCACCTTGGCAGGGTCTCTACAATGCCCTCCTCGATAAACCTCTTACATTCCATCTCACGTAAATTCAGCCATTCCTCATGCTCTTCACATGATCCTTCTGGTCCATAAGCAGGGAACTCCAACGAAAGTTCACCTACTGACCGGTATTCTCCATACCAACACTTACGAATGACCAAGTCTGCAGCCGAAGTGTCCAGTAATGGGAATTCTTTTCGCTGAAATTTTTCCTGCAATATCACGAAATGTTGATCCCCGCAGAATTCGGTTTCGTATGGCTCATGACCGCGGAGAAGCGTGTAGTAGGTAGATCCGATGGCGAAGGTCTCCGTACGAACACCCGCCTCGCCGTAAGTACCGGTGTCTCCGCGATCTTCGTCGGAAAGGAGACGACCAAACGGTGCACCTATTGGCAAACAATCATCTCCAACCCTCACTGTACGGTCGAAGTCGCTTAATTTCAGATTCCACTTGGAATCCAGAAGAAGATTCCTTGGGCAGATATCCCCGTGAGCGAGACCAATCTCTTCAAGACTTTTGGCAGCAAGCGATAATTGCTTCATCCATTGGCAGACAAGGCTTCGGTCGATATATCGTGAGACCGAAAGGTTGCCTTGCGCGTCATAATGACGGTTTTGGTCAAGGAGCGTGGCGACACTCCCGTTGACCGCATACTCGAGAAAAGTGTCGTTTTTTCTGACATAGAAGCAGCGGATGAGGTACGATTGATCGCGGCATTTCTTGAGCATTTGTAATATTTTCTGCTCGGTGGCATGGTCGACTTCCTCATCAACCCCAATGCGGGCCCGTTTCACCACGATTGAAGAATTCAACTTGTAGACCTTCGAGATTGCCCCCTCTCCGATCAAAGACATGATTAGGAGGCCAGATTGTGGAGGAAAGTGAAGTTCAACGGTAGTAAGGGTAATACTGTATGTACATCTCAAAGGGCCATCTCACCGCTGTTCTAGTTTCTTGGCACGTACTCGCGCTCAAACAACTACTTCAGGCACGAGAGAAATACGTTCATTGGAGAGCAGGATGAATTTCTCAATGAAGGTCAGTGCGAAGGAATTGATATGTGCCCAAACGGTGGGAATGGGCCGACCAATTTCGTAGAAAACAGGAGCCCCTCGAGGAGAATGTTGTCTCGGTCCTCTCACGAAAGGACAATACGAAGGCATGGGGCATTGATATCAAGCGGAGCTGGGAGCACCATACCTAAAATGCTTGGATCCATTGGTAGCGACGAAATCAGAATCCATCTTTATATAACAGTTGTTAGTTACGGCGCATGGTCACGTGGGACGAGAGTGAGAAAGGCGTCAAGATTCCGGCCGGAAAACATCAAATATTACTTAACACGACGTCAGAGATCAGAGATTCTCGTCCTTACCATCTGATTGTATTTGGCGCACTTCTGTCACGTTGCATCTCGCCGGGGTTGGGGCGTACTGTGAGTTTGTACAGCAACGTCGTGCACCTCGGGCGTACTGCTTTGTTGGTTCCGTCACAAAAGATCACCTCGCCTTGCATTGCCTTGCTTTTGGAAGTTGGTGCCTGTACCAGTCTCTCTTCGTTTAGCGTCAGGTTCTGGTACATTCGGTATCTTGCCTTGGGTTGCCTTTTTCTTCTACTACGAGACGTGGTCAACACGTCTATTACATCTCATCCTGCTCCTCTTCCCTGGAAACGAAGAAGCGGGTATTCAGCCTGCCAACCAATCACGGTAGCAATGCAACCTATCAAACCAGTTCGGCACCCTTTGGTATCGATTTAACGCTTATGCATTTACGAGGCTGAGGCGCGGTAGTCTGTGGATTCAGGCCTTTGTCCGAGTCCTGGTGAATCTATCAACAAAAGAAAGCAAAGAGAGAGGAAGATGGTGCCTCCCCTACTCACGGCCACAGTCGATACCGTTCAAGATCGACACCTCACTCGTGAAGAGATTGATCGTCTCGAAGCGAACGGACTCGTTCAATCCGCGAACCCAACCGACCACGGCGATGTTGACGGAAAGATCAAGGTCTCTGCATTGGTGTTGGGTCCCCCCAGGCCAAGCTCATCAGTCACGGATCCTCAAGGCGACGAAAATGGACCCAACTCCTATTCGGAACCTACAACTACCGCGCATCCAAAACCCTCGTCTATATTCACATCCACTTCTAATTCAGACTCCACCTTAAACTCAAACTCCAGTTCGGCATGGACATCCAACTCTGATCTCTCTGTGCCGACCTCACAATTGCAGTCAAGACCATCCGCCACCGTACGGCCTCTGAACTTCAAACCGCAAGCGGAATTGGCCGCGACATTCTTCGATCTGCCCACGAATCCATCTAGTGTTGCCGCGCTCGAATTTCTCGGGTTTACTTCTTCTATCGCCAGGGCCATTTACGACGACTGGCTCGAACAGGACCAAGATCATGAGGAATTGATCGCCCACGTCTACAAATACGTCGAAACCCGAATCAGCGACCATACCAAATCCATCGGTCGTCCCATGGCTTCTCACGATGTCCACCACGATTCCCAGTCGATGAAGGAGACCATGCACCGATTCGGGCTTGGGCAGGAGTTCCAGGATGCCCTGACTGATGAACGGTTTGCCGATATTTTCTGGACCGAGTCTTTGCATGCCTGGGTCAAGGATACTCTGTGGGCCCGGTATGCAAGTTTAGTCAGGTTGTTGGGGCGGGTTAAAAGGTGTGCGGGTGAGAGCTCACGCCGAAGGAGAGACAACTTGAGCACGGAGACGACGGACGGTGACGGTGACGCTTCTGGTAGTCGTGATGCTGCTGCTGCTACACATATGACGCTGGAAGAGTATGGTTTGCCGTCGAATTATGTTTGTATTCTCCAAAAGGAACAGAATTGCAATAGCGATAGCAATGATAACGATAACGGCAGCCCCAACAATGGGAACAATAATAGTACCCGCAACGGAAACGGCAACCGTGCGAAGGAGTCTATACCACTACCGCCCGTGTTGCCAGACCATATCGTCCTATACAAAGGCAAAGCAGCACCCCCTAAGCCATTCATACGCGACTTGGACGGATCGATTGACATGGCTGTCCTTGCGTCGTCTCCAGGAGGCGATTTCAACCATAATGCCCAAGCCCACTACTGGACGCCAGACAGGGAAGTGGCCGAGAAATACCGTGGCTGGGCGGCACGGAGGTGTCCGTACGGAGAGACATGGGTGATACGGATACAGATTTCCAAGAAGTTCATTGAGACCTTGAACGTGGAGGAGCTGTGGTTGTCGGATTATGAAGATGAAGATGGCGACGGAAATGCAACTGCAAATGGACAGAAGGTTTCGGGTTCTGCTTGGAAAGAATATGTCTGGCATTGCAAGAACCAAATCACTCCGCCGGAGGAGAAGTTCGGCTGGCTTTGGAAGCAGAAGAGTCGTGAAGAAGAGAAACATGCTACTACTACCACTGCGCAGGATTCAGACAGGAAAGGGAAAGGAGATGCGGCTGGTGATGGCGAGAGCAATGGCAATGATAACGACAACAGCAACAGCAACAGCCAGGAAGCCGTCGTCGACGTCATCAAAGGACACATGTGTACTGGCGTGGCGGTGGCCAAACCAGTGTCTGTAATCAGGAAGGAAGAAGTCCATACGGAAATCACAGAGGACTTTGCACTGCGTGTTACAGACGGTGCTGGAGGCGATGAAGAGACGGCAACGGCAACGACTGTGACGTCGACTACAACTTCGGGGCCAAATTCAGAATCAGGGTCTGGCCCGACTTCGAGTTCCGAAACGACCACTACCACGACGGACACCACGACCACGTCAGATTCCAAGTTAACAAGGACGACAACGAGGACCAAGACATCCACAACCACAACAACATCGACAGATGACGATGAGACTTACCATGATGAACCAAACGGAACCAAGAATCAAAACGGAAAAGTTAAGGCGAAGAGCAAGACTAGAAAAGCCGTCCAATGGGTCTTTATGCGCGACGAGACCATTCGTCGACTGGCCGAAGAAATTCGCGGAAAAGTTCATATTGACATATATGGTCCAACGGCAATGGGAGAGCAATGAGTGCACGGGCGAGTGTAAAGATAAAACAAATAGACCAACGAAAGGGCGGCACGGCAAGCGAACCTGTTTGTTTTGCTTTGACTCTCTCTTGAGCTCTGTACTAGTGCTGTATGGTATGTACATACATGGGCGGACACGGCCTGCTTGTTCGTTTCTCACAGCTCTGTTTCGCGGCGCAAGGAGATTGGAAGAACAGGGACAAACAAGACAACTCTCGTGCGTCGGGTTGTGTTTTGATAGTTCAATCAGAGTCCGACTTGCATTTCACCTGTCGTGAGTTCTGTTTCTGGTTGTTTTCAATGATTCTATTCACAGCAGTTGTCGTCGAGTTCGAGTTCTCAATTTGGCAAACATCATGTTGGTGGGTTCAATGGAACCAATTCGGGTTGGGGTATTTTCCACTCGAGGAGAAGCTGCTCGAGCCAACCAAGTGTTCGTTTGTCTTTCTAACTGTCTGCCTGTGCTAGAGACCTTGAAGTTGGGTGGATGATGACAGGTACTGATTTTAATGTTTTTGAGTATTTGATCTGCGAAGCAGTCGTAGTTGCACAGCAGTGCCGTGCTAGTCGACCAAGTTGTTATCATGTCGTCGTCATCTTCCTCTTGAGCCAGCCGCAGAAACTCTCGAATAGGACAGGTTCCTGGCCGTGGAGATGCCGGATATGGATATGGACTTTTGTGTTTTTACTTGTGCTGGCCGTGGAAGTGGTGGATGGAATGATCGGCGGTATGACAGAGATACGAACGACAAGAGCAGGCTCCTCATCTTCTTCATCTTCGTGGTCTTTGCCTTCGTCCTCGGCCTGATCATTACTGACTTGACCACGATTCGTCATTTCTTCATCTTGGTCAGCTTCGGGATCTTCGGGGTTGCCCCTGGCTCTGGTCTTGTCCTTGTTGGTAGTCGTCGTCTGATGGACTTGTGTTTGACTCTGTGCCTGCTGCGTCTGTTGCTGCTGCTTCTTCCGTCTTGCTTTGCGACTCCATACGTCCCCCTGGGGGCTAAGGAACATTCCGACCCGTCTTTCGGACAGATATCTCCACTTGATGGAATCCAACTTAGCCATTTCCTGGTTCAATTTACGCTCCACAGCCCCAACGTCTGTGTCCGTATCTGCTGCCGCGACTTCGACTTCGAAATCATATTCTGTCGGCGCGGGAAGTAGTCGTTTCTCAACGCCACTACTACCCGAAACACCCCTGGCGACATTGACACCAGGACGAAATCCCATCCAACTCCATGCGACGCACCATCTGCGAGTTTTTGCCTTCTTCGGGGCTTGACTCCCCTGGACGAACTCGGTGACGGCGAAATTGGTGCAATCACGAGATTTCAGGGCTTCCACAATGTCGGAAACGCTGGATAATTTGCCGAGCATCGAGCTGAACCACTGAATTTGAAGCCGCCGGCCTGAGGTCTCTTGTCGTGCTTTGGACAAGGACAAGCTATAACTTTCGTCAATCAGCTGCGACACGAACGCCACTTCGCCGCCTGGTGTGATCATCTCGATTGGTGCGCCGGTGCACGACGAGTTTGGGGGCCGCGACTTCTTGTGCGCTGACTCTAACAGTGATTCAGAAGATGGGTAGAATGGTGGGTTGGTCATGACGGTGTCGATCCTATATGGTGCGTTTGTTCGTTAGCTACAGGAGGTCAACTGCTTGTTGCTATTAAAGTTCAACTTGGTCTGGGGCAAGAGAGCGAGCGAAATGTCGAGCCACAGCCATCTGCTGACTGGCGACTCCAGATGAGCGTTGGTTGCGGGTCTGTCCAGAACGACAACGAAGGCGTTGACACAAATCCAAAGAGCCTGCCAGCCGCGGGTTACGTTTCTCGTGGGTAGAGTACATACCGCTCAATGCCCATCCGTACAATTTCTTCGACAGGAATCAGTGTTTGACCAGTCGGGTCTGTGTCCAACAACTTTATCCTCGCTTCGAGACTATTCGCCGCAATGTTTTGAAGCGCGTAGGTGCGATTCTTCTCGTCGATGTCGGTCGCAAGGAATCGCCATGCCGGCCGTTGTCGACATGCGAGGAGCGGATATATTGCTGAGGAACCTGTGCCGCTGTTGCGTGATAGATGTAAGCACGCATACAAGACTGTACTCCAGAAAAGACAGCTTCGACCTAAACAGTCTGTGTGTGATGTCCGAATCGCCAGGGCACATACATATCGAGACCGATTACCGACCGGTTAGGATCATATCCTTCGTGCCAGTCCGGTGACGTGTCGTCTAGCAGTCGCTGAATGAAGAGAATATAGTTGAATCTGCATATTGGCAACGTGTGCCTTAGTTAGCTCGACCGCCTCTTGTGCCCCTGAGAGGTATAGAAGATCCAGTAGGATTGGATATACTGACCGGTTGGGAACCTATAAAACAGACAGTTTCAAGTTAGGTATTTGTTCAGTGTTCTGTTCACCATTTTTGGTGAGGAAAAGAAGCATGCGAAAACCTAACCCTCAAAGCTGGCAGGACAACATACTGGAGGACACAGCCTGTCTTCAGGCAAATCAATGGCCAAATCAAAGTCTCGATGTAGGAGGGATTTGGTCAGTTGTCTGTTGTAAATCCAACAAATAAGGTAGTTAGTGAACTTGGACCCTTTCGGTGAATTGAAGGGAATCTGCCATGTGGGGAATATAGTAATCCGAAGTTGTCTGTGTTGAATCTGAACCGGTCACGCGCACCTGACACTTTCTGGGTCGGAGAAGTCGAGTTGGCCATTTGGTTTTAATCTGCCAGATGATGCCAGTGATTAGTTGTGTTTCTTTTGCAGAATTGCAGCCGTTTGTGTGCATTCGAGTGACATGGTATACATGAGACCCAGAGGCCACGGGAGTCTCCTCGCCTGTTACCAAGGCAATTGGGATACGAATACTCACTTCTTAGCAAACTGGGGATACTGCAATGCCAGGGTGGTGAAGTCAACGTCATTCTCGTAGATGTTGTCCGGAGCCGGCATTTTGAAAGACTGGATCAGAAAGGGTCTGGCAGCAAATGAAGACCCATGTATACATAAACATCACCTTTCAGTAAATGACCAAACTCAACAGGGTGCCAGTTGTGATGCGAGTGATACTTGGTGTTTAGTTCTCAGAACACGGATGATGTTGCTGATCGGCCAATAAGACGGGGATCAGAAAAGCAGCGCATAGAACTAGTCGAAGTTGATCGGAAGCCATTCCTAAAAGGGACCAATGTCCTGCTGTTCTACAATGTTGTAGATGGTTAAATCCTGGTGTGGGACTACTACGCATTGTAGGAACAGCAGAAACAGGTTGTACTGCTTAGGTACCCTCAATACATCATCCATGATCGTCGTGTGGACTGTGAGTGACGGACCTCTGGATGGAAGAGACTCGACCAGATCGGAAACAGCCGAGGCAAGCAGCATAAACGGGAAGAAAGTGAGCAACTGAACAGAAACTTCATTTGTATTCAAATTAGAAACACGACCCCTCTCCACTGCCATCCCAACAACATCGACCAGTCCTCTCCACGCGCCTGGGCATATATGCGGTCCTTTCAGCAGGCACACCGTGGGTATAAGCCAGCATCAACTGAAATTTGTGAAAGTCAAATGCAAATTGCAAGCCAAGCCGGGGTTTCCAACGCCTTTGGATATCAACGGAAAATACTCATGTCTCATTCATCCCAGGCTCCCGATATGTCTGCCACCTTCCCAAGCACTGTACATGAGCACAAAAATGCAAAGCATAACATTGTGATCTATCTCTCGTCCGGCCTGCCCTTAGTTCTCTCTGCCACGGCCTTTATTTCTTTAGTACGGCTTCGTATAGGCTGACCGCCGCGCCGAGACCTGAGCTGATGAGGATGGCGAACCAGCCGCCCAGGATGCTATCGTTCACAACGGCAATAGTAAAGTGTTGGTACAGACCACCGAAGTTGAAATGCTTAGCATAGACCAAGTAAGCAATCAAGCCCTTGGCAAGACTGAACACAAAAGGGTCAAATTGCAATTGAGCATTGGCTTGAACGGTAGCTCGACGCGTTGCGTGAGAATGCACCGGGTGAGCCTTGAGTGGCAGGTTGATAAAGTATGAGATGAAGGCGGGAAGGATGAACGACGTCAATGTCCACAGAGAGAAAGGTGCCCAGAACTTGGAGTCGAGCAGCAAGAACAGATCTGGCACATTGACCGGAGTCTTGGTCGATTTGACGTATGGAATCGGGGGAATCTCAGTCAACAGCTTGTTGGGTAGAACCGAGGCGCGTAGACCATATGCTTCGAGGAGGATTGCCAGGATGGTGACCGTCAACGGCGAAGACAGGAGGTCGCGCGTCTTGTCAGCATATTCGTGAATCTGGGTGCGATCATATGCGTGAGAGATTGAAGTTCGGAAACGACGCGTCTGTTCATCAATAACATCGGTCACCACCGCGGGAGAGGGCGGAATGGGTATTTGCGATGTCAGGATTGAAGAGCGACGCGCAACCTCTTTTGCTGGAGCCTTGATCAAAGAGGAGACAGTGGGCGAATCCGTGTCGGTCCTATATCAATGTGCGTCAGTCGAGTGACCTGTGTTGTCCTGGAGGGACGCGACTCGTACGTGTCTTCTGCCGGAGAGACGGTCTTGCGCCTGCTCTTCTTCGCGGGCGCAGGAGCATCTTCGTCGGATTTCACTACATCCGACACCTTCTGCGCGATCTTCTTGACCGGCGACCTGGTGCTGCTGCCCAGGCGCTTGTAGTAATCGGTCAGGGAAGGTTCTTTGCTGTATCTGGTCGAGTTGGCGCGGAGGTGCTCGTCCAGCGCGACCTCGAGTTCGGCCTTTTTCAATCCAGCGTAACTATGATCGCATAGATGTTAGCAAGAATGCGCTACATATGCCACTCGTATTCGACGCGTCGGAGGCGCACAACCTGGACAGACCAGACTCACTCAGGTAATTTGCTGGTTTCGGCGATTTCGGTAAGATCGCTCTTACGCAATTTCTGAAGGTACGGTAGCCCGGACATGGTTGTGAAGGCAAACACGACAAGAGTTTATGCGTTGCAATGGGAGAGCCCTTGGACCGCGACGACGCGCATGTAGACAAGAGATGGAGAAGGGAAGATGCGGTGATGCAGTGGTGGACTCGGGATGATGTGGGCGCGATGCAGATGCAGGCGACAACAACAACAATAATGGCGATGACGGGCGGCGGAGGAAAAGCAGTGGCTGGGGGATGATGCAGGGTTCCAGCGTGCCTATTTCAGCTTCAAGTTGGTTGTTGTTTGTTACTCGTTAGGCGCCCGTGCCAATCGATTTTGGGAGTTTGGAGTTCGCGCTCGAGCCCCCAACTCCAAACCCTGTTCGCCTACCTCGAGTCGGAACTTGACATGCAGTGGACATGTAAACAAGCGTCCCTCTTCCGTCACCCCAGCTACAGCGGAGCGACCGTCGATACGCCGGTAGAATTTCTGTGTACAGTAGTGCCGTGTAGTTCGGTGGACGCGGGATACGTTCAAGTGCCGGAACTGTGTGATTGTATTTGCTCGTCATCTCTACTGATGAGCAATCTGGCACACGATTGGATGCCCGGCGCGAGCTGATTTGAGTGTCCTCAGGTTTGATGGTGGTGTTTTCTGAAAGTTGTACTGATGATTAGGTAGTGATCCAACACTGTTTGGCTTCGAAGATGCAGACAATGTTCAGCCGCTGCCCATGACGTCGGCTGCGGGTGAGATTATGATGGTCGGAGTTCTCTATCCGGGCGCCACTGCTAGGTACAAGGGACATCAAAAGTGGTCGTCTATTTCATTGTAGAATTCTTTCTGCAGCCGTCAGGCTGAATTCATTTCCATACTACACCCATCCACTATACTAATAGTCACAGGTGGTCACATCCTTCCCAAGTCATCACTCAGGTCTGACCTGACGCGTAGGCTCGACCCCCGGTTTCCTTACTGAGGTAGTCAAAGAGGACGACATGCCGGAACGTACATTGTCTGCATTGGATCGCACGCGACAATCCTGGTTGTAGAACTCCTCGTTCTGGCCCTGAAAACCGACCAACCCATTAACGCCTTTGCCCACTGGCACTGCATGCCTTTTCCCTCCATTTCCGTAATCATTTAGACCTAGCTGAGGCCCGAACCACTTCCACATTCCGAACGCCGGCCTGGTTGATACATTCATTTCCTTCAACAACACCTATAAATCACACAATCGCCATGACCGTCATCTCTTTTTCACAATCCAGTCTTGTCCGGCTCGCTGGTGACTCTGGCGACTTCGGCGGCAAGAGACGCCTCTTCTTGTGCGGCCACAGGCGGGCTTGAAGACAAGTTGCTCGGGGTGGCCGGAGTATTTGGCGGCACGGCAGTTAACTCACTAAGTTGCTTTTCGAGTTCGCGGATCCTCATTCGGAGCATCTGATTTTCGCGCGTTAGGTTGGCCGTCTCGGCCTGGTAAAAGGCACTTTCGTCGCGGAAACTGTTTCGTCTTGCTGCGCCGGTGTCAAGCGGAGATGGCGGCCAGTCACTACTGCTGCTGTACTCGCGGGCCCGTAAAGCCGGAGATCGACTTGCACTGGGGGGCCCGCGGGAAAATCGTCTCGTCGGTGGAGCAGTAGCAGTAGGTTGTTGGACGGGAGGGAACGGGTTAGAGCGTTCTTCAGACGGGGTTTCGTCGTCAACCACAGCGGTGCCGTTGTTACCGGGGCCTCCTGTAGGAGTAGACTGTGATTGACGAGAGGATTGCTGTCGTTCAGGTTGATTGTTACGCAAGGCTTCGAGTTGCAGTTGTTGCTCGCGGATCATCTGGAGCATTCGATTGACTTGGGCCTCTTGCTCTTGTTCCAACTCGTTATGGATGTCCCCCAGGCTCGGCTGCCGCTGATGGTGAGGATCGCCCGTGGCGATGGCAGACCGGCCGCCGATGGTGGATGGACTGGCAGAAACAAAGCTGTAGCTGTGGCTCAGGTTCAGGTTCGCTCGAGGATCGTTGCTAGACAGTTCACCAGGACTGGGCAGCGTAGGGTCGTTCAGATTGAGACCCATGGCCACTTGGGAACGACGACGGTCCGAAGGCATGCGTCCTAGTCTCGGCGAGCCGCGGTTACTGGTACTCAAAGACGATCGGCGGGATTCGTTGGCCGCGTTCGCCATGGCTGCCGTCGCCAGCGAAATGGACGAGTTGCGCGGCGAGGGAGTTTGTGTCTGAGGCGGGGAGGCTGCGCTTTGGAGCGACCGCGTCTGTCTGGGTGAGGACGACATTGATCTGGAAGGTGGGAGTGAGCTGAGATCTGGAGGAGCCATTCAGGGAAGGGGAATGTAGAGCACTATATATATTAAGACTCAACAGTGAGGAACACAAGAACACCCTGCGCGAGCAAGGGAGTGCGACGTGGTCAGGCTCAGGCTCAGGCTGCGGTCGGAAAGCACAACTTAAAAGTGTGACGCGGGGAATGCAAATAATGCGCCGCGGGATAATAATAAATGCGGCCAAGTTGACGTCGCCATCCAGGTACCTTGCTGGCCAGGTTGTTCCACAACTCATTGATGAATAAGACATTGCTGGGTTTCGGAGCTCATCTTGGGTACTTAATCGTGCAATGTGCTTTGGTATTTGCTTTGCGGGCCCGAAAAGTCGACCGCGTCTATTCTCTCGCTCGCTGCCTCCAACAACATTGTATGTCTATATACCCCGTCGTCTAAACCGCCTGATCCAGGGGTCGTCTTCATACCATCTACTTACGACATTTGCAACTCTGGCCGATAGTAGTAAGCCTGGATTCGGCAGAATGTCAAGAAACTCCGTAGCGTTATGCGATCCTCTCGTGATCACTCCTCCGTCTGTCCTTGTTTTTCTTCACCTTGTGCACCCGGTACTCATGCCAGATGCTCCAAAGGCAACATCCTACCCCCAGGATGGCGGCACAGAGTGTGACCCAGTACGCCGAACTATAACAGTCCTTGCCTTCTAGACACTCCCTATCGCCCTCCTCGTTTCTCACCGAGTGCGAATCATAGATGTGACCGTACAAGAGGTTGAAGATGTTGCCAGAGATGACCGGCGCCAACGTCATGGTCCCCCAGTTCTGACTGAGCCCGTGGACGCCGAAGCAGTGGGCCACGAGACTGGGGTAGACACCGAACAAGATGCCGTACGCGAGACCGGTCGAACCAGACACCAAGATCAAGAGATTGGGATTGGAGATGGCCGTTGCAAGGAGTTGAGCAAGGCAAAATATCACAGCAGAAGCGAATAGGCACCAAAACCGGGAACGACCGAGCTTAGATACAAGGAGATCGGAGCCAATGCCTGATAGTAGACGGCCGGCGAAACTGAAGAAGGAAAGCACCGAGACATGCACAGCCTGGCGCTTTTCGATGAATGATGGTGTGATCGACGGATCGTAGTGTTTCCAGAGAGCCTGGGCATCGTTTCCGATATTACTGTCGAACATGATCAGCCGAATACCTCTTATAAGTTTTATCCACCTAAACATACTTTATGGTCATCAAGCCAATCCCCGTCAACAATCCAAGCATAGAAAACAATTGCCAGAACTCGGCGTGGGGCAGGAGAGCAAAGCCTCTGATATCTAAATGCGGTGATTCATGATGTCTGTCAGATTCGTGATGCTTCGGATTTCCACGCTCGTGCATGTCTTCACTGGAGGGTCTGGAGAGGAGAAAGGAAACCTCCTCCCCTGATTCAGGAGTGTCCTCGGTATTGTGAGACCCGGTACTGGATGAGCGGAGGATTTTGTGGGCATTCTCTGGCGCACCTGGTTCGTGAGTATGCCGAAGGTCTGAGCTCCCCGGAGATCTGGTTCTATGGAGGATTTGCTGGTCCTGCTGCGGAAGATGTTGGTAGGTGTGCGGCGGCAACACACGGATGAAGGGAAAGGACACAAGTGGTAACAAGACAGTCCCGGTTGCCAGCAAGATAAGAAAGTTGTACGTTCCCGGAGGGAGCAACAGAGCAATAGCTGCGAATAGCAGGGCACTCAGGCCGAAAGCTGCCAGCGGGAATGCCGTTGCCGTTCCTCGAGATTCGGGGAAGTTGAGCGCCGCTATCGAAACCGTCAGTGCATGGGTTCAGATGAAGCGAGTTACTCACCAGCCTTGATGGATGCCGTGAATGCTGAACAGCTTCCAGCACCGGTAAAGAACGAGAAGAGACATATCAACGCTACGCTGTATGCGCCAGGACCCGCCTCATATGCTTCAGTCTTGTCAGTGTCGCCTTGAGTTAGATATGGGACCATTCACTCGTACCTTTGGCAATTGGGTAGTAACCCACGGCAAAGGACATAATTCCAAGCGCGATACCCCATCTTGGACCTTTGGCATCTACCAGCATCCCAGAGGGGATACCAAAAGCGTACATGCCCAGATTTCCTATTGTTCCCTGTGCGTCTCTTCTATCAGCTTTCGATCGTCGTGCGGGAGTATGGTAAGGGTTCGTACGATAAGGTTACTATCGGTAGCGGACAGTCTGAGCCGCGCGGCGAAACTCGGACCCCATACAGAGTAGCCATACTGTAGAGGCTCGTGTTAGTACTTCGAATATGTACCAGGTAAAGAGGTGTATCGTACATTTGTACCGCACGCCAGCGCCGTGAGGGTGCAAGCGATCACAGTAAGGAACCTTGCCCTCCGCGGGTCGGAGTTGAATACCGGCATGTTTCAGCCCTTCTGAAGCAAGTTGATGGTCAAGCCCTCATCGCAGAGACACCGGAGGCCGTCCTGAAAACAGGGAGGTTATGAGTCCTGGAAGACGCGCATGCACGACCTGAACCAAAGGTGTCAATCGGCATCGTACCCGAGAGTCTCGCAATCCGGTGCCAATGCTTGAAGTGGGCTGCCAGTGCCAGGGCCATTCCCCGAACACCGACCAAAGGGGGAAGTGGGAGGCTTTGGTCGAGCCGGCCAATGGCAGGACTGCCCAATATCTGTTCGGGTAAGCTTCCTTGATGAAGTGCTAATCAGTCGGCGCTTTAACCAGCCACTGGACTGGGACTGCAGTTGCAGTGGCTCGTCGTCACTTCTGTGGCTGCGTCCATCTCCAAACTCCGAAGTTGAGCCTCATCGGTGCCGCCTGCGCTTCCATCTCCTTCGTCGTCGGCGACAACTTGAATACCTGACATCCATCCCTCTCAACAGCCGATAGCCACTCCAAGTTGCCATTGCGGCTCGCATATTCACCCAAACATCATCGGTCTAGCATCTCGAACCCCATATCTGCATTGACTCCTCCAGCATCCTCCGTTCGGCTCGAACAAACCGGCCATCCACCATGGGGGCTGTTCTTGCATTACCCGGCCTCCTCATCCCCTCTGCGGCGACTCTCTGGTCAGTCGGTGCATCATGTTGTGGAGCGGCGTCATGCTCCATGCTCTGTGGGCCATGCGGGATGTCAAAATTCAGATCGTCAATCGCGACCAGAATCGCCTACGCCATGATTCTGTTAGTGAACAGTATCCTGGCATGGATCATGCTTACACCATGGGCAATACGGAAACTTGAGCATCTGACGCTCGACTATATGACATTCAAATGCGGTTCTTCAAAGTGTTACGGCTACTTCGCTGTGCAGCGCATCAACTTCGCTCTTGCGCTCTTCCACCTGATCCTCGCCGTCCTCCTTATTGGTGTAAAGTCTACCAAAGACACTCGGGCTGGGCTACAGAATGGCTTCTGGGGTCCAAAGATCTTAGCCTGGCTCGCCTTCGTTGTCTTGTCCTTTTTCATCCCTGAGGGGTTTTTCCTCTTCTGGGGAAACTATGTTGCCTACCTGGGAGCGATGCTTTTCGTTCTCCTTGGACTTATCCTTCTTGTCGATCTTGCGCATAGCTGGGCGGAGCTGTGTCAGGATAAGATTGACGAAGGAGAAGGCCCCCACTATCGGATGTGGCAAGTTTTACTTATGGGGTCAAGCTTGGGGATGTACGTGGCCGCCTTTGCCATGACGATCGTCATGTATCTGTTCTTCGCGAGCAGCGGATGCAGCATGAACATCGCAGCAATCACCATCAACTTGATATTCATCTTTATCATCACCTTACTCAGCGTGAATCCTACAATTCAAGATGCCAACCCGAAGGCCGGATTGGCGCAGTCAGCCATGGTTGCTGCTTATTGCACGTACCTCACACTTTCCGCTGTTTGCATGGAACCGGATGACAAACACTGTAACCCGCTAGTGCGAGCTCGTGGTGCGCGGACAACCACGGTTGTACTTGGTGCCATTGTTACCATGCTTACAATTGCATACACCACCACCCGAGCGGCCACGCAAGGCTTTGCTTTGGGATCGAACGCCGGCAAGAACAAGTACGCTGAGCTAACCCAGGATGAATATGAGCATGGCCTGGTCACTCAGCAGCCTGCGTCCCGTCGAGAGATCATGAGAGCAGCAGTTGAAAGCGGTGCGCTGCCTGCATCTGCCCTGGACGAGGAATCAGATGATGAGGAGGACGAGGTGGCGGTGAGCTCAAAGGACGACGAGCGCCAGGGTACCCAGTACAACTACAGCCTGTTCCATGTGATTTTCTTGATGGCGACGTGCTGGGTGGCCACGCTTTTGACCCAGAAGATGGATCCGGAGAACTCGAGCGACTTTACTCCCGTTGGGCGGACGTATTGGGCCAGTTGGATCAAGATTGTCAGTGCGTGGGTGTGTTATGGCATTTACAGTTGGAGTCTTGTTGCGCCGGTCGTGCTTGAGGGGCGGGACTTTTCTTAAGCTGGAAAACGGTTCTAGTAATGGAATCGAGACTGGTTACTACTACTATTAGTAGTAGTAGTAGTAGTAGTAGTAGTAGTAGTAGTTTGTATGATTGCAACAAACTTGGGTTGATCAAATATACCTACCTTTACGTACTTCTTTGCCGACTACCATTGACTATCCGTTGTGGACGTGTTAAGTGGCGGGTTTTATATTCTGCTTCCCTCCTACAACTCGTACAACTCGCTCGGAGCAGAGTAGCGGTATTGGTGGAGCGGAGATATTCACATGCGTTGGCACCAGTAACCCTAGGCAGTGTAGCCGATGTAAATCCTTCACCGTATTATATATAGTAGCCAGAAAGGAGAATGAAAAACTGCATAGATAGATCATAGGTAGTAAGAGCGACGTCTGGTTTGAACCCTTGTTCTGATACGGGCATGCAGTGTCAGTGCCACCACTTCACCGAAGCCAGGAATCTACATACTGTAGGTATCTGGAAGTCAACCACCCACCTACTGAGGATGTTGCCATCGCTTCACGAAGGTACCAGTGAAATGCTATCATGGGACTTTGAACTTTTGAGCCTTAATCATAGGTACTCTAGGCATGTTTGCGCCATACCATGCCATACCATCCGCCCAACCGAAACCAAAACGAGACACCTCTCCGGCCACAAAGTACATGTATCTGAGGAGAAAACCACCATTGCACCTGCAAAAGATTGGATCCCTTGTTGTGCCGTTACAGACGGACTACCTGATGCCGACTCATCCCCTGCAGTTTCAGCAATCAATCGGGACCTTGGAAGCCATCGGTCCAAAGGAACCTGAAACCAGCCACTGCAGACGGTCCAGCTATCGGGTCTTGACGGCCCCGGGACAGGGTCAACGGGAGGGAAAGGAAAGCAAGATCATATCAAAGCAAGGAAGTAGTGAGTTGCCTTTTTTTGTGCATTGCATACATGCACGAGCGACGGATCTGGCTCCGCCTCAGGCTCAGGCTCAGGCTCACTGCAACCACTGCAGTAGTGCTAAAAGGCAAACGTGGCATGCGTCGTTGGGTTGGTATGTCTCGGTTCGTTCGCTTGCTTGGCCTGAAGACTGAAGGTACTTTAGAGACGGCTCTGACGTGGAGTGTTGACCGAGAACAGGTACAACGTCGGCTGAGTTGTAGACCCGCTGTGCGTCTCACAGGGAGGTTGATACCGAGTGCCCTGCAAGTACTTCCTGTCAAGCTGAGGCACAATTGGTACTATTGTACCGACATGTTTGTCGGTGTGTCAAATCACCGGCCGTAGTAGCGAGGCTGATCCTTGGAGATCTTCCCCTTTGCATTGCGACTGTACTGCTTGCACATATTGCATAGGAAAAAGCCACAGTGTCGGCATTGCCAGATCTTGGTGGTTCGGTTTCCACATTTGCCGCACGTCCAGATCAACGAGCAGTGGCCCTCGTTGTATTTCCCTTGGTACTCATGGCCAGGGCAGTTCTGGTAGTTGTAGCGGTAACTGGCACCGGTGTTGGCAGGCTTGAAGAAAGGAACAAGTGAGCGATCTTTTTCAGGTTTTGTCTTTCTCCCAAGTGTCAAAACTTACACCAGCCATGGGGGCTTTCTCCTAGGTCTCTTCGGGATTGTAGCAATAGGCTTGTCGAATCGCGTATTTTGAGTTTCGATTTCGGCACGAGATCTGCCCTCTAGACCAGTGTTCCAGGTCGTTCCAAAGCTGCAATCGTCTGATGCTCTCCGATGAAGCCGAACCCAGAATCCTCTCCGCGCTTTTTATCAAAGGACTGAACTCAAATGAATGAACCATAAAATGTCACCCTTGGCCATCTCTGTTTGTCATCGAGTCATGATGGATTCATAGACCCATCCCTGAGTGCGGTTGCGCCCGCGGCTGCTGCTGTAGTGCCAGTGACTGTGACTGTTGAGGAGCATCCGTCATGCCTTGCAGAGACCCAAGCAACTCATATGCAGTGATGGAGAACCAAGCACAGTCATTGAATGGAATCCTGTAATGACTTGAACATTTTGCGCCGCGAATTCCAGCACTCTCAGGGATCTCCTTGCCAGGCAATCTGCCCAGCTTTTGTTGAGAGGGCCATCCTGGCTGACCATGCCAATGGGAGTCGTCTTGTCAGGTTGGAAGGGATATGGATGGACTAGCGAGACTGACAGGTGCCATTATCCCGCCCGTGCTATACGAGAAAAGGGTTAATAGATGTTGCCGGACAGTGCGGAAGGCCGTCCCTCCCGGAGTCCAAAACCTTTCCGAACTTCCTTTTGCCGTGTGCAATGCGGGCATGGTCGATCAATTAGCAATAAACGCCGATACTGAAAAGAAAGAGCCCGGGCTGGCCTGCCTAGTAGGGATCACTAGTATGGTATCGAGCCTCATGTTCGAGATTCTATGAACGGGACTGGGTAAAGCTCACATGTCGTGGCGCACACGAGTTCATGCGCGCCTGTCAATTGGCGTGGGGGAGCTGAAGCGCGCATCATTCAACAATAGTAGTGAGATGGTAGTGTCGAAGGATTGTAGCAAAACACCACTGGCAATGGTGGGGACTAGCACCCCACTCCAGCCGCACGAGATATACCGTTTGTAAAGGATGGAAAGGCCAGTAGTAATATTCTGCGGCACAAAGCACGAGCTACGCGACTGTGAGGCGAGACAAAACTCGTGTATCGGATGCATGGAAAGGCGCCGTGCCTGACCGATCGCCGGGCAGGGCGCGCTACCTGCAAATCGAGCCTACTGGAAGCCAGAACGACACCCCTGGAGCTCCGAAATTTCAAGGTGACAGGCATTCTAGCGAGGATGTTGCAGCAAGCTGATCCGGGAACCGGAAATCGTTCAGAATCGGGGGATCTTTTGCATTGGAAGCCGACTTTCACTCCAAGGCGCTAGCTCAAGCCACAAAGCCCCAGATCGTCGATCCTCAGCGCGCCTGTGCAGGGTCTGCGATTGAGCGGTGTATACATCGATGAACGATGCTGTTTGCATTTCCGCAGACACATTCTCTGGCGACCTTATCTTTCCCCATGTGCAAACAAATAAAGAGCTGCTGCTCTTCGCCCGTAGTCGGCCGCGTAACAGCCAACCTGGGCTGGTACACCGAAGATGGCAGTTGGCTCCGTGATGCATCAGGCTCCAAGAGCGCATAAAATGATCCATGGACGATAATCTAACGAGTCCATGGTAGGATGGACCTCCACGGCGAGCTTCATGTCCGGTGGACTAGCATGGAGTCAACAGCCGGCGCTTCGACTTCTGGATCCTGCGGGCTGGGAAATGCTGGACGCCCGTGATCAAGCTGCATGTGATATCCACAGCAGCCGACAAGATACCGATGATAGTAAGGCAGCTGACCACCATTAGGCTGCTGGGAGTTGCTGTCCGAAGCCTGAGATGACTGAACCGTGTGGTCGTTTTCACCAACCAGAAGGCATAGGTGCCCTGCGAGTGTTTGCGTTGCCATTGACTGAGCCGCGGCTGGGAGTCGCTGATCGTAGCAAGATGGATCCAACATAGAACAACTGGTTGCTAATGGTCCGATGGTAAACAACAGAGAGGCGGTGAGCGAGCATTACTGTGCCTCTGAATGCGATCGCTGGTTGCCTGCCTACTCGTGCAGATGAAATAACGGTGACATGTCCTCTTTACAATAGAAAGTTAGAAAGAATTAGGGAAATTTGAACCTCGTACTTACCACCATGATGGTTCCTTCGAATTGCTTCAGCTAGCAGGTTGGAAAGGTCGATGACAATTAGTTTCCGGGAAGCTCTCAGGCGCTCGGGGGTTATAGGGAAAGTATTCGTAACAACGATATGGTCAATGCTGTCGCATGCTTCGAGTTCCTCCAGAGCATCATCGCCGAACAGTGCATGGATGGCGATGCAATAAACCTTTTTGGCTCGCCCAATCTTGACGCATGTTTCCGCGGCGGCAATCCAGGATCCGGCCCTATCGAGGATATCGTCCATCAACAAGACTGTCCTGTCCCGGACATTGCCGACTAGTGTAATGGTGTGGTCAAGATGAGGGTTCTTGATAACATCCTCCTCCTCGTCCGAGGTTGCAACGGCGTCAAAAGTTCCACCCAATGGTGCATGCTCTGGCTGAAATGAGGACGCGTTAGAGACAAACGAGGATGTCATCGGGTCAAAGGCATGGTTGTCATCCTGCGCAGGTCGGTCGCTTGGGTGAGCCGAGTTCGATGGGGATGTGCTCGACAATGCTGACGATGCATGATCATCGTTGACGAGATGACCTTGAACTAGTCGGCCTACAATGACATCGCGAGCTCGCTCATCGTTGTGTGCTTCACTGGCTTCATATTCGGAAGGACGACGTGCACTCGGGCCAGTTTCACTGCGGTGCTTGGCGGGAGATGCAGGTGGAGACAAGGATTCGAATCTCGTAGTTTGGACCAGGGGACTTGAGGCGATCGTCACCACCTTGGGTCTATTAGGACGGTTGGCACTATTCACTGCGGTCCTTCCACGGTGAGCGAGGTCACCCCGGCGCTCAGAATCATGCGGCTTCTCAGACTCCGTGTCAGCGTCGTGTCCATCATCACCGTCATCAAGTTGTTCCCGGATACGGATCGACTGCGGCTCGATAGCGTCGAAGAAGATGACACTGTCCATCATATTGTTCGTGTGATGATGCGATGTCTTGGAACGATCCTTGTCTGTGGACACCAGGGCAAAGCTCAATTTGAGAGCATCGGCGAGAGAAGTCACTCGCTTCGTACCACCAACGTTCTTGCTCACAACAACAGCTTCCTTCCAATTGGGAACATTGCCTTTGATCCACCGGGCGATTATAGGCTCGGCGTAGAGGTTGTCCACGGGCTTGCCAAAGAATCCGACCATCTGAGAGGCGTGTAGGTCGACGGTGATGATATGGTCGACCCCTGCGACCAGCAAGAGGTTGGCTATCATCTTGGCTGTGATGGCACCTCGGTGGCTCTTCTTCTTGGACTGCCGTGAGTATGGAAAGTAAGGGATGACTGCCGTAATCGTCTTTGCCGAACCCCCTTTACATGCCGCAATCATGATAAGCATTTCCATGACACTGTCATTGATCTGCGGGCTTCCGCTCTGAACGATGAAGACATCTTCATTCCGAATGGACGTCCCGATCTGAACACTGGTCTCGCCATTTGCGAAATTCCCCAACTCGCATTTTGCCGGCGACTGCCCCAATCGCTGGCAGATGGATTCGACGAGGCTAGGATGAGACCGGCCAGAGAAGACTTTGACGCCTCTCATCTTGAATGCTTGGAACGCCGAACGCAAATGCAGAAGAAGGTACTGAGCAACAAGGAAACGCAGGAGCAAGGTACCGATAGTTACCTTACATGCGTGAGGTTGCTTCTGGACTCATCGTTACCTTGAACGGTCGGGGTAGAAAAAGACAATTTTTGAAAACGAGGCTCTGCCACTGGACTCGGAGTGGTGGTCGAGTGACGGCGGATAGCATCACGTGATGGCGCAGTTTGGCGGAGATCTGATAAGGCTGGATTATGTCAGGATTCCACATCTGATCGATTATCTTATCATGGATCTGATATTTGGCATGCACTGCACTGGCATTTCGCTTGCCATCATTTACCCGACGTGCGCGCATACTTCGTCTCCCTTTCTCCCTCGCGACTTTGCCTCATGGCTATTCCTGGCGTTATGCGCCTAACATGTCCACGAAATTTCCCGAGATTCAAGGTGGAGGCTCTTTGATTCTTGCCTGGCAGATCAAAAACAAGGAGGTCTTGGTAGTCGGTGGCGGCGAGGTGAGATTTTCCTGACCACCATGCGCAACACGTTGTTGACCAGTGTCCTAGGTCGCTGCCGGTCGCATTGTCAATCTCCTCAATGCCGATGCCAAGGTGACCGTTGTTTGCCCGCGAGAGGGTCTGAACGAAGAGGTGGCGTATCGGGTGGAACAGGGCCAGGTCAAACACATTGATCGAATCTTCCTGCCCCTGGACCTGGAACCAGAAAAGAATGTCGCCATGGTCTTGACTGCGATCGATGACCCCGATGCATCGAGCCGGATATGGAAGTACTGCAAGCAGATGAAGGTGCCTGCAAACATTGCCGATGTGCCTTCCGAATGCGACTTCTACTTTGGCAGTGTACATCGAGACGGGCCACTCCAGATTATGGTGTCTACAAACGGCAATGGTCCTAGGATGGCTGCGGCGATACGCCGACAGATTGGTGAGATGCTCCCCGAGGGAACGGGTGATAGCATCAAGAGAGTGGGCGATCTCAGGCGACGGCTTAGGAAGGTGGCCCCAGGCAAAACCACGCGGGACATCAGCAAGAGGATGGCGTGGATGAGTGCTGTATGTGACAAATGGAGCACCGAGGATTTCAACGCAATGGACGACGCAGACATGGAGGCATTGGTACAGTACTACGACTCGGGCAGGGTACCGAGTTTTGAGGACATTCGACTTGGAGACCGTGGGGATGTGGTGTGGGAGTTTGACGGGTCTTTTGGATGGATGTAATACCATGTAGGGTATTGATGATGGGCTCTGTAGGATCAGGTTTATGGGTAATGGTGTTGAATGTGAGACAGCGCAAAGATAACTATATAGATATCCGTCGACGGATGCTTAAGAGTTCCAGCATTGTGGTGACTGTGTCTGTCACGACAGACGAACACCTGTTGAATATCCAATATATGTATGTGACGCCACAACGATCTACCACTGTACCATGGACGAGGGCCTGAACACCAGGAACCACCATAGACGTGAGAAACATTGTAACCCAAGGACTGTCGAATGCATCACTCTCTACAACATTGCTATGGCATCAGAGTGCGCGTGTTCCTGTGTCCGATTCAAGTTGTGCCTTGGGGGCTGAAGATGACGTACTCGGGCTGCGCCGTCGGTTTCTGCTCGACGTCTCACTTGACAAGCGCATCTTCCTAGTTGTACATCCCGCAATCGAGTTCACCAACCACCGGCCACGCTCCCCTCCAGGCCCTCCCACAGTTCCACCACTTGACCAAGGCATCACGTACGCAATTCACTGCCAGCCGGCTTGATTTCAGCTTTTCGGACCGTGTTGTTTCTGCAACCTGAACCCTGCCCTCCCAGTCTGCCAGGAACTCCGGCTGCGGACTTGGTATACATTCAAGTTGTTGTTTCAAGAACGTTTCCTTCCATCCCCGCCTTGTCTCGTTCGATCTACTGCGCTGCATTTCAGGTCGCGCCATCTGTGTCCGGAGCCTCTTGCGGCCTTTGTATTGTCTCTGTTTATTGTTGTTTGATAAGCTACATCGGGGACCCAAGCAAGATGCATTCTATTCGTGAAAAGCTCAAAGGTTTGCTTTACCATTCACTCCTTCTGGGCAGGCCAATGATACTAGTACCCAACAGATACCAAGCTACATGACGCCAAAGTCGAAGCTGCCCACCTCAAGAGTAAGATAGGCAAGCTCAAGAACCTTGTGAACAGAAACCATCGCCATGACGAAGAACACGAAAAGGAAACGGATCGGAAGAGGTCTGCCATCTGTGAATCCCATCGTTTCCAATCCTTCTTCCCAGAGCGTGAAAACAACAAGATTAAATGGTATGTTGACGGCCGTGACTATATGTGGGCCGTGTCCGTCGGCATCGAAAACGCCAAAGAGACCATCTATATCGAAGATTGGTGGCTCTCACCCGAGCTGTTCTTGCGCCGCCCACCGTTCTTCAACCAGGAATGGCGTTTAGACCAGGCCATCAAGCGGGCCGCTGAACGAGGGGTGCAAATTTACGTGATTGTGTACAAGGAGGTTCAACAAGCCTTGACCTGCAACTCCGCCCATACCAAGCACGCTTTGAGGGCCTTATGTCCAGCAGGGACTCCTGGACATGGCAACATCCACGTAATGCGCCATCCCGACCACAATGTCTTCGAGAACTTTGGCGACATGACGTTCTATTGGGCGCATCACGAGAAGTTTATGGTCATCGACTATCATCTTGCCTTTATCGGAGGCATAGACCTATGCTATGGCAGATGGGATGTCCGTCAACATCTGCTCGCCGATGTTCATCCATCCGGCGTTGTCAACGAAATCTTCCCCGGCCAGGACTTCAACAACAACAGGTGAGTCTTCGTTGTTTCGATTGAACCAGAGACAGCACTGACATATTGAAGAATTATGGACTTCCAGACTGTCCAAGACTGGTCGAACAATGAACTCAACAAGACCGAGTATGGTAGGATGCCCTGGCATGATGTGGCTATGGGATTAGTAGGAGAGTGCGTACTTGATATTGCCGAACATTTTGTGCTCAGGTGGAACTTCATCAAACGTGACAAATACAAGCGAGACCCCAAAATCGACTATCTATGCTTGACAACGCGGTCCAGAGCAGACGGCTCGAATCCCGACGAAGACCTTATCGCAGTTCAACGGCCCGCCCATCCAGTTGGTAAATATATTGAGCACCCTCTCAGTCCGTTGGAGAACAAAGGACTACACAACGCCGGGACTGTCCACGCTCAGCTTGTACGGAGCAGTGACGACTGGAGCAGCGGAATCCTGCTTGATCACAGTATCCAAAACGCTTATCACGAACTTATTGAGAACGCTCAACATTACGTTTACATTGAGAACCAGTTCTTCATTACAGCCACGGGCGAGCAGCAAAAGCCCATCCAGAACACAATTGGTCGTGCGATCGTCAATGCCTGCATCCGCGCCCACAAAGAAGGCCGAAAGTTCAGGGTCATCATTCTGATTCCCGCGATTCCTGGTTTTGCAGGAGATTTACGTGACGATGCTGCCATCGGCACCAGGGCCATCATGGATTACCAGTACAAGAGCATTAACCGAGGAGAGCACTCAATCATGGGCCAACTCAAGGCAGCCGGGCTCGACCCCGAGCAATACATCTTTGTTTTCAACCTACGGGCCTATGACCGCCTCAGTAAGACCCCAGCCTTGGTTCAGCAGGAGAAAGAATCGGGTATCTCGTACCAGCAGCTGCAGCGAGCCGAAGCCGAAGAAATCATGGGCACAGGTATCCACGGGTACGACGACGAAAGGAAAGAAGACGAATCTCGAGGGACGGGCCACAAAGCGGATGAAGACGAACGGCACCGCATCGTCGATCGCAAGCGGCAATTCGAAGCTGCTCGTAAACATCTCGATGTCAAAGACCCCGTGACCTCATCCGAGTCGATTGCCGAGGACGCCATGGCCCGCGGTGGACTGGTCAGCGAAGAGTACTGGGAAGGCGACCCGGAATCTGAAAAAGAAAACTTTGTGCAAGAGGAGCTCTACATCCACGCCAAAGTGCTCATCGTAGATGACCGCCACGTCATTTGCGGCTCTTCAAACCTCAACGACCGGTCCCAGCTGGGGTCCCACGACTCAGAACTGTCGATTGTGATGACCGATACGCGGACCATGGAGACCACCATGGACGGCAAAGCCTTTCAAGCAGGCTACCACGCGGCCACGCTTCGGCGGCATCTGTGGCGCGAGCATTTGGGTATGATCGAGGCCCAGCCCGTCGACGCATCGAATGACCCAAATGCCCAGCCGCCTACAGTGTGCATGAACGACGATTACAGTGGCGAAGAATGGGATTTCGTCGCCGATCCCCTAAGTGATGAGTTATGGGAAAAGTGGCAGAACCAAGCTACCGTCAACACCGAAGTGTATCGTTTCTTGTTCCGCGCCGACCCGGACAATCATATCCGGACCTGGAAGGACTACGACGCCTTCTGTCCCCGCGAGGTCATCAAACAGGGGCATCTCCACGATCCACATATGCCGGTCGAAATTGTGCGCAAGGAGCTCGACAAAATCAGGGGCCATCTGGTCTGGATGCCCTTGGATTTCCTGTGTGAAGAACAAATGGCCGAGAAAGGAATGCAGATCAACGCTTACACAGAGGTGAGTTTGATCCTGCAAGTTTTGTTCTGCCAATGGCTAACCTATTTCGCCTTTTTCAGAGCATTTATACCTGATCCTGTATCTTTGAGAGTCTGGGCATGGCGATTGTATTCTGGTTCTGGTTCTGTTACCGGCTGGAACTTGAAGGGTACAGACTTGGGCCCGCCACCACATGTTTGTGCTGCTCCCACTTGGTTCCTGTAACATGAGGAAATCGGATGCGTGTGTTCGTTGGATTATTTTTTAAGGCCAAATTACATTCATTGTTACTATGTACCCTAGTCCGGGTCCGTCATTCTGTTCTCCGTGGAGTCGGTTCACTTCTAATTCTGCGTTTTCTCCTCTACCAAATTGCATGCTGCAAAGTTCAAGTTCGTGTGGTCAAGGGGGGTCAGACAGATGGAGAAGAGGAGATAAAGGGTCCGGACAGCTTGGATGAAAGTACTGTACCTAGTATGGAGGGATGAATGAATGGGCCTGGCAGCTGTATTTGACTTGACAATCATCAACTGTGGATTTTGATTTGTACTGTGCTATACCACTGCAAGCCCAGACAGACATTGGGTCTGTAGAAGATTCGATCCCTTGAAGTCCAGCAAGCAGTTCCAACGCCAGCTACAAAGGCAATAGGCCTCCTTCATTTTTCCTCCACAGGGACCATTGACACCGATACGTATATACCAATGTTGAATACTACAATGAATAATAAGTAGTAGTGAAGTAGCTCATGGAATGTGTATCATCATTCGCGCACAGCACATCGACAAGACGCATTCCAACTCTCTCAAAAGTCCAACGAGGCCAAACAGTGGTCGAGGGGACGTCCCAAGAGTAGGTGAATTGAATGGTTCTTTTTCCTTCGCCCTCAAAGCATAACAAGAGCACCGGCCGGTTAGAGCGACTGCCACAGAGATCCTCCCGCTTTTCATCAAGCAACGCCTGTCCGACTGACCCTACTGCTCCTCCTACTATTGTTGCTCGTGGCATAATCGAACGTTGTACGGCCCGACTGACCGGGACTCGTGGGCGTGGCACCACCGACGCTGGCGTTCCTCGTGGTCGAGCTGACGCTATCATCGCGGCCACGCGAGGAGACGACCAACTCAGGCATGTTGAACTTGACCTCGCCGACGCGGCGGAACATTCCCCACAGGGCTGCGCGCAGGTCGGCATTGACTTCTTTCTCAAGCAAGCCAACGGCCAGCGGATAGAAGACATCAATGTGTTTGTCGAAACTGTCCTTGGGGAAGTTGGTGTATCCTTCCAGCACGTCAATAACAACAGGTCGCCAGGCGACGATGTTGCGCTGTTGGGTTTCCTCGTCAAGCACGATGAAGGAGCGGATGATGTCGGCACACAACCTGAAGCAAAGGAGTCAGCATACTACTCAAAAACTTCTCTTCTGTTTTACGGGGATAACTTACGGAATCAAGGCACCTTCCGTCTGGTCTCTGCTCGATCGTCGCTCCTCTCCTTCGTCGTGGTACATCCTAAGCAATATGCTGACGTAGGTATTGGCAGACCCAGACTCTTGCTTGAGCAGATTCGGTGGTTGGCGCATGAAACCTTGTCTCCAAAGTGCCATTCGGAGTTCCTTGTCTCCATTGAACTTCTTCGCAAACTGATACGACTTCTTCAGCAGCGCCATCAGCCGCAGTAGCTCAGATGAAGGAATCTGCGCGTACACCGAGTCGTTCGAGAAGAGTTCCGCCACAGTCTCGATCATTAAGAGTTGCAGTACGCAGTTGGTAATGATTTTATTGAAGAATCGCCGCCGTGCAGCCGTCACAACAGGCGCAGTGGCCTGCATGTCCGAGTGTGGGCGGTAGTCTTCCAGCTCTGGCGACATCTGAGGCTGAGAGACTTCAGATGTGGTTGTTGCTGTTGGTTCCGCTTGCGACTCCGCAAGGGGAGCAGGTGCTTCCTGGTCATAATGCTGATCGCCATTCGTGGTCGGTGTCTCTACAATAGTGGTCCCGGAGATGGAAAGACCGTCAGAGCTATCATGGGCCGGAGTGGGCCGCGCGTCAGACATGGTAGCAGCGGCAGAAAACAGTTCGTACGCTGTTGTCCGGTTGAAGAGTTCCACAAATGCCGTCACAATCCTCGACCAGTGTTCTGGCGTGAATTTGGTGACATTTTGAAGGATGAGTTGTTGAAGACAATTGCTCCCTATCCGAGCTATTGTGTCATTCTCTTGGCAGATGCAGAGCGTCAGAAGATCTAGAAAGCGGTCGAGCATATGCTCCAATGACTCGAAGTAATGCGTGAACAAGGTGATCATGTTTCGGAGTGCCTGGATCATCGTTGTCGACAACCAGACGGACAATTCCTCGTGATTGGGAGCTTTGGACATTTCCGACTTTGATTGAAGGACAACAAAGATAGGGTACAAAAGTTGGCGCCAAAGGACATCCCAGAAGTCCGTCGGAAAGTCGCCGCCATATCTGATCAGTGTTTCGAAAAGGTAAGTCAGAGCCCGAGAACGCACTTCTAGATCTTCACCAGTCATCAGAACGTCCTGGTAAGCTATCAAGACAGGATACCAGAATTGCTCTTCTTCCGTCTGCGAAGTGGGTTGTTTGACTCCTGAAACAATGCCGGAGCTTTCTGAATCCGCCCCTTTGATATGACGTCTGGACAGGGGACATTCGGGAGTCTTCAGCATCTTGGGAACCGTCGATTTGAGTAGTTCAATTGCTTGAAGAGACTTTTTCTGGAATTTGAGGTTCTTGGAGAACTCGGTGAGGCAGATAATCAGGTCGGGGAAAGAGCCCTGGGATATGACTACACCGAACCGAGTGCTGTAGATCTGGTTCGTATAGTCAAAGGCGATGTTAACGATTGACTCGTATTGTTCCCTTGCAGCCACAGAGAAGACGCCAAACATCGTCTTCCAACCGGATCTGATGTTGTCTCCGCGGGCTTGGATCATCTGTATCAGACATCGCAGTACCATGTCCTTGACCGATACCACATTGCTATTCGCCATGACATGCTCGAAGGGTTTCAGGAAGTCCTTTTGAAACTTGAAACCGGGTAGTTCTTCGAACTCCAAGAATCTCATTGATAGCTGGCGTAAGGAGTCGAGAGCAAAGAAAACCACCGCGGTATTGTTGTGGCAGCCAACTTGATTGAAATGGTCGCCCAGGACTTCCCAAATCCGCGTCCACTCTATCCGCACGCGCGTCATATTGTAGTAGCTGATTTCCACAATCTTCTGGAGACTGTAAGTCCTAGGAGACTCACTGTTCCCTGAAGACTGGATCTCCTGCCAGCTAACCTCGCTCAGGGCCCGCACGAAATCAATGATGGCTTCGGATGATAGCTTCGAAGTGTTGGTGAAGATGCGATCAACGCCACGAATCATGTCAGTGGATTTTGTCTCATCCGCAACTTCTGGTCGAAAGCCGTGAGAAGACCGTGGCCGAGGGCGTTTGACTGCTTGCATGGACCGCCGACCTCGAGTCGAGTCCTTACTGCTGTTGGAAGGCGTCGGTATATTGGCACGCGTGACATCGGGAATTGCACCCTCATCAATCCCTGTTGACAGCAGCTGTAATCTGTCGAGCTGACTGATGCACATAAGCACTTCACGCCACGAGCTCTTCAAGCCGTCGCCTTCTGTCAAGGCGACCTCGATGAGCACCTTTAACGCCTCCAGGTTCTTAGCGATCATCTCCTTGAGATTGCCCAAGTTTGTAAACTTTGCCAAAGCTGTTACAAATGCAACTCTAGGCGTCTCCAGGTCAAACCTGCATGCTATCCTTATTGCCAGCCGGAAGCCCTCTAGACATTGCCGGATGAGATCGAGATTATGGGCATCTTGCATCTGGCTCGAAAATGCAGACAAGAAAGACATCCAGGTGACGTTGAACATCGGTCCAACGTGCTTCACGGACGTCGCTGGGATAAAACGGGACAGTGCCTCACGTACAGCAGAACGCTTCTGCGCCCTGATAAGACTGCGGTACAGCTGCTCGGTCTTGTTCGCCATCTCTTCCGAGGCCTGTGCATATTTTTCCTTCTGTAGATCTCGGCCAACATTGGCAAAAACCTGACCAGCTCTTGACGCCAGGCCCGCCGAAGCTGGATGGGGGACGAGCCCTAGTTCCGCCGCATGCTCGCGTTCAGATGCTAGGACAATTTCGTTTGTCGCGATGTCCTCGTAAATGCTGGCCAGGTACTCTGCCGGTAGATCTTGGCCATCATTGATTCCGCGGTTGTTCTTGATGAAATCTTCCACGGTCATTCTTGCGCCTTTCAACTTCGTGCTATGCTGATCCGTGTTCAGCATGACCGCGGAGTATGCGAGGACGTATGCAGTATCGGCATTGGCGAAAGCGTTCGGGTTGCCACTGAGGTAACGCTCGGCGAACTTGAGCATGAAACGATCAATCTTTTGGGCTTCGCCAGGGAGTCGGAAGCTTTGCAGAAATTGTCGCAAGGCATCAACAAATCGACGTTTGCTGAAGTCCATCATGTCGACAAACGCGTGCATTATGGCCACATTGTGCTCGTCGCCTTCGCCCAGATACTCTCCCAAGGCTGTCTTATCGATCCGATCGTTCCCATAGAGGAACCTCGCAATATCCTGCGGCGTATTACTGCGGATGAACCCTTCAGCAAGAAGCGCCTTGATGCCCCGCTTGGGCTTGAAGTTGAACAGTCTGATCGCCTCCTTCAAAGCCGACTTGCGCTCTCTGATCTTTTCGATTTCGTTAGGGTCGTCTTCCGCCACCGGCGTTGAAACGCCCGATTCGCTGCCATGACCAGGCACTCGAGGTGACGGGGGAGGTTTTTCGTTATAGTCAAGCGATTCTCTCGACTCCTCAAATGATTCTCTAGAGGCTGGATATCGAGTGCCATTTTGGCCGTCTGGGGCAGCATGGCTCGACCAGTTGTCTAGAGACCTGAGGATCTCTACTAGGCAGCGAAGCGACTGCTGCTTGAGAGTATATTCAACAGGTATTGAGGACGGAGGTGGAGGAGGATGGCTTAGGCTTGCTGTGGACAATCCAGGTAGTAATGCCCCCTTCGCATGCCATTCGTTCGATGGCACAGCTTGTTTGCCTTGTTGCTCTTGGTATTGCTGTTGTTGTTGCGGAGAGACTATCACAGGAGTGCTGCAAATCCGGGCGAGATGCTCGATGATTTCTTGGTACATGTTATTCAAAGCAGTCCGGTCACAGTCGTAGTTCAGATAAATTTCAACTAGGGCACGGGGATCCCCTGCTAATCGTTCAAGAATGTCCAGGAACATCTGCTTCTGGAAAGGTGGTGCGCTTCGCCGCTCCAACACCGCAAGGTAGATTTCCTTTAAGAACACCTCGAGTTCCTTTTTCAACAATACTCGCAGATGTTTGAGGCAAAACCAAAAAATCTCGCAGCAGACTTCATACACCCGGGGCACCGAACTGGCGGCATTCCGTGACAGACTCAGGCACAAATGTGGTTTGGCGACCTGTAGGAAAGGCGTACTTTCATCGTTGTTCCCACTCTTGATTGTCGAGAATGAAGATGTGAACACAATAGTATAGTTGTTAAGGACATGATAGATGAGGTGGAGGGAAAGGAGCTTCGAACGCATATTTTGGCTTTTAAGGTCTTGCTGCTGGTCGTGGGACAAGACTTTCTGACTCAGTTTGCATAAAGAGCGAAAAACAAGGAAAGCGTCCTTGATATAGATGTCGTCTTCGTCGTCGGGGGACAGTCCAGAGTCATCGTGGTCTTCATGCAAGCTATCGCGGGTCACAGGACCAGTCGAAGAGCGAGTGTTCTTGCGATCCCGTCTTGCCCGGGTGACGGTTGTCGGTGCACTATCAGCAACGACTGCGTCATCCAGAGTCTTGTTGTTCTCAAAGCTCTGGAGGGTCAATTTCTCATGACTTCTCGACGCCCCTTCCGGGAGAGCAGGGGGAGTTTCTTGGTCTGGAGTCTCCGTCTGCCCATTCAGACCATTCAATTCGGGATGGTCGAGCTCGTCACCGGCAAGGGCTTCCCCAACCTTAGACTCGGTCTGTTCCCTCAGACGAGCCTCTTTGAGCTCCAGCCGCACTCTGACCCGTTCAAACACAGTAGCAATCATCTGAAGGAGGGAACCCTGTGCGACTTGTTGGTTTTGGCTGGCTTTGGAATAGATGAATATGTTGTAGATCTGGCGGACAGCCTTGAGAAGCCCCGCGCCATGGACGACGATTTTATCATCTAGGACAGCAGCCAGCAATGACTTGATTATCTGTTGTTGAATTTCGACCGGGGTGGCTTCATTTTCGAAGCAATCGCAAATGGCTTCGATTGCCCTCTCGATTAGAGGTGGGGTGTTTTCCTCGCCAGGCTGGTTTGTAGCAACAACGGGGAACGCAAAGTACGAATAGCTTATGAGCTTGCCTATACAGTCCAGAGCCGTGACCTGCAGCGGAACGTTGAAGGACTTCGTGGCCATCTGTAATGGTCGAAAAATTATCTCCGGATTCACCGCCTGCTCCGTATTCTTGATATTTGACAAGGCTGCTTGAACAGCGTCTGCAAACTCCTTGTTCTTGCGCACCTCCTTGGCCGCTGCAATTGTTTCCAAAGCACTGACAACGAATACCGTGGAGTTGACTGGCGGCGGCCGAGATACCGTCGTGGATCGTGAATCGGACCGCGATGGACGCGTTTCAGGCGCAACTTTGTCTGGGATGGCAGCCGGAGTACCCTCGTCCTGCTGCTGTTCCTCAGGCTGAACTTGGTCGCTCGTCGGCACCGTTTCCGCAGAAGTGTCCTCAGCCTCTTCCTGGGGTATAGGAGTCCCTTCCGGTTCCGTGTGTGACTCGGTCACCACTGGAGTCTCGCGCTGAGATGCGCCATCCTCTGCTGCCTCCTCCTCTGGTTCGTCGGCATCGGCGTCTTCGACTGTAATTGTCACTCCATGACTTGAAACCTCTTCATGAGACTGTTTGTCCGCGAGATCTTCCTGCTGCTCAGTCTCGCGGACACTGTCAGAGGCACCCCGAGATTGCACCTCGGGATGCGGGTTGACCTCACCCTCCGGCGAGTCACTCTCAGCGGCAGACATTGTGCCGGCAAATGAGAATGACGACTGGGGAGGTTCAAGGAATGATCATTGTCTGCAGGACGCGTGAAATAAGCAGCCTAATGCCCTCGTGTTGCGATCGCGGTGTTCAGGAGACCTTTGACACCCCGATAAATAGTACAGATCTCCGTAAGGGTCCCAGCGAGCGTGGCCGCGGAGGCCTCAGGGTGCTCCGGTCAAGTGCAGCAGTCACAAGCGTAGCTGACATCTGCTACGGTTGATCAAACGCTCAACCAAGCGACTCGTGGTTTTGCATATGCCTCTCATTTGATCCGTACCACAATGGCACCAGCACGGAACATCGGGTTAACATTATTGCTGCGGACCAACTGTGCGCTCGCCGCCCCATTTTAAGCTCTACCCTCACCGCGTTCCTACAGGACAGTTTCTCAATCGGAAGCCGGAGTGGAGCTCAGGCTTGTCGTCGGCTGCGTTGCTCCCAACCCATTTTCTTTGCTGGTGCCAACAGTCTATCAGAACAGACAGGTTACTGCGAGATCGCTTGCCGTCAAGGTTGTTGAGTTTGTTCCTGTCGCGCAATTGTCCTCAAGTAGACCTCGACTGCGGTTCGCAAGCTCACTTGACCGCACCTGGTCTTCACCATGGCGACCTCGACGCTCCTCTGCCGCACCGGGTCTCGTCTGGTGCTGCACAGTGCACCCAGCTCGAGGCTTGGTCAGAACGCGTTCCAAAGACTGCAAAACGTTGCAGGGTATGTTCGGATGTCAGAAGAAGCTGTATGAGCGCCAGCTTATTGTGATGTCTAGGTCTCAAGCATTCCCTTGCTTATCCGCCCTTGGTCGCTACTATGCCTCTAAATGTGCGTCTAAACTTTCCGCAGTTCACGGATACTCTCAATACTGACGATGATGGACAGCATTTCCTCCTCATACCGTGATTAGCATGCCCGCCCTCTCACCCACAATGACTGCCGGAAACATCGGAGCCTGGCACAAGAAGGTTGGCGATACCTTAGCGCCCGGCGACGTCTTGGTGGAGATCGAAACCGACAAAGCTCAAATGGACTTTGAGTTCCAAGAAGAAGGTGTCCTTGCAAAAATACTGAAAGAATCTGGAGAGAAGGACGTGCCGGTCGGAAATGTAAGGGTTATTCAATCTGGACCAAGGGATTACGCTGACCGTGCAACAGCCCATCGCCGTCATGGTCGAAGAGGGTACAGATATCTCAGCCTTTGAAGAATTCACGCTCGGGGATGCTGGTGGCGACAAGGAGGCACCGAAAGAGCAGCCTAAACAGGAGGCTTCCGAAGCGTCAGAGAAGCCAGATTCTGGTTCTGGAACAGCACCCCCTAGCGAGTCCAAAGAGCCTGCTCCGCAAGCCGTGGAATCTGATTCTACGGGCGGTCGACTAGAGCCGGTGCTCAACAGAGAACCTAACATCAGTTTTGCCGCGAAGAAGCTTG
This sequence comes from Exophiala dermatitidis NIH/UT8656, assembly GCF_000230625.1. Taxonomy (NCBI): domain Eukaryota; kingdom Fungi; phylum Ascomycota; class Eurotiomycetes; order Chaetothyriales; family Herpotrichiellaceae; genus Exophiala; species Exophiala dermatitidis. Next base: position 830,890 of record NW_008751653.1, read on the forward strand.
CTCTCGAGAAGGGTGTTCCTATCAAGGACATCAAGGGTACTGGCCCAGGCGGACGCATCACGGTTGCAGATGTGGAGAAATACAAGCCGTCAGCCGGTGGCGCTCCTGCGGCTGCAGCAGGCCCAAGCTATGAAGACATTCCGGCGAGCTCGATGAGAAAGACGATTGCCAACAGACTGCGCGAGTCTATGAACCAAAACCCGCACTACTACGTCTCGGCCACTGTCTCAGTGACAAAACTCCTCAAACTGAGAGAAGCGCTCAATGCTGCCTCGGATGGCAAGTACAAGCTCTCTGTCAACGACTTCCTCATCAAGGCTTGTGCGATTGCTTGCAAGAAGGTTCCCGCCGTCAACTCAAGCTGGAGAGAACAGGATGGCCAGGCGTTCATCCGTCAGCACAATACCGTTGATGTCAGTGTTGCCGTCGCGACCCCTGTCGGGCTGATGACCCCCATTGTGAAGAATGCGGACAGCATTGGTCTCTCGAGTATCTCCGCCGCAGTCAAGGACCTGGGCAAGCGGGCAAGAGATGGTAAACTCAAGCCTGAAGAGTACCAGGGCGGCACATTCACTATCAGCAATATGGGCATGAACCCTGCTGTTGAGAGATTTACGGCCGTCATCAACCCTCCACAAGCAGCCATTCTGGCCGTTGGTACCACGCGCAAGGTCGCCGTGCCCGTCGAGACAGAAGAGGGGCTCGAAACCGAATGGGATGATCAGATCGTCGTCACCGGCAGCTTCGACCATAAGGTTGTTGACGGTGCCGTCGGAGGTGAATGGATTCGGGAGTTGAAGAAAGTGATCGAGAACCCGTTGGAGATGATGTTGTAGGTTTCCTAATTTGGGTCTGGCTGGATTTAGCGAGGCGGTTGCTGAGAGTCATGTACAAAACATCTCACTTCAGGGCAAAAGTCTGGCCTGCATTATTTGGCCCTTCCAGGCTAATAGTTGAGTGTACGCACCATGGCCTTGCGTGCTGCACTGCGTTACATTCTGTGCGCTGGTTATTGAGCATAGAATTTTCTTTCTGTTGGTGGGCCGAGGCGCCGAGGAGTAGTTGAACCATACATACCTGGTACTTACCTGCCTCATTGACAGTTCTCTAAGTGTTATTGTCTTGTAACCTTCCATCCACTTCAGAATGTTTTAGCAGCCCCATGATTTGGTACGAAGCCGATGCTATGAGCATTTGAGCGGTACACAGTCAGCGGGCCAGACCTACCACCTACCTGGTATTCTGTTACCGCCTGCAGTATTGCCATGGCCCCAACTTTCCCTGGGACTCTGCTTCTATGGCAAGCATGCCCAAAGCCTTGCACTTACCAACGGACAGGTACCTGGTAGACAGACTCAATGGCAGGACGCCTTGGACGTGCACGTGAGCTCGGGGCGGGTTTGGAGATGCCAAGAGCCGAATTGTCCGCCCCGAGGCCGAGGCTCCGCGGACTATGAACTTTTTTGTGCCAATAAGTTCCGCCTGCAGCGTAAGACGGTACGGTATGGCCATATAGTCGTTTATTTTCTGTCGTCGGCCCTGCGGTTTCCAACGCGCCTGTTTCTCACCTTCGTCGTCAAGGGCTGGCGGCCCTGCCATGAGCTTAACTTCACGCCTGGCCGCTTCATTTCCTCAAGGCAGCTCGGCCAGTGATCAGTCTGACGCCGAACGCAATGGATTTACGGGGCCTGGCTTTGAGCTTGACGGCTCACGCCACGATAAGCACGCCCGCAAGATGCAAGAACTGGCGGGGGAGGAGTTAGATCCTGAGATGAAGAGGCCACCCTATATACATGTATGTGGAGAAACGGCACTGTTCCTTCGACTTGTGCTCACGAAAATTACAGTCAATGCTTGCCGGAGGAATTGGCGGAACGACCGGCGACATCCTTATGCACTCCCTGGATACAGTTAAAACCCGACAACAAGGCGACCCTCATTTCCCTCCAAAGTACACCAGTCTATGGGATTCGTATGTCAAAATCTTTCGGCAAGAGGGGGTTAGACGTGGACTTTATGGAGGCTTTACTGCTGCCATGTTGGGATCTTTCCCTGGGACTGTCATATTCTTCGGATCGTACGAATATTGCAAGCGCAACATGCTAGACCGAGGCATCAACCCCTCCGTGGCATATCTGACGAGTGGTGAGGACATACAGTTTTGAAAATCTGAATAATTTGCCGCTAACCGCCGTTAAGGTTTCCTTGCCGATTTCGCGGCGTCCATTGTGTACGTGCCCTCCGAGGTCTTGAAGACTCGCTTGCAATTACAAGGTCGATACAATAATCCTTTCTTCCACTCCGGTTACAATTACAAGTCGACATGGGATGCAGCCAGAACGATCGCCCGCACCGAAGGCCTTGGTGCTCTTTATTCGGGTTATAAAGCGACGATTGTGAGAGATCTACCGTTTTCTGCGTTACAGTTCGCAATCTACGAGCAGGAGAGAAAGTTGGCGCAAAGGTGGAAGGGCACACAGGAGATTGGCTTTGGTTTAGAGGTGCTCACCGCAGTCTCAGCGGGTGGGTTTGCTGGTGTCATGACTTGTCCCTTGGACGTTGTCAAGACGAGGACGCAAACGCAAATCACTCCTCAAAGCCACTCGAAGGGTTCCCAGGCATCCCAGTTGGACAAGACAGCGAAAACAGCCAAGTCGTCGGGCCAGACACACTCTCGATTGATCCACTCGGGACCTCGGACAGTGCTTCATTCGGCCCCAACTCTCGATACCTCCTCTGTTTTGACGGCACTAAAGCTCATCTACAAAACCGAGGGCGTCGGCGGCATGTTCCGTGGAGTAGGCCCTCGTTTTGTGTGGACAAGTGTTCAAAGCGGGACAATGCTTGTTCTGTACCAGTATCTGCTCAAGCAAATGGAGAAATTCCAGGCAGGTGAAGGGTCAGCGGTGTTTTGAAGAATTTTCTGTACAGAGCCCACTCCATGGGCGACGGTGACGATGTGGATTGTATATATGATGATGGGACTAGCATTATCGGCGTTGACGTGCATGGCCGTGGCTGACAGACACAGCCATGGTCAGGATACCCTGGGATAGATCATGCAGCCTCAGCGTTGGGAGACAGCTGAGGCGCACATAGACTGTACTATACTGAAGAAGAAAAATTTCCAGCTCTTCCCCACACTCAGGTCCAAGGTCTGAGCATAGGCATCTATAATTACAGACTTCATATCGGTTCTGCTTGCACATGGACAATGCTCGCCCCAGTAGATGCAAATAAGCTTCCAAGAGAGTGACAATTGTCCGACTGGGGAGCGGATCAGGGGGATAAACGGGAGCTGCCACTGCATGGGACTCGTTGGTAGGGGTCGTGGGCCTGAATTCTCCATACTCACGTACCACTGCACTAGCAGTTCAGTTGCCGCTGATCCCCCAATCAATCACGATTCCTGCCCTCGCGGCCCAAAATGGACTTGGCGCGTCTCCTTTTTCCAACTGAACCGCAGTCCCTGGCACTGCAGCCAGACAGACGAGACACTGCAGTTGTTGCTTGTTGGCAGTCCGACTGTACTGACTTCAACTCGTTCCAACTGGTATCTTTCTTCGCGTGCCCCGGATTCTTTGTTCATTCTGTTTCCTCTACAGAGGGAGCGTCTCTACTTTCTTCGTACGCTCGCTTGACACCAGTCTCTGGACATCCCATAAGTCCGGTGGTTTCCCTTTGTAGGTACGTTCAGCCCCTACAGACGGCCGTCTTCCTGGAAATTCCGTCTTGCGACACTTCTCTCACACAGTCGCGACGGTCTCTTCTACTTTCGCCTCAGTCTTACTTTTCATGTTGGCGCAATGGTACTCGCGGACTGATACTAACAGCGTTCACCTTCTAGTTGCCTCGTTTCCACGATCCTCAGTACCTCCTGCACAAACAGTGTCTCCTGACAATATGGGTGAGCCTCCATTCACGACTTTCTCCCACCCTTGCAACACGCATCAACCCACTATCTCTATGCTGTCCGCCTTTCAAACACTCTAAATGGAAACCTTCCTTGCCCCGGGGCCCGAGTTTGTTGAGCAAGAGTGGGAGATGGATTTACAGACTGCTATTGATTCGGCCGTCGGCCCCGATACCTCGGACGGAACTGTCCTCGAAAGAGGCCGGTCGTCTTCTTCCACTCTGCCAACCCTCGAATTCGCAACTCCTCTAAACATAACTAACCAATCTGAGAATGCAGCTGCTGTTCCCAACGGCGCACTAGCCTCGCCCTCCCCCAGCGTCCCGAATGGGAAACCTGCGTCTCCTTACCTCAAAGAAGCCACGCCAGTTGGTTCCAGTCCGAGTTCAAGCCCAAATCCGGCACAGACTGTCAGCTCAAAAGACCCAAAAGCCGCTGCCGCTGCTGCAAATGACATGCGAAATGTGGTCAGAAGAAAATTGACGGGTTATGTTGGGTTTGCCAACCTACCAAATCAGTGGCACCGAAAGAGTGTTCGGAAAGGATTCAACTTCAACGTGATGATTGTGGGTATGTAGAGATGCGTATCTTGTCATTTTACATCCTGATAGCTAACACGGCGCAGGCGAGTCTGGTTTGGGCAAGTCCACTCTTGTCAACACACTGTTCAACACTTCGCTCTATCCACCCCGTGAGCGCAAAGGTCCCAGTTTGGACATCATCCCAAAAACCGTCTCCATTCAATCAATCAGCGCCGATATTGAGGAGAATGGCGTGCGCCTGCGTTTGACCGTGGTTGACACTCCCGGTTTCGGAGACTTCGTCAACAATGACGACTCGTGGCGCCCAATCGTGGAAAACATCGAACAACGATACGATGCGTACTTGGAAGCGGAGAACAAGGTCAACCGCATGAACATTGTCGATAATAGAATCCATGCCTGTGTCTATTTCATTCAACCCACTGGCCACTCTCTGAAGCCATTGGACATTGAAGTCATGCGCCGGCTTCATACCAAGGTCAACCTGATCCCAGTCATTGCCAAAGCCGACACCCTTACGGATGAAGAGGTGGCTGCATTCAAGGATAGAGTAAGGACGATCTCCGACCTCCATTACAGTTACATACTAACTTTTGTAGATCCTTGCCGACATTCAGCACCATTCGATCCAGATCTTCGAAGGGCCTCATTACGAGCTAGACGACGAAGAAACTATCGCCGAGAACCAAGAGATCATGTCTAAAGTCCCATTCGCAGTCGTCGGCGCTAACTACGAAGTCACCAATGCTGAGGGTCGCAAAGTCCGTGGACGTCGCTATCCATGGGGTATCATTGAAGTCGACAACGAGGATCATTGTGACTTTGTCAAGTTACGCCAGATGCTGATCCGCACACACATGGAAGAACTCAAAGAGCATACCAACAATACTCTTTACGAGAACTACCGCTCCGACAAGCTCATTCAAATGGGCGTTTCACAGGACCCCAGCGTTTTCAAGGAGGTGAACCCCGCCGTCAAGCAAGAGGAAGAGCGCACACTCCATGAGCAGAAGCTCGCCAAGATGGAGGCCGAGATGAAGATGGTGTTCCAGCAAAAGGTGCAAGAAAAGGAGAGCAAATTGCAGCAGAGTGAGGAGGAGCTTTTTGCCCGTCATCGCGAGATGAAAGAACAACTCGAACGCCAGCGAGCAGAACTCGAGGAGAAGAAGCTCCGCATTGAGCAAGGTCGACCCATCGAGAAAGAGGGCAAGCGGAAGGGCTTCTCGCTTCGATGATCGACATCGCGGGCGACGCACACTTGATCATTGGCGTGTTCTTCCTTAGCTACTGTCGCCGGTTTCGGCGAGCGACGAAACGACGAAGGCGACTTCATGCTTCATCCACCCTCCTTTTATTTCCTAGCCTTTGTTGGTGTTTACGACGGAGCGAGCGACAGACTGGCACTGTTGCCTAGTCTCGACCTAATCACATCACATACGATTTTGCTGGAGCAGGGCATCTTGAGAGGAGAGTCCAGGGATTGTGGATAATGAGATAGGCACGGTTCAGCATGCCCAGATAGCAGTCCAACTTTTGAGGGCCATGGATGTGGAGTCTAAGACGATCATATCGTCCAGGCTGTGTCGGTCTCAAGGATGGAAGCGGCGAGTGGTGCTGGTGGATTGTTGCGGTGGAAAAGGTTACTGGTGTCTCTCAAAAACAGTCTTGTTTTCATACCTTCCAACTTGAGCGAATCTCTCAACTAGGATGCACGGGTTCTTTCTTTCTGCCCTTGTGTACCTTAACAAGCTTCGAAAAGTGAGTCGACTTGGACGAACTCAAGCATGTTTGTCACCTCTCTAGCTGCGGCGATTGGGTGGTAACAGTGTAGCCGCTGGTGTAAAGATTGCGGAGATAAACCAACGTTCAGGACTGCGTCACTGCTGGTACGTCAGATGTGCCAGTGCACGAGACCATGTACCAGGTTCGAGGGGGCAACCAGCAGGGGATTGCATACTCGTAAGCATGGACAACTGAGACTTTTGAGTTGAGCAGGAGTTTTTGCCGTCGCGGAGCTGCAGTTGTGGCTTTTACCAGGTACCTATCGCACTGTACATAGTAGTTGTAGTACCTACGTTGTAGTACCTACGTTGTAGGCGAAGATAGGTGCGTGCTGAAGAGCTGCCAGTGTGGTGTCACGAATCAAGGTACCAAGGACCCTGCCAGTGCTGCTATGCTACTGGGCACTGGCAGGAGGGTCAGTTTGACATCATCGCTCCCACAAACCCACTGCATCACCGATGATGAATGAGAGCGCATGAGCGAGCTCCTGCAGTGACAGGTACTGGCACTGGCAGGGCAATATTCAAGCCACCTTACAGGCTTCTGCCCCCCAGCAACTACTACTTTCACTGCTGCTACTACTATCACTGCTATCTCACTACTGTTCTCGCTTGCTTTCTTGCTCCCACACTACCATCACCACCAGATTGCTGCTGCCTCTGCTGCTACTTTTTATCTGCCCGCACAGCTTTCTTCCTCCTTTCCTAAGCTCTCTCTCAATTCATCCCGCTCGTTACTCAACGGTATCGAGTCCTTGACCGCCCTTCTACCGGGTTTCTAGACCAATTTCACGCAATGGCACCCCCTCCTCCAGCCACTGCGCCTCTGGGCGAACGTGTCACCAAGCTTGTAACCACTCTGCAATTGTAAGGACATCGGTCTCTCTACGAGCACCTGCTCGTCAGCACAAGCAATGGCTAATTCGAGAACAGTGCGTGGTTCTGTGGCCATTTCACTCTCCTCCTGGCCGTCCTTCGTTATTCCTTGTCCTACCTCACGTTCAACTACTACTCCCGATGGGCGGCCTTCACCTATCGCCTGGCATTTCTCTCCGCGGTCGCAACCTACGGTATTGTCGTGTTCAAGGCCTATCGCGCCAGAGTGAGGCCGGGTGCCCCCATCGGCCAGACCGCTTATCTCCTGCTGTCCGATGAGAATGTCCAATACCTGCGTAAGTTTTGCGGTTGATGGTATCCCAAATAACGAGGGCTGACTTAGAAACAACCACAGTGATCTCCCTCGTCTGGCTGTACTCCAGACAGGTCCCGCTGGCTCTATTGCCTTTCACCGTCTACTCCGTGTTCCATGTTGCTACCTACACCCGTACCAACATCATCCCAACCCTGCAGCCACCGAAAGCCGCTCCGGGAGGCACCCCGGCCTCTCCAGGTGCCGCCAAAGCGCAGTCTCCTCTGGCCAACTCGATTGGCAAGTTTGTCAAGGAATACTATGACACATCGATGATGCTGGTTGCGGGGCTTGAGATTGCCCTGTGGTTCCGCCTCTTGCTTTCCGCCTTGACCTTTAGCAAAGGCTCATGGATCCTTTTGGGTATCTACACTGTTTTCCTGAGAGCTCGCTTCCACCAGAGCCAATTTGTGCAGAACGCTTTTAGCCAAGGGGCTGCGCATATCGACCAGCAAGTACAGAACCCCAACGTGCCACCGGTCGCCAGACAGGCTTGGGATACCACAAAGGGACTTGGTCGTCAGCTGGTTGAGGCAACGGATGTGCGCAAGTACGTCGGCGGCGCCAATGCTCAGAAGAAGCCACAGTAAATGCCCATTATCAACCAAAAGGACTTTTTGCTGAAGGTCTTTTTTTGATGAGCTTCATCGAGGGTGGGTATCGGGCAATGGCAGAGACATCCTCGACAAAAGCGAAGTCATAAGTATTAGGCATCCCGTGACAAGGTGCCGGGATGAGGAAATGTCTCTAGGAACATTATCATGGAAGGCGGCTAGGATCCGGGGCAATGACCAGAGGGCTCAGCCTTATCAGCAGGTGGTCGTGACGTGGACAAGTGTGGAAAAGCTCTGGGCAGGGGTGGAAAAAGCAGAGTTAACTGTGCTGAGTTGAAGAATGGTGAAGTGGTGGTTGGGGCTGAGGACGTGGATGAGGTGACAGCGACAAACTAGATAAAGCAGTCTCCCACATTCGGGGAAGACTGTATCCTGGGACGCCACTGAGAGTGCTCAGCAGCACCTACATCTTATTGCTCCTGGTCACGTATGGAAAAGCAGACAGGTGGCTGAACTGCGGACAGCAATCTGGGGTTCTTCCGGTTGACTGCTATGCTAGTGTTAGAAATGAATTTTTAGCTGAGAATTGACGTATTGAGTGTTTCGGTTCATTGAATCTTGTTTTTCCCTTTGTCGACGCTTACAAGTTGACTATCTTGCTTAGATCTAGGAGAACTAAGTACTACTACCGGCGTAGGCTGTTCTTTACTGCGGATACCAGGTAGTGTACATACCTGGTAGGCGGGCAATGTCGGTGCCAGTGTTAAAATGCTATTGGGCATTGCTTGCCTATTAGTTTTTGGTTACATTAGGTTATAGGTCAGTAGTAAGGAGACGGGTAAGGCAAGCAGTGCAATGGCAGTGAGACACAAGGTAAGTGAAGTAAAGCCGAGTCGAGTCGGAGCCAGGGCAGATCGACTCCCCAATATCAAGATCTTGTGTCTAAGAATGGCACTACTAGGTAACGAAAGTACAGTACTATACGTGCAGGAGAAGGGAGAGAGAAAGAGATCATACAACCATGGATGTCGTCAGCAGACTCGACACAGCAGACATGTCGAGCAGGTGCAAGGACAAGTGCTAATAAGCATCAGACCGCTGTCTCCTTGTGATCTGGGCAGTGTTATTTTGGTTGATTCAGGTTTTCATTGCATGTCCATGTGCATCATATTGACTGGACTGGAAACAGAGGGGGGGCGATCATCTTAGATTCAGTACATAACACGCAGGTGCCTAAGGTAGGGAGACAGAGGAGGATGGCCTTGCTTCTTTCTCACCCTGTTCCCCCCTTCAAGAAGAATACCCTATTGAGGAGAAGAATAAAGATGCAAAACTGGCGAAGGAGGAAGAAGACTGACAAAACGACTGGCCAGCCAAGAAGACAAATGGACGGCCGCTCAAGTAGGTAGACAGGCAGCCTTGCCTGGCCTTGTCATGACCAAGACTACGGCCCTCGTCATCCATCTTCAGCGTCTTCATCCTCGTCGTCATCTTCATCTTCGTCATCGAGATCGACTTCGACATCAGGATCGGCGTCCTTGTCGTCGTCGTCGATGTCTTCGAAGTCAAGTTCATCTTCATCCTCGTCTTCATCTTCCTCTCCCTCCTGTGCATCCTCGTCACTTTCACTCTCGCTCTCCTCTTGGACATCTGCGCCATCATCGTCGTCTGCTTCAGCATCTTCGTCTTCATCGGCATCCGCATCCGCATCCGCATCCGCATCTGCATCTGCATCGTCCTGTTCGCTCGAAGAAGAAGAGCTTGCCACCTGGTCTTCTTCCTCTTGGTCATCATCCTGCTGCCCGTCCGTGCCTGTCTCGGTCTTGTTTCGGGTGATTCGCCGAGAAGGAGCAACTGGACCATCATCGTCCTCATCGGCGTCATCTGCTCCGTCAACGCTAGATCCAGCCGTCTCCACTGTGGCGAGAGTACTTCTTCTGGTCTCAAGAGCCCTTCCTCGTACACTGCGCCTTACGGGGGTATTATTCAAGTTGTTGAGGTGGCCCTTTTCCGGCGACGTGAGTGAGCCAAGGCCACCATTGGCTGATGTTGCGCCCGCAGCAGCAGCAGCAGCAGCAGCAGCGTTACGCGGTGAACTGCGCACAGCAACTTGCGGCGTAGACGGTGTACCCGTGGCCCCGTTGGACAAGTGAGACGCGCCACCAAATGCGGTCGATCGATTGCGTTTCTTCGTGTTCTGCCGCCGCAGCATGGATGCCGGGATGGGAGGCTCGATCTGGAACCGTGTAGGTGGGATGGCGTGGGTGCGATACGCGAGCGCGTAACCGCTGAGAGGAGGCTGCTCTTCAGGGGCTGAGGCGACGGCAGCGGCACCGTCAGCTGCTTGGCCAACTTTCTGGTACTGTCCCGCGGTTTGCGAATGGTCTGACCCTTCTTTGGTAAGAGGATCACCATTGACGTGCACCTCGCCGTTGTTTGGAACCTCCGGATGGGCAATGTGGTTTGTGACTGTGCCATTGAGGGCGTCGGTGGGAGGAGGCCCAGGAGCGACTTGGCCATGGTCGTTCACGGGAGACTCGTCTTTAGTATCGACATCTTCTTGGTCTTGAGGCTTGGACCCTTGCCTCGACTTCGATCGCTGGCCGGCTTCTTCGCCGTCAACCACGCTGTTCACAGTGCCGTCTGCTTTGGACAATTCGGCTCGACCATTGACCTCGTCGGCGTCTTCGCCTTCTTGTCGCCGCCCAGCGTCTTTATCACCGACGTCCTCGCCTTCGTCGTCTTCATCACGTGGTGCCATAGCTTGCAGTGGTTGACCGTCCAGTGCGGCTTGGTCGCTTCGGCCCATGACATAGGGTGTCCAGATCAGATTCTCGGGTTTCAGGACCCTATGCTTCTTCGATTCATATTCCTGTACGATCCGCTCATAAAGTTTCCGATCGTACCTGACGGCGTATGTCTTGGTCACCGGATCCCGTGTAAATGCGTAGAGTCGTTCCAGGGAATGGATCACATCGTCCGCAGTCATCCCCGTCCGAGCCATAAGAGTCTTTGTGCTGAATGGCTTCAAGCCAATATCCAACAGATGCTTTGATATCGTCAGGTCCCAATACGATCGATACGCTGTCAATCCCATGTCTGAGAGCGGCTTTTCGGGAGATCCCTCCTTGCCTTCTATTCTCGTCAACAAATAAGAAAAGTCAATCAAGAATGTCGCATAGCCTTTTCTCTGGTGGATGGGCATGACCAGAATACAGCTGACATTATTCTGGCTTGCCGGTCTCTTTTCCTTGCTGAAATAACCCACAAAATGGTACCCGAACTCGTCGTACTCAGTCAGTATGTAGAAGAGAAACGGCTCGACGTCGTAGTAGAGGGTTTTTGAGCCAAGAAACATCTTTGCCATGAGACATAAACATTGGCAATATTCGGTCTTCTTACGACCGTCGACTTCCCAGACTGAAATAGTGCCATCTCGATAAATCTCATCGCCAGGTGGATGCTTGGCTGGGCACTTTAGTTTGTGCCGATACGCCACGAACTCAGAAGGGAGGTACTTCAAGCAGAATTCACAGATGAACAACCTTGCTTCGTGCGAGTATTCTTCCGGATATGGGGCAGCATAGAAAGTGTCAATGACATACTTTCCAAACTGAATACATTTGATCTTGGTGGGTGGCCCGGACACAGTGCGGCTGGGCTTCGCTGCTGCTGCTGCGTCTCCGTTGATCTCAGCTTCGGCCGCGGCTGAAGTCCTTCGTCGTTCTTCTTCTGCCTCTTTTCTGGCAATTTCGAAAATTTCTCTATCCTTGAGCTGCGGTAACGATCGGCTTGTGTCTGCTTCGGCTTCCGAAAGAATACCACCGTACGGCTTGGAGTTCAGTTCCGCCTCCCTGTCTGTAAATGCCGCCGGGAAAAAGAGATGCTGTGTTGGCAGAGCTGGGAACTTGGGAACATCCGTTTGAAATACTGGGGGAGGGATCTTCGGAGGCCTTCTCCTGTCCTTCCGCTCTTTTCGTCGTCCCGGTCGGGGAGGTTTACTGAGTATTTCTGCAATTTTCGACTGGTCCAGCCGAAAAGCGAGGATGAATTTGTGAGGCGGTGCCTTCTCGAACGGTCGATGCTGCAATATCCGCGCTATAGGTCGCGTTGTTTTCTGACTGGATCTTCTGGTCAAGGGTGCGACCACCCGGCCGACTTCTGCCTTGCTATCAACTTCCACGGTGGATGATACGTCTCCTGATCCCCGAGGTGTGGCCCGTCGGCGTCTCTTCTCGATTATTGGTGGTTCTGCTGTTAGCGATTTTCTCTTCCTTAACGCACGACCTCCATCCTCCGTTTCCGAAATAAGCGGTTGCGCAAAAATTGAGTGGGAGTTGGGCTTTTGTACGCCCCGCGTCACAGGCAACAGGTCTCTAACGAGTCGAGGGGCGGAGTTCTTTGAGCGTGCCGCTTGCTCCTTGGGAGACGCTGACGGTGGCCCCCTTTCCTGACATCCCGAGCATTGGAAATTTGCTTCGTCTTTCTCTTGGACCGCGCCTTGTTCTTCCGCGCAGCCTGAATGCGCTTGGTTGTCACATCCGGAACAAGTTAAATCAGGCTCAGCCTTGCCGTCAGCGGGACTTTCTACCATGTTGCAAAACACACATGCTTCTTTCGCCCCCTCGTCGTCGTTTCCATTTGCATCACCCGATGCGACTCCGGGGGAATGTGCATCAGCCTCAGGTTCCTCTTCGTCCGCGTCGGCGTCGGCGTCGGCATCGGCATCGGCATCGGCGTCAGCTTCTGCATCTTGGGAGTCTCCGAGATTACCAGCTTCGCCCTCCTGTTCCTTTTCCGTACGATTTCCCGAACGTATTTCTTGTTTTATTTGTGCCGCATCAACATCCTTCATCGGTACATCTTCGTTTATCTCGGTGTGGGCCACGGAGATGGTTCCGCCTTCAGCATCACTAACGCCTTCCTCAGCCGACCTCTGTAATTGTTCCCCTAGCGAGCTGTCATCTGTATCGTATTCTTTTGGGGTAGATAACTCGGACTCCGCCATTTCGTTCGTTTCGTTGATCGCAGTCGCTGAAATCGAGAGTGCGTCCCCGTCCTCAGACGTTCCGCGCCTGGCGCTTGTTGCTACCTCACACGGAATGCAGTGCCAGTGCCACCACCAGAATCATCCACTGTAGATGTTGAGATCGAGCGTCTGCAAGTCCGCCCAACAGAACCGTGGTTCACAACGTGGTGCTTCTGCGATCCGACGCCGGAGCACTAGTCAGTCCTGCAGTTGTAAGCCTCCCCATTTGTTCCCCATGGACAGATGCGAATTTTCGGAGTGACACAGCTTTATAGCAAAGCCTCGACACGGTTTAACACGCCGGGCCCGAATCGGTCGTGAATATCGCGGCGCAAGGCAATCGGTTGGGGCGAGGGGTGCGGCGCAGGAAGATCGACGCGTGAGATCTACCGCAGCGCGACTCAGAAGCGTAAGTAAAATAAGAATGTTCCAGTTGCAATCCTGCTACGCGTCGAAATCGAATTTCCGCACGTTTTGGCACCGTCGAGGCTGTTTCTGTTGCATTTCCACGCTCTCCCCTCCAGTTCTCATATCCACCACCATAGATGGTAGTTAAGTTGCTTGCACGTGATATCGAATGATCTTACGGCGAGGCTGGCTGGTGAGGCAAGGCTGAACAAGACTGTCACGTGCTAGTACCTAGCTAGAGCGGCGTCATCTTCTGCCCAATCAGCTTGGCGGCATCGACAATCAATGAGCTTCAACTCCAACTGAACGTCTCATGCCTGCGCTGAAAGTCCTTGCATTTGGTCAGCGAGCGCAACACAAGTTGAAGACGTTGGTGAATTGCTCAGGCCAAGAGTGTAGCCAGCCGTGGCTTCCGCCTACAGTCGACCCTATTTGCGCCTTTCTTGTGCACCGAGATCTCCTACGGTCCGATTGATCCGGACTCCTTCCCAAGATGGGCGTCCCTTTTGAGGCCCTGCTGCCGTATGTGATCATGACCGGAATGTTTGGGGTCACAGTATGCAGCAACACAACCGTTGAAGTCGGCCAATACTAAGCAGATCTTGACAGGGTGCCGGTCTTGCATCTCTCCGATACTACACAAACGACTACAAGCGACCCAGAAGACAATTAGACGTGTGGGATAGACAAAGTCAGTGAGGGCTTCAGAAGTGGTCAAGAGAGTTACTTACAATGGCAGTGATGGATAGAGATTATCGGTTAACGGGAAGGACGAGAGGACAATCGGATGCGGTGGAAGCGCCTGTTGGCTTTGAAGGTAGGCCAGCTTCTTTGACGTTACGGGTGAGATGCTAATGTTTCTCCAGTGAACAGCAGATGGAAGGTTTGTCTTGCCACCGTACTAGATATATTTCAGCATCCTGATGACGATGACAGGCCGAGCCACGAATCAAATGAACAACGTCTTTGTTTGCGACATCTTATCGGAAAGGCCAGGCTTCCATTCAGGCCAATGATAAAGGGTTCTCATGCTATGAATTGGCTACCGTTTACGCAAATTGAGAAATTACATCCAAACAGGAGCACCTGGGCAGTCCCAGATGCGGAAAATGTTACATGTACAAACAAACCACTTAGGACTGTATGCAGCCTGCTCTGTTTCCATTTGCGCCTCAAGACAGTACTTAGCTTGTTTGTATTTGTATGTCTTTGTCATTCAGTTCTTGCCAACTGTATAGCAATCTAGGAACTTGTCTTCTCAGGCAAACGGCATTGCTCTTGTATAGGTTCGGGAATATGGGGACAGGACCAACATTCAGAGTTGCCTATATTCATATGTCTTAGTGTCACGCATCACGCCAGTACCATAGGTACCTACTATGGTAGGTCGTGCCTGGCGAGCAGTGGCGGACTATTGAGTCGTTTTCTGGTGTCATCCCGCGTCGCGGTGGCACTGTAGCTGGTTTGTTGGTTCTTGCCGAGCCTGATGCGTGGTGTGGCTCCAGATTTGGGGACTAGGGGCCAAGCATACAACCAAACAACAATCCAGCGTTTCAGGAACGTCAAACAACAATTTGGCAATTTCAGGAACATCAAACTCCGTTCCCATTTTCCATATAACCTGGAACCCTTTGATATGTCCAGCAGACTCATATATAAATCTCTCTCAGCATCATCCCTTGGGCACTTCAGGTCCTGTTCTCCAATTGACACAGTTCCATTGGTCCGGTCGTCTCGAAGTGGACGGGTTTCCACGATGAGCACAAGCTCTCTCCGTTCGGAAGGTCTCCATGCGAAGCTCCAGCGATTGCAAGAATATTCAGCCTGCGATGTAAGAACGCCTTCTCCTGCTCAATCATCCGTGGTCCTCTGAGACAGCTAGGTCTCGGATGCTCTCCTCAAGCTCCAGAAAACAAAGTCCGGAGAGGTTTCCCGGGCCGGATATCTCGCGGACATCGGTAAGCCGGCGACATCCGCTACCATAAATATATAACCATGGTTTGACGGTTCCTGGGGGCAAGGGCCTATTGCAACACCACCGACGTCTGCCGAAACAGTGCGGAAAGTCATTGCTCCTGCAAGTACCTTGAAACTGGTGTCGAAACATTCTCCACCTGAAGAAGCACCGCCAGCCGAGCACAGCGTGCCAAAGGGGAGTCATTGGGTTGACTTAACTGAGTCTGGCACGATCCTTGTGATCGACCAGCCTTCGGGCCAAAAGTGTGCTGCTGTAGGAGGCATCATGGCCCAGCGGATGAAAATCAGAGGCCTTGCTGGCTGTGTGGTCGGTGGCCGCGTGCGAGATATGGCAGAGCTCAGAAAATCTGAGCTGCCGGTATGTTTGCCCCTCGAAAGCAGGATTCTCGACTTTTGATCTTTTCTTGCCACGAAGAACCGAGGCGGGCTGACACAGTCAGATCTTTGCTCTGGGCAAATCCACTGTGGGCACGAATGCAGAATCGACGGTGTATGCTCGCAATGTGCCGGTCTCCATCACCGGCGTGACTGTGTCACCTGTATGTCTGGCCTTGCTTCCTCGAACAAGGAGGGAGACTAAATGGAGCAAGGAGGCTGACGATTTCCAGGGCGACATTGTGTTCTGCGACTCGCAGGAGGGTGTGGTGATCATTCCACAAGAGTTGCTGGACGAGGCTTTGTCGTTGATGCCAAAGCTCGTCGCAGCAGACGACAAGGTGAAAGATGCTGTCTCCAGGGGCACGACTGTCGCAGCTGCGTTCAAAGCATTTCGAGGATAGTCGGGTGCGCTAGCCCTAGATTTCACTTCGGTCACGCACAAACAGGAGCCTTGCAGTGGTGAAGCTGCAGAATAAAAAGGCATCTGCGACCCTTCCTCTCACACCAACTTCCGACAACCCTTCTCCTCGCCAGCAATCCTACTCTGTCTGTTTTTTTGTCTTGCCACGTCCTGCACTGCCTGTTTTCATGCTACTGGTGTGCTTGGAGGATCAAAAGCACTCTTTGCCCGCCTGCCTGCGCTGTCTTGCTCTCTTCCGCTGGAACTGTAAGGCTGCTTGAGCATCCAACCAGACTTCAACCCAGGGCTAACCTATGAACAGATATACTAAAAATACACGGCAAGCGACTGACTCATCTTGGCTGTCGCTATTCATCATCCTGAAGACGGGTTCGAAGAAAGAAAAGTAAGCCTACTCTATCCTCTCACTCTCGCGTGTCTTTTGGGACGACCACAACCACAACCCCACATAATCCCTACTCCGCGTTTTCTCCTACCAAGATCTGTACCCTTCCTGCAAGACTGTCTTTCAGATCTGTATTTGCTGACCATCACTACAGTGGGTTCAGAGCCGTCGGGAAAGTCTGGCTGGTATCGACCATTGCCACTACCGAGACCAGCGAGGCCAGCGGACGGAAAGTCTTCAAACAATGAAGAGAACCCTTCTTTGAACCCAGGTCCCGAGTCAGAGTCAGCGGAGAGAAGAGCCGAGGTCGAATCGGCGAGGGACAGAGAACTCGCACAGGATTTTGAGACGGACGAAGACCAGGCCCCACTGCAGTCAACTGGGAAGACTTCCAAGCGCCCTCTTCAGGAGACCGAATTTGAAGTAGAACTCTGCGACGCCACAACAAAGCAGTGGACTGGAGTCACGGACGAGCGTCGCAAGCGGCTCAAAACCAACGAAGGGGGCCGGCAGCAGCGACGAGGCAGCAACGTCGGCATCGGCAGCAGTGGTGCACGCTTCGAGTTGAATGCAGATACTGGCAACTCGCAGGCTACAAGACCTCCCTCGTCTCCGCCTCCAGCTACCAACTCGGCTCCTACTGTCTCGCCATACTTCGCCAACGACCCTGCTCCGAGTGCGCGTCTATCACCACCAGCAGCGTCACCGGCACACTCTTCGGAACCAAGTTCTCCCCCAGCATCTCCTACGCTAGGTCCGGTTTGGCGGTCAAATTTCATGTTCGTGCCTTCCAACGACCAAAAAGAAGCACTCAGACGAAGATGCGTATAGTTCAAGTTGTACGCCGAGGTCAAGGAGCTAAGAAAGGAGTTGCTGAAGAAAGGCACCTGCGCTGGAATGACTAGCACTTTCTTGTTCTTTTGCCACGAGCGGTCACCGGAGGCACAGTATATGCTTCCAGTCAGTAGTATTGAGACGCAATCTACCTCCATTTGAAGCAGATCATTCCTTGTAGCATGAGTAGTACACCGTTGACAAAGGATTGGAGCTGGATCAATCCAATTGCTGTAAATGTTGCTCATATGGCGGACCATACGCTCGTAGTCAGTAGCACTAGCATTACTGGCCAGGTTGTTGACTTTGTGTCTGTGATGTTCGAGTAGATTACCACTAGTATGTAGTAGTATGCCGACACAAGGTTGAGACTGAGGCATGGGATGTTCCCGCACGAGGCTACAGCTTTGAGGG
Source organism: Exophiala dermatitidis NIH/UT8656 (assembly GCF_000230625.1). Taxonomy (NCBI): domain Eukaryota; kingdom Fungi; phylum Ascomycota; class Eurotiomycetes; order Chaetothyriales; family Herpotrichiellaceae; genus Exophiala; species Exophiala dermatitidis. The sequence continues at coordinate 848,715 of NW_008751653.1, forward strand.
GGTAAAAAAATACAGTATAGCATTGTTTTGTACCCCCTCGCGTCCCACGCGTTAATAGAACACCAACAACTTCTACCGACAACGATCCACGACACGAGCACGGAGATGAAACATGACACCATGGACAATGCTCTCTACGACACCTCATGGGTCTTGTACTCCATAACTCATCTCCCAGCTTCCTTGCATGCCATCATCTTGGACCCAAAGCTCAGTGCCGGCGGAGCCAGAGCCCAAACTGAAGCACTCGGACTCTCAGAACATGCCGCTGCGCTACGCGCCTCACTCGCCAGAGAACAGGAACAACGTCCACGGTACGAAGAAGTTGAAGAACACGAGCGACTGGGTGTTCTGAAGGAATGTACTTGGCGGCTTCTTTTGTCATCGAGGGCAGAACTTGAACACTCAAGTGTTGATGCTCATGGCCGAAAAAGGAAACGGGACCATCGTGATAGTACTGCCGGCGCCAGTTGTCAATCCACCGGCAATCATCATGGACATGCACTCATGATTTCGCTCGTGTACGATAGGACGACATATAAACTCGTCATTTACACCACCGAAAAAACTCCTCAATCTTCAACAAGCAGCAGCCGTCGTGATTTGAGGCCAGAGCCAGACTCCAACTCAGATGCCACCGCCATTTTACTCTGCAAGGCATCGCCATCCGCACTGAAAGCCGTGACGACATATCTGGCAGACACATTCTCATTGGCATTGGCCGATATAACGCCGCTCAGGTTGTCTCCAGCACTGATTCGCTCCACGCTGGAACAGTACCTTGCAACAGTGTCTGTTGCGCTGGGGAGGGCGGCGTTTGCGTCGGCATTGGTAGCCGAAGCAGAGCAAGAATCAGTAGCAGAGGAACACGAACACGAACGTGAACAAGAACGCGAACACCTTCACTCAATATTCCAGTCAATCGTGGGCACATTGCGAATCACCATCTCCTTTGCGCCGCCCGTCGCGCCGAGCTTGAAGACTCTCGATATCACTGTCCCGCCGCGCACGGTGGGTGAGCAATATCGCCATGTGCTCGACGGTTCAGACCAGACGACAAATGACAGTAGACGACCGCAATTTATGGATACTCTTGCAACGTGGATTCGGGACAAGACGGGATTAAATATTGATCCTTTTCCTTCTACGATTGTCAATGGCGACGACAATGATGGTAACGACGACGACGAAGGAAATGCCGCCGTTGGCAATGATACTTCAGTGGCCACTGCAAACAAGACGAAGAAGAATCCGATGAGGCCGCATACTGAGACTGAGACTGAGACTGAGAGCGAGGCTTCTGTCCAAGAACCACCACCGCACCAACCTCCAATGCGCGTCTCTAGAGTCTCCACCGCCGCCTACGCCATATCCGTTGAAGGGCGGTTGAAATTCGCCTCCAAGCCTGTCGAATTAGTTAACGGATTTCTGGGCCTGCTTGAGCACGGCAGTAATGCGGAAGGGGTCTCGGAAGCCAGGCATGAGAATTTCGTCCGTGAAGCGAATCAACAGTTGCTGAACGCCGTGCTTGCTGAAGCTAGGAGACAAGTCAGGGAGGACGGATGAGAGAAAAAGGGGAAGAAGTCATTGCAGAATTTGGCTGAAAGGAACTCTTTTCCTTTCCTTCTCTTTTCACTCACGACGATGATGAGATGATGGATAACGACTTATTGTTTATTATATTCCTATCATTGATACGATACGGTGTTCATCCTTGCTACGGCCGAGGGAGTATTGACTCCTCTTATCTCCCAGAGTGTGGCAATGCAATGTAATACGATCTGATTTAAACGTAAAGCTACTAGACTGTAAAAAACCACACTCTTGAAGACAGACACCGCCCAAAGACACCGTTTTATCAACCACAAGCCCCAATCCAATGTCATACCATATCGTATCATGTCGGTTCATATCTGTATCAAACGCCAGCGGGATGGGCGTGCCTGGGGCATAAAAGGTCAACCGTTCCCGCCAGATCCACTTCTGGCGCCTGAGATGTTGACCCCAGTTGTCAAGGCCACGGTAGCGCCATGTGAAGGTTTCCTGATAGGACTGTTGACACCGCTTCCATGTCCGTTGTTGCTGGGACGGCTGTTGTTGTTGGTGTTAATGTTGTTAGGAATAGTAGTATCGCCACCACCACCCAACCCCGTGTAGACGTCTTCAAACTCGTTGCGCAAGTTATCGACCTGTTTCTGGACGCGGTCAATCTCGACACTGAGATCTTCTACATTGCCCGCCAGGGCTGCGACCTCGTCAAATTTGCGTCGTTTGTTGGCGTCGGCAATCATCTCTTGCACCATGAACTTCTGCTCTTCGAGCACGATGAGACGTTCCCTAAGTGCTTTTTCCTCGGCTTCAAGCTCGCTGACTCGCGATGAAGAGGCGAAACTTGCCACGGAAATATTGGAACTGCTGTCGTGACGCATATGATGGGTGCTGCGGTTGCGGTTCAGGACGGCCAGAGAGGCACGTGGGTTGGAAAATTCGCTACCGCCAGGTCTACTGCTGCTGGCCCCATGCGGCGTGGCATGTTTAAGCACCTTGGGCAGCGATTTCAAGGGGAGCATGTGAAGATGTAGAAACTGGGTGGCGTTTTGGTAAATAGCTTTTTGAAGCTTGAGTTGCGTGGCCGATTGGCTGGGTAGGTCTCTTATCCGCCTTGCTGCCGTGTCGTACTGCGAAAACGAATCCATCAGCCGTTTGCGTGTGCGTGACGCATCTGTGAGCTGGGCGGCAGAGGGTGGCCGGTCCGGATCCTGTAGGGCCTGTAGCAATTTTTGGAATCTCGGCATCAGAAGTCGGATTCCTCTCTCAAATTGTACAAGGTTGTTGTACGCTCGCGTGAATGCCTCGATCGAAGGTGATGTTAAGGATGCCTGAAAGTCTCGATGGGAGAATATCGTGTGCTTGCAGTCTTTGCATAATCGTATGTCGAGCGAGATGGTATCGTCTGGGGGAGGCTTTTCTGTCACGCGGAGGCGGCAGTTAGCTGTTGTATACAAATCAGTATGGGCCGGTCCAGAAAGGGAGATACAGAGGACAAGGAAAACAAAACATACTGGTCGCGACACTGAGGCCGACGAGAGTAGAACATGCGGTGACAGGATCGCCACACACAACCTTCCCGCATGTTCTGCAATGGTGTCGCCGAAATGTATACTGGGTAAAATCTTGCTGACAATATGGACATCGTTGAACCTCGGCGTCATCCTGCCATGCCACGATACTCTGTTCAAGTGCTTTTCGTGGGTCGGTTGGTACCCAATTCAAAGACCATCTCTTGTTAGGAGTTGGCTGTGGGATCTCGTCCGGTGGGTTGGCCAGTAAGTGCGTCAGTCTGGTCAGCCTCTTTTCCAGCCGCGACACTTCCATCTCTTTGTGACTGAGTCTGTTCCGCCTAATAGCCTCAAACTCATTCATCCGGTCACGTTCAACACCGTGTCTGTCCACATACCCCTCGCGACTCTTGTAGCATGTCTCGCAAACCCGATACCATAGACCACGGACTGGCTCATGCTGCGCCGACCGCGACAACTTCATCTGGTACATTGTGTCCTCCTCGCAGAAAAGTTTACCACAATGCCGGCAATTGACGATCCCTGTCGTCGTGGAACCCAGCCTTTTCCCGCATGCCGGATCTGCACATACATCGTTGCCGGTTCGTTTCTGCCAATGTTGTTTCGTGATAACATCGTCCGGGTCTATGATGGTCTGTGTCGGCTTCGGCGGTGTCGGAGGGGGAGCCGAGTCTTTAGCATCCACGGTTGATGCGATCCTTGGTGTCGGAGTACCACTTCGCGAGATGTCATGGTTGGACTCGAAAACATCCAGCCCCTTGAGTTTCTGGTTCAGTACCGCCAGCGGCTGGAACTTTTTCGCCTTGACCATCTGTTGTTTGAACCAGTCCTTGACTTCATCCTGCTGCTCTTCCTCTATCTCCTTGTGTGCGTCATCTAAATGACGATTTAGTTGTAGTAGGGTGACCATCTCCTCGTTGCATATCGGGCAAACCAAACGGTCCCCTGCAGCAGCGGCTGCCGTGGCGAGATCGGGAGCTCCATTGTCAACCGAAATGCGGGCCGCGATATCTTGTGTGTCCGATGATGGTGGTGTAGAGCCATCGCTTGCGGACGTGTTCAAGGACAGGCTCGAGGCCGACGGAGAAATGAGACGAGCGGGAACAGGGGAGGAGGACTTCGGCGGAGGAGCAGGCGGCCCAAGAGTTCTACCGCTTCCCAACACCCTTCCGCCGCCGATGGTGCGCCGGGACATTACGCCGTAGATTTGCTTCCATGAAGCCGGATGAGTTGAGGAGACGACGCACTCTAGATCATCTCTTTCGAGACCGATGTTGGGGGGCGGCCACTTGCTCGTAGTACTCGGCGGAGTCAGGCGGAGTGTCCCTGTCCAGATGGTCCGCCGCATGTCGTGTCACTGCGCAGCATGTCATTTGGGTCGCTGAGTCAGCAACTTTACGAGCACTGCAAGGCTGTATCTCGTCAGGGATGCCAGAAGGGATACTCACGTTAGGTCCTCCCCTTCTGTGCAAGATGAACTACCAGTACTGCATTTGCTAGGTTAAGAGGCTAACGTGCTTTCGAAATCACAGATTAATATCCCAAACTCTATCATTCATCGTTGACCTTGATTGTCCCTGAAAAACATTTCAAGCATCTCCTTGCCGCTCATGCACTCTTTCCCGCGTCCTCCTTGAGGCTCACAATACGATTCAGTACGATCTTTCCAGCTGCATCATCCGTATCTTTATCCAGACAGAAGTAGCCAGTTCTCATCGCTTGGAATCTGACCGACTCGAATCCACAATCGTCCTTCTTCTCTCCAGCCTCTTCAGGCCAGGGCGCCCTCTCTCGAATCTCCTTCAATCCCATTTCGACCACTGCGTTTGGATAGACTTTGAGACTGTCTTCCCTCAAGTCTGCCAAGAAGCTTGGTTCGACTGCATCGGGGTTGTCAGACTTGAATAGGGGATTGAACACACGGACTTCACATCTGATAGGAGAACCGTGCTCAGGCGCATCGGCAACCCAGTGAATATAAGCTTTGGGCTTTTTCGGCTTTTCACCCTCGGCTGGTTTGTCGAATCTGGCGTGGATCTCGGTCACCAGACCAGTGGTTTCATCCTTTTTGAAGCTGGTGGCGACGACTGGATAAGGAACCTTGAGGAGGCCCACGGGTTTTCCCGGCGCCATTCTGAAAAAGTCCTTGCTGTCAACTTCGCGGAAGTCATCTCTCTCAATGTACACCTTCTTCGAGAAAGGAAGTTTATGAGAGCCCATGTCAACATCCCTGGGACCAAACGCATTTTCAAATTCCTCATAATGATCATCTGGCAGCTCATCAATGATGACAGGCACCGGGTCCAGAACCAACATCAATCGGGGGACACTGTTCTCCAAGTATTTCCGCACCGAGTTTTCAAATCGAGCGATCTGAATGTTCGTCTTTGCCGTTGTCACGCCCAACTCGTTGATAAAGGAAAGGATTGCCCCGGGTGGTATGCCTCTTCGTCGGAGGGCCACGAGAGTAAATAACCTCGGGTCATCCCACCCGCCCACGATGCCTTCATCCACCAACTTCTTGATCTTCCGCTTTGACAAGACCGTACCGGTGACGTTGAGGCGGCCGTACTCTCTTTGCATGGGCTTATGCGGCACATCGAGCTTGTTGTTCAGCCACTCGTAAGAGACCCGGGAAAGGATGAACTCCGTGGTACACAGCGAATGAGTGATGCCTTCAAAGCTATCGCACAGGCAGTGAGTGAAATCGTAGGTGGGGTAGATCCTCCATTTGTCACCCGTACGGTGGTGCGGCTTCTCGAGGATGCGGTACGCCACCAAGTCCCACATTTGAGGATTGCCGTCACTAAGATCCTGCTTCATGCGAAGGAACGCTTCTCTAGGCTTGTATTTACCATCTCTCATGGCTCGAAACTCCGCCAGCGACTCCTCGATTGGTCGATCTCGATGACGGCAGGCATAGCGCTCATGCTTGTTCTTAGGATCGGTTCCACCCCGCTGGTCTTTGAGCTCGTCATCTGTACAATGACAGACATAGGCACCGTCCAAGGTAATCAGCTTCTCCGCAAGCTCGTAGAGCTGATCGAAAAAGTCGCTCGAATAAGTGATCCGGGCCGGCTTGAAGCCTAACCATCTCACAATATCTTCGATGGCGGTGAAGTAGATTTCTTCTTCGGCTTCAGGGTTGGTGTCGTCGAATCGTAGGTTGCATTGGCCGCCATAGTATCGTGCAAATCCGAAGTTGATCGCAATGGCTTTGCTGTGGCCAATGTGAAGATAACCATTCGGCTCAGGAGGAAAACGAGTGACAACAGGCTCGTCCGCAGGTCTCTCCTTTCTGACGGCTGCTAACCAGCCCTCTTTGAACATGGCATCTGGGTCAAGAGGAGCTGATGGTGCAGGGTTGGCCGGTTTTGCTGGCTTGGCAGGCTTCTGCGCTGGTGCCTTTGCCTCTTTAGGCGGTTTCGGTTGCTTGGGCGCTTTTTCTTTTTTGGACTTTTTGTCAGAGACAACATTGTCGGTATTCTCCTTGACACGCTCGGGCAAATTCCCGCTTATTTCTGTGGTTTCGGCCATGGACGCGGCTTGCTTGGCTTGACCAACACGGAAGAAAGATGTTTTCCCGCCCTGCTCTAGGATACCTATAGACGATGGCACGTGAGATAAGCTGTGGGCGGTTGTACTGGACGATACAGGAAGGTTCTCCACAGTTTGTCACCAGATATCTTTACTTGCCACTCAAGAATTCAGAGTCAATGTTGTTGAGACGGGGAAAATAATCAGGCTGTTAAGTTGTCTCCGTTCCTGCTGGGGGTAATATTTTTATATTGTCGAGGCTGCGACGCATTCCAGATGTTTCAAGACCGCAGTGAATCCAGGCAAACATGCCAAGGATGACTCAGAAACCGGTACCATAGAATATAGGCTGTCTGACGCTTCACTTTTGTCGGTCATCATGCTTGCTTCGGTGGCTGTTTATGACAACCTGCTCGTCAGACAACCCTATATTTCTGGCGAGTCGGAGCGAGTCTCGGACAGATTGCCTCGTCCGAATGCTTCGGTGCAGACTACCTAGGTACTTTGTAAGGTAGAGTTTCATCGCCATCCGAGTCCATCACGACCAACTTTTTGAAGGACACTCTGTTAATAGGCTCTTGTTCGCCGCCCTTCGGGATACTTATCACTGCAGAGGTTTCCCTTTAGAGTCGAGCTCTTGACTGACGCTCGTCATGGCGCAAAAATCGTACGTGCATGCACCCTTGCCATTACTAGTTTACTGCAATCCATGCTGACCCTATCCTCCAGATCGAAACTCGTGGACAACGAGCAGATATCTGCAGCGAGCCTTCACAACCCCTTGCCCTTTTACCTCAAGGCTTACATATGGCCATTTACCATCCTGTGGCCTATCTTTCTCGCTTTCTACCTCAATGAGGATCTTTACGACGAGTATATAGACGGCCAGGAATGGACTTTTGTCTGGATCGTCTCTCTTGTCACCCTACAATCGCTGACATGGCTCTCTACGAAATGGAGCGTAAATATGGCTACACTCTTCACTACTACCAAGGCCAAGAAAGTGCAGGATGCGCAGCTCATCAAGGTCATACCCGTCGTCAACTCCGGAGCGCCTGCGATTTGCAAATTGGAGCGGGAACAAGATGGAAGAATATCGTTCGTGTTCCAGAAAAGAAGGTTCTTATATTCTCCCGAAAAGGGCACATTTGCACCGCTGTCGTACGCAATTGACCGAAAGGACAAGCCTCTTTTACGGGACTTCCAACTGTCTAAGGGCCTGACCTCGACAGCTGAGATCGAAACACTACAGAAGCATTACGGCGACAATACTTTCGATATCCCTGTCCCTACATTCATGGAGCTATTCAAAGAACATGCTGTGGCGCCGTTCTTCATCTTCCAAGTCTTCTGCGTCGGATTGTGGCTACTCGATGACTACTGGTATTATTCTTTGTTCACTCTGTTCATGTTGGTCGCTTTCGAGAGCACCGTGGTCTGGCAGAGGCAACGGACCATGAATGAGTTTCGGGGAATGAGCATCAAACCCTATGATATCTGGGTGTACCGTGTCGGCAAATGGGAGCAGATCAAAAGCGACAAATTGCTTCCGGGCGATCTCGTGTCTGTGGGAAGGTCGCAAGAAGACTCCGGCGTTGCGTGCGATATGATACTCATTGAGGGCACAGCCATCGTCAACGAGGCCATGTTGTCTGGCGAAAGTACACCGCTTCTGAAGGAATCAGTGATGCTCCGTCCAGGTGACGCGCCTATCGATCCTGATGGCTTGGACAAGAATGCCCTTCTCTGGGGAGGCACCAAGGTACTCCAGATCACTCATCCTTCTGCCAGCGAGGATCCTTCGGAAGCAGTCCCTGCCGTCAAGTCCGGCGTCCCGTCGCCACCAGATAATGGTGCTATGGCCGTTGTTTTGAAGACTGGCTTCGAAACCAGCCAAGGCAGCCTTGTCCGAACCATGATCTTCTCAACGGAGCGGGTTTCAGCCAACAACGCTGAAGCGCTGTGGTTCATCCTGTTCTTGCTCATCTTTGCGCTTGCGGCTTCGTGGTATGTGTGGCAAGAAGGTGTCAGGAACAACCGCAAACGTTCGAAGCTGCTCCTTGATTGCATCTTGATTGTCACCAGCGTTGTGCCTCCTGAGCTACCAATGGAGTTGTCTTTGGCGGTCAATACGAGTCTGGCAGCCCTCAGCAAATTTGCCATCTTCTGTACCGAGCCCTTCCGGATTCCATTTGCAGGACGTGTCGATGTCGCCTGCTTTGACAAAACAGGGACGCTTACTGGTGAAGACCTTGTTGTCGATGGTATTGCCGGCCTTGGGCTCGGCAGATCGGATGTTCCGACCGAACCTGACGGCGCTCAATCTACTGTTACCAAGGTGCCCGAATGCGGCATTTACACGACTCTTGTTCTAGCCACAGCACATGCTCTGGTGAAGCTTGATGAAGGGGACATCGTGGGAGATCCAATGGAAAAAGCCACTCTGAATGCACTGAACTGGAGTCTCGGCGAGCACGACACCCTGACAAGCACACCCCCGCCGAAATCCAAGAAGAAGCATATCTCCACCGCAGGGGCCACGCATGTTGTCCAAATTAAGCGACGATTTCAGTTTTCTTCTGCTCTTAAACGTCAAAGCTCCGTGGCCGTTGTTTCTACGACCGATCCCAAAACTGGACGAAAAGCAAAAGGTACTTTTGTCGGTGTCAAAGGTGCCCCTGAAACTATCCAAAAAATGCTGGTGGAGACTCCGCCCAAGTACGAGGAGACTTTCAAATATTTCACCAGGAACGGCGCAAGAGTCCTCGCACTTGGTTACAAGTATCTTTCCACCGACAGTGAACTTGGTCAAAAGCGTATCAATGATCTGAAGCGTGATGACGTCGAATCTGGTTTACACTTCGCCGGCTTCTTGGTCCTGCAGACTCCTCTGAAGGAAGATGCCAAACGAGCAATCCAGATGCTCAATGAGAGCAGCCACCGAGTCATCATGATCACCGGCGACAACCCACTCACAGCAGTGCACGTGGCAAGAGAAGTCGAAATCGTTGACCGAGACTGTTTGATCCTCGATGCACCTGAGCATGATGATTCCGGCACCAAATTGGTTTGGCGAAGCGTTGATGAAAAGGTCATGATTCCTGTGGACCCAACAGCTGACCTTGATCCTGAAATTCTCGAAACCAAGGATCTCTGCGTTACAGGCTATGCGTTGGCCAAATTCACTGGACAGAAAGCCTTGCCTTCCCTGCTCCGACACACCTGGGTGTACGCACGAGTGTCACCCAAACAAAAAGAGGAAATTCTTATTGGATTGAAAGATCTCGGCTACACCACGTTGATGTGTGGTGATGGTACCAATGATGTGGGTGCACTCAAGCAAGCTCATGTTGGTGTGGCTCTTCTCAACGGGTCTGCCGAGGACCTCAACAAGATTGGTGAACATTTCCGAACGACCAAGATGAAAGAAATCTACGAGAAGCAGGTGCAACTCATGAAGAGGTTCAACCAACCTCCTCCACCTGTTCCGATTGGTATTGCACACCTGTATCCACCAGGCCCCCAGAATCCTCATCATGAGAAGGCCATCAAAGCTCTGGCCGAGAAGAAAGGTATCAATCTGGAAGGTACCGATGCAGAGAATGGTGCCATCGAAACAATTACATCACCGGGCGCTCAGGCAATTCAGCAATCGAATGCAAATCTCACGCCTCAACAACGACGCCAAGCTGAAGCATCGCAGAAAGCCGCGAATTGGGCCGACAAGTTCACGTCGAGCCTGATGGAAAACGAACTGGATGACAACGAGCCGCCGACAATCAAGTTGGGCGATGCTTCTGTGGCGGCGCCTTTCACGAGCAAGCTTGCCAATGTCATGGCCATTGTAAATATCATTCGCCAAGGCAGATGTACTCTGGTGGCAACGATCCAGATGTACAAGATCCTTGCCTTGAACTGTTTGATCAGTGCGTACAGTCTATCAGTCATCTACCTGGCAGGCATCAAGTTTGGCGACGGTCAAGTCACGATTAGTGGCATGCTGATGTCGGTCTGTTTCCTTTCTATCTCTCGGGCCAAACCGGTGGAAGCTCTGTCACGCGAGCGTCCTCAACCGAATATTCTGAATGCATACATTCTGGGATCTGTCTTGGCACAATTCGCCATTCATTGCGGGACCTTGATTTATCTCTCACAATTTGTCTATCGACTCGTGCCGCCGGCAGAGGAAATCGATCTTGAAGGCGAATTCGAGCCATCACTCCTCAACAGCGCGGTTTATCTGATGCAGCTTATTCAGCAAGTCTCCACGTTTGCCATCAACTACCAGGGCCGGCCATTCCGGGAGAGCATCCGGGAAAACCGAGGCATGTACTGGGGATTGTTGGCCTGTTCTTTCGTGGCATTCGCTGGAAGCACCGAATTCTTGCCTGAGCTGAATGAGAAACTACGCCTGGTGCCCTTCACCAGCGAGTTTAAGTGGACCCTCACCACTTTGATGATCGTCGATTTTTGTGGATGCTGGGTGGTGGAGCAGATCTTCAAGTACCTGTTTAGCGACTTCCGGCCAAAGGACATTGCGATCAAGCGCCCGGATCAAGTTGAGCGAGACGAAAAACGTAAGAGAGAACTGGCGGAGAAGGCCGAGCGAGAGAGGATTGAAGCCATTGAAAGGAAGAGAGGCGTGGCCGACAACACAATCACTGCACAAGCGAAGTAGTCTACGGTCGGCGAGATTGATGAAATAGAGCAAGACATGTGATAGTCGACATGTGATAGAAGGCTGCATTCATGATGGGGCGGTGATAGAAATATTAAAATTGTATTACAATGTTATTATTATAGTCGTCCAGAGCCACAAGGGTGTCTGCTCTAGCATTCCAGTACCCATCGGATCACCATCTGGATCTACTAGTAGTGCCACTTTGTGCTCTACAATGTATGACATGTCCGCATTGCTCCTTTGATTCACCCGTGCGTGACCAAGCAGAAGCCGCAGTCGTTCCGGCTGCAGCCAGCTACAATGATACTGGACCAAACTGCCGGCTTCACATATCCGGCTGACACAGTGACTGACAGCTGAAACTGAGGCCAGATGTGGAGAAGTTGCAGACCTAAGCGAATGAACATGACGTTCGAGAGGAAATCGGCAACGTCACTCCGCGCCGGCATCGAGATCCTCAGGAAGAAGAGCAGGCGGCATGCCCTGGGCATGTTCTGTTTGCACAGGCCTTTTCAGTTGTCTTGTGGCCTTGTAAAAGCCTCCTCTGTGAGAACCACAGAAAAACATTGTCAACTACGAGTACGAGTTTTCTAGAGCAGCGACACGACTTAAACAAAAAGTACAACACAGGCCTCCGCCGCCATGCCTACCGCCATCGTGACCGGCGCAACCGGAATCACTGGACATGCCGTAGTGCAGCATTTGATCGAAAGCCCGGAATGGACCAAAATCATCACGCTCAGCCGTAGCCAGCAGCCGACGCCTCATGACAAAGTAACACACGCGACGCTCGACCTGCAGTCGTCGGCCCAATCGATGACGGACTCGTTGAAGGACGTCAGAGCCGACTATGTCTTCTTTTGCGCATACCTGGCACGGGACGACGAGGGAGAAGCAGTCAAAGTGAACGGAGCAATGCTAAGCAACTTCATCGAAGCGCTGCACCACACAGGAGCCATCAAGCAGCTCAAGCGGATCATCCTAGTCAACGGGTTGAAGCAGTACGGCGTACATCTAGGACAGCCCAAGGAGCCGATGCACGAAACCGACCCCTGGTTAGAGGGCGACCCATGGCCGCCCAACTTCTACTATGCCCAGCAGCGGATTCTGGCGGACGCGGCAAAAAAGGATGGCGGCAGTTGGAGCTGGGTGGTCACGTATCCGCAGGACGTGATCGGCGTGGCCAAGGGCAATTTCATGAACCTGGCCACCTCGCTCGGGCTCTATGCGGCCGTCAGCTCGGCTCTGCCAGGACGGGAATTGGTATTCCCCGGCAGCTTGACCAACTACATGGCCTTCAACTGCTGGACGTCGGCAACCCTGCATGCCAAGTTCTGTCTGTGGGCAGCCCTCGAACCGAAAACAGGCAACAATGCCTTCAATGTCATTAACGGCGACACGGAAAGCTGGCAGAACCTGTGGCCGCGGTTGGCGGAGCGGTTTGGCGCCAAAGTGCCGCAGGACATGTTTCCCGACGGCGACGAAGGACAATACAAGAACTTTGAAAAGTCACACACCGAACTGCCCACGCCGCCGCCCATCGTCGTACATGCGGACAAGATAGGGCTGAAACATCACTTTGAAAACAAACACAGCGTCGTCCACCAGCAGATTGACACGGCAAAGTGGGCAAAACGGCCAGAAGTGGTCAAGAAGTGGGAGGAGATCCGCGATCGGTTCGGGCTGGATCAAGAGGCCTGGGACAAGGCAACTTGGGCTTTTTTGACCTTCTTGCTGGGCCGGAATTACTCGTGCGTGGCGAGCATGAGCATGGCGCGCAAACTCGGCTGGACCGGGTACCAGGACACATGGGACGCGTTCGACGAGACTTTTGCCGCGCTTGAAGACGAGGGCATCTTGCCCAAGGCGAGTGAATTGAAGAAGTACCACTCGGGATGATGAGGATAAAGAAGGAAGTCGGATCAGATCGAGGTTTAGGAACAGGTACTTCTGGTATGTCGTTGTCTCTCCATATGTAGGTACAAATAACTCGAATGCCACCACACTGCAATGTCACTGCCAATGGCCTCTGAGGGGGACTTGAAAATGTATGTCTTGGGTTTAGCCGATCTCGTACCGACGCTTGACCATGTCGAGATTAGCGTGAGCTTATCACAGTAGTTGGAGGATCAAGCTTAACCTTATCCAGACCGGCCCCTGGAAAATGTGAAAATCCGTCGAGTCCATCAGCCAATTCGGGCTGTTTTCTTCCTCTCCCGACACTTCAAGTTGTGTGTCTTGTCTGGGATCTGTTACGCGGCCGTGCTCCACCCGCGACGTGTACATTTATGGACACTTCCACTTATCCCAACGTGTCTCGCCTCTGACTCGCCGCGAAACATGATGGCGGCGTCTATCGTGCTTGTTCGTCCCTGAAGCCTGGAACGTGGTTCGACAGTTTCTCCTTCCTGTTATCCGCGGCAGTTCCAGCGTCCAGAACTCAGCCCTAAACGCTGCGTCACTACTAGGTAGGTATCTGTAGCACTCCCAACCGAAATACTAGTAATCTAATCTAAACTCGAAACGATTCGGCTTCTAGTTGATGCCAATGCGCAAGGATCGAGAGGGTGATGCGTCTTTTTGCCTCTCGTTTTTTTTTTCCGCCCCTCCCTTTGTTGAAAAGCCTTGTCCCCCAGGCTCCAGTATCTCCCAAGTATCTGCATATAAGCAATGATTCCCCCTGATACACACCAGGATTGAGTGTGAGTCTCGACTTTGCCTGCTACCCGTACTCGGCCACAAGATAGCCTCGACAGCCATGTCGCACAATTACCATGATGCGGGAAGCGGCAACTACGGCCAACCTCCTCCGTACTCACAGACACAGTTTGGCAGTGGACATGGTGCTGCCAAGTATGCCTCAGTCGACATCCGGGAAGGGGGAGGTCGATCTCGGCTCCATCCCAAGACATGGTCGCGGAAATGTTGGATCCTCCTCGCGATCGGGGCCATCATCGTTATTGTCATTGCCATTGTCGTTCCGGTCGTCGTCAGTCGCAACAATCGGTATCCCAACTATTCCAGCCTCAACTATTCGCTTGTGGCGACATATTCGGGCACGAGCTTTTTCGACAACTTTGACTATTTTACGGGTTATGATCCTGCGTCGGGATTTGTCCAGTACGTAATTTACTCTTTTTTACCTTGACACAAAAACTGTATTGACATATTCTCCAGTTATGTCGACGCCGAAGGTTCTGCCTCGCTGAATTTGACTTATGCGAGCTCAACATCTGCCGTGCTGCGCGTCGATCTGTCCGATACAGACACGACTACTGGTCGGAAATCGGCGAGGATCACGTCCAAGGACACGTACGACAATGGACTGTTCATTTTTGATGTCGTGCATTCCCCCTATGGATGTGCCACCTGGCCGGCCCTATGGCTGTCGGATCCATCGAACTGGCCGACCAACGGCGAGATCGATGTCATGGAGGCGACCAACATGGCCCCCGTCGGCAATCAAGTCACGCTCCACACCACCAAGCACTGCACCATGGGGGTCAAACGCAAGGAGACGGGCAAGGCCTTGAGGTCCAATTGTCTCAACTCCACCGACGGCGATAGCGGCTGTGGTGTCCGAGGCTCGACTGCCACGTTCGGAGAAGAGTTCAACAACAACGGAGGCGGCGTCTATGCCATGGAACTTCGCGACGCCGGCATTCGTGTCTGGTTTTTCGACCGTGACAATATCCCAGATGATATCAATACCTCGACCTCCAATTCAACTAACAGCACCACAACCCCAGATCCTTCCACTTGGTCCGAGGCTCTAGCGGACTTCCCCAGCACAGACTGCAATATTGCCAATCACTTCCGCAACCAGAGTATCATTGTCGACATTGATCTCTGTGGTGATTGGGCGGGGCAGACGGCGTATTTCAATACCCAGTCCGGCTGTTCCGGCACTTGTGTCAATTATGTCAGTGAACAGCCGGGGAGCGCGTACGAGAATGCATACTGGGAGTTCCGCAGTTTCAGAGTCTACCAAGCAT
The DNA here is from genome assembly GCF_000230625.1 of Exophiala dermatitidis NIH/UT8656. NCBI lineage: Eukaryota > Fungi > Ascomycota > Eurotiomycetes > Chaetothyriales > Herpotrichiellaceae > Exophiala > Exophiala dermatitidis. Next base: position 864,008 of record NW_008751653.1, read on the forward strand.
AAGGTGTTTGGGTTTTATATGTTTTTATATGATATCGACGACGGAATATATTGTACATTGTTTGTGCATATGCAGTTGGTGTTGGTGTTGGTAGGTTTAGGCGCAGCATTGGGGGGTCGGGGGTTTGTCTTTTGATTAGTGGAGCTTCTGTGCGTATTTGATTACTACACAGTAAGCTCTAGATTGAACGGCCGCTTCATGCTACAGTATGATATAACCTCCATCAATCCCATACCATTTTCGTTCAGGAAAGGGAGCGAGGTCGCTTTACTCGGGCACGTAACGGGGGGCGACACGGAGTGTTGCCTGATGCCCAAGCCAATTCGGGCTTAGGGGTCCCCTTTAGGCCCCGGCTATAGTTGCCCGGCTATAACTCCCTAACCGTGCACTCCGTCAGCACTCGTCGGTTGTTCCCCCCACCGAGTGCACCACAGCGATACGATCGTCCACAGCGATACGATCGTTTTTCTGTAAATTCTGTATACTCTTCATTTAACGCGTATATACACAACTAACGATGCCTACCAACGCTCAATTAATAGAGGAGAAGGTCCTTAACGCCTACGACGCGTATAATCGCGGCGATTATCCCAATATAAAGGCCGCCGCCGACGTATTCGCCGCCCCCGTTCAACGCGTACGTAGACGACTTCGAGGTATACTAGGCGCCAGTATAAGAGGAGAATATAATAAGAGGCTCTCTAACGAGCAGGAGAAGGCTCTCTATACGCTTATAAAGCGCTATAACGATCTCGGGCTATCCCTAAGGCCTCCGATAATTACTTAAATAGCAAATTATATACTACAACTTACGTAGGACGTATACGACGATAACGATAGTTAACCTCGTATATCTCACGAATAGACGCGGCGCTTTCTTAATAGACACCCTAAGTTTATACTTAAGAAGCGAAAGCCTATTAACGTTTATCGATAGTCTATCGAGATAGAGTATTATACCTTAATTGTCGAGTACTTTCGTCGCTTCTAGGCTATTAAAGAGCAATACGCTATTATCGACGATAATATATGGAATATAGACGAGACCGGCTTCTCTATTGGCGTTAGTAGAGCGCACTACGTTATTACTTAGCGTTAGAATAAGAATAAGCGTCTATACCTTCCTAATCCCGAAAATCGCGAGCATTATACGCTAATTGAGTCTATTAACGCTATCGGCGACTTTATCGATCTATTCGTTATCCTCAAAGGCGATATAATTAGCGAGCGCTCTATAACCCTAAGCTTACCTAACGGATACGCGTTAGTCTCCTCCGAGTCGGGTTACTCAAACGACGCTATACTACTTAAGTAGATATATTATTTTAATAGGAGGATAAAAGAACGTATAAAAGGGCGCTATAGGATATTAATAAGCGACGGCTTTAACTCTTATATCGAGTATAGCTTTATTAAATACTACTAGGACGAGAGAATTATACCCTTTTGCTTACCGCCGTACTCGACGCACCTCCTATAACCTCTCGACGTCGTAGTATTCTAACCGTTAAAGTATTATCACGCGGAGTTGATAGATAGCGCTATACGGTACGGAGATCTTACGTTTTAGCGTTATAAGTTCTTAGAGGGCCTTTATACGATTCGTACGAAGGCGCTTTGCTCGTTAACGATTCGCTTATCGTTTAAGAAGATAGGGTTAGTGCCGTTTAATCCGAAGTAAGTACTCGATAGCCTTACTATCGAGAATAGCTCTAACGAGAGCGACGACGACGACGACGACCTATACGTTGATAGTACGCCGCGGAAGAGCATACGTTAGCTTAATGCGTACGCCGATATAATATTAGAGAACGTACGAGACGTAGGTCCGTAAACAGCTACGCTATTTAGTAAGTTTCGCCGCGCCGTAATAGAGCGTGCGTATATTAGCTAGGAGGCGCTTTACTAACTCGGCGAGACTAAGGCTGCTAAACGTGCGCGTACGTTACGAGAGAATCGACGGCGTCGACGTATCGAAACCTCCTTAATTGGCGTTATATACGTCGAGACGGCACGTCGACGCCTTCAGGCTCGTAACGACGCTAAGATATTAGACTATTATAAGAGGCGCCGACCAGCAAAGAGACTATAAAAGCGACTCGTCGACGCAGCTCTCGATATAGCGCAAGAGGCAGAGCGACGTCGACGTACGCCAGAGGTGGCTTAACGACGTCAAGATACGCTCGATAGGCTCGATATATAGGTTACTATCTCTATAAGGCTATTATATTAAGAGTTGCGCGCCGAGGCAACGACAACGAGGTCTTCACGGGATACTATATACTCGCGTATATAAGTTGCTATAGTACTATACTATCGCTGTACAACGTCGATATACGTTCTCAACCGATATTATATCGACGGTAGTTGTTATATATTTAGCACTTTTATATTCTAAGTCGACTGCGTACGGCAACATCGAGAGTACGTCAACCACGACGTCTCGGATGGCAGGTTTTTGTATTCGATGCGATTACAGTACTAATTTACTAGGCTTAGCCATCGCTTATATTATAAAACCATCGTTGTGGCGGCTGTAAACAGAATATATTTCAACTGCGTGCAGAAATGCGATCGTATCGCTGTGGACGATCGTATCGCTGTGGTGCACTCGGTGGGGGGAACAACCGACGAGTGCTGACGGAGTGCACGGTTACTTTATTTTAGCTGAGCCTACTACCTACATTGTAGTAACTTTCGATCCTTTCGTTACTCGACGCGATTCTAGTACTACGAGTATCTACTAGTAAGGAGTACCAAATCGAAAACGAACTCGGTTGTGTATTTATTTTATATAAATCATTATTTATACTCTTGATATTGTAGAATCGTAGAATAATAATGGACTTGTTTTGACCTGGCGACCTGACCTACGTATTGTCATATCTTTCAACCTGGTCTGCGACGTTTGCGGTCAATCTAGGTGGAAACAACGTTCGATCGCCGTTTTATCTGCCTTCATCCTCCTACACGCGTCTTCCCTCATCGCGGCAGCTTGAACCCCCAACTTCGCAACTGGATATCTGCTTCCAACCTTTTGGCGCCCATGCCATCCTCCTCTCAACGGCTGAAGCTGATCGGGAAGCAGATCAAACTTTCAGAAGCCCTAACCGACGAAGATGATATTCTTCAGATGTTGCGATATCCAAAGAGGCGGATCGACTTAATAGTCCTTCTTCTTGAGAATGAGAATGAGATTCTTCACATTACTGCACACCATCTCAATGTCAAAACGAATGCTTGCGAGCTTTCGCGAGTCTCTGACTGGATTCATGGAAGTTTCAATCTATGCATTCCTATTCATGTCAATTGGAATGGGCACAAGCGCGTTTTGTTCCGCGTTCCTCTTCCGTACAAAATTGGAGAGGATCATTTTCCTGGAAATGTTGATGAGAAAATTCGGTGTGAAGCGGCTACTTATATCTATATTCGACAACATTGCCCAGAGGTCCCCATTCCTATGCTCTTGGGCTTTGGCCTCCCTACTGGCATTAGCGTAAGTGTGTTCCTCTGAACAAGCTTTTCAGACGAAAACTCAATGGAGGTAGTTCACACCTCTTGAGAACTCTTCTCTCTTGTGTCGTCTTCGACGGTGGTTCTCAAATCGAACTCGCACATTCGCCAACTACCCATTACCGTCTCCTTTTGTCACCAACGGTCGAATGTCTGGCCTTCACATAGGGTACCTTCTCTTACAATATATTGAGGATGGACAGATGCTGTCAGAGACGTTCGATTCTTGTGTACGTGATTCATCGCGGCGCCATAACCTATTCGCGGATCTATCTCGTATTATGGTCTCATTGGCGAAAATTCCTCAACCTCGAATTGGTTCTTTCACCATTGACAATAAGGGATTTATATCACTCTCTAATCGCCCTTTAACTCTTCGACTTCAAGCACTTGAGAATGAAGGCATTCCATCCAACATCCAACGTCTCCGGACCTACGAATGTACTAAATGTTATGCAATGGATCTTCTCGCCTATCATGACAATCGCTTACTCTATCAGCCAAATTCGATGAATGATGAGATGGATGGGAGGAGACAGATGTCCGCGATAGGACTACTGAGGTCCGTCTTGCCGCAGTTTATTAACTCCGGGACCAATCGAGGTCCTTTTTTCCTTGGTCTCACCGATTTCCATCCGAGCAACATTTTTGTCAATGAGCACTGGCAGGTAACGTCGCTAATAGACTTGGAATGGGCATGTTCACATCCCATTGAAATGTTAAGGCCCCCATACTGGTTGACTGGTCAGAATTTGGATCGTCTGGATGGGGCGAATTTTGTGGAATTCTCCAATATTCGTGAAGAGTTCATGGCCGAGTTCCGGAAACAAGAGATGCTTGTCACGTTGGAGGTTAGTCGAAGTTCCATGATGGAGGAGAACTGGAAAGTCGGAGCTTTCTGGTTTTTCCATGCGCTTGAATCCACCAAAGGGTTGTACAACATCTTCAGGCAGCACATCGTTCCTCGATTTTCGAAGGATACGGATTTCCCGGACATCTCACAGTATTGGGGTAGTGACGCGAGCAGATTTATCTGTTCGAAGCTTGAGGAGAGAAAGATATATCTCCAACAATTGACGTTGGCAGCAATGGCACCTGACTCAGATTCGGATAGTGATACTTGCAACTCATGCTGAATAGAACGGCGTCTACTTTCTTCTGTCCTGAGCTGCCCTACCAGAAGAAGACAGCTGGTTTATGCTCTTCGCATCCATACTTTTGGCACCGATCTTAGCCTGTTGATACTTGTCTTCCTTTGCCTTGTCCTTGCTTTCCAGTGTATTTAGGGTCTTCTTGTCGGATTTTGGCTGATGGTACGTTGTGAATTCTTTCTTGTCCATAGCAGAGGTAATCTCAAAGAGTGTTAGCTGTGACCACCACATAGGAGGAGGATGTTAGGAAACCTGGATGCCGCAGAGGATTTGTGGACACTGCTAAGTCAAGGGGAGCTGAGTCAGTAGAAGGTTTGGATTTGGTCATTGAGATAAACAGCGTAGACAGTACAGTAGATAAAAGTATTTTCACATCTATTTTGGCTCCGCGATCGCACTTGAATTTGGGCGGTTTCTACAGTCAGTTCGCGCTGCTCATTTCTCTCCTACTTGGAAGTCATGCGCCCTGATGCAGAAACGAGAACCCCTGTATGCTGTTTTCAACCAGCGGAAGGAAGTAGTGCATTGGTAACGATGGCTCCTGATGCTAAGTGTTCCGTGCTGAGAGAGGGCATGATTGGCTAGGCAAAGGCGGACCTCTGCCAGGCTCCGTAATGACAGAATTATACCACTTTTCAGACCAGATTTTGACATTGTTCAGACAAAAATATGAGACTTGTTAGACAGAAATCTGACATTTTGCAGACGAAATTCTGACTTGAACTTGCTCGTTGAATGGATCAATCCCTTTTATTGTCTGGAATACTTCAAGGTCGCCCTGCTTGCTGCATAAGCCTATACTCCAAATAAGATAATTTCGTAACAAACATCCATAGCGAGATGTTCCTGATGAGTAAGTGTATGCTTTGGTAATTGAAGGGTATATAGATACTTGATGTGGTTCATTATGTGAGGCATCTTACGACCCTAAAAGCCCACCAGAACCAATACGAATATCGTGACCTATAAACCTGGCTTTTCAGAATGTGCGAACGTCTTATCCAGACCATTAAATATGCCAATTGCACGCAACAACCAAAACATGTCATCATTGTGAGGACTCCAAAGCCTTGTGCCAGAAACTGTGGAAACTACACCGACAAGAATATGGCTCAATCAACTAAGAGAGGCGGGATCTGCCCCAAATGCTGAAAAGGTAAGTATTTTTGAAGTTGAAGGCTTGAGAAGTTTTGACTGATTCTACTCCTAGTAGAGTATCCTTCGCTCTGCCAGGACCATTTGCAGCGAGTAATGAGTTGAGAAGTCACGGCTACCTGGAAACAAATTCATTGACATAGCTTGTCATTCCCAAATCTTTGTGGGTTATCATTCATTCACCGAATCCCAATCCTTAACAGGTAGAGATTGTGAAATAATTATGGCGCTGGGGTCGCCAAAGTACTGTACATTAACCCTCTTTTTGGATATGCCAAGCCATTCGCCCAATGATTGCACTCTCAGGTCAGGCTGCACTGCATCGGTATATAAACGTTTCATTCCTGCTCCTCAAGATGCAATAAGGGAAACCCAAACGAAGTAAATCGCCATGAGCTCTATCAACTGCGAGATCATAGATATTGAGCAACGATTTCCACCGGGCGTGACAAGCATCATCGGTCAAGGGACTTCCTGCTTTGTTGGCCTTGTCGACCCAGAAACTGTTTTGAAATATCCCATATTTCTGGATGAAAGGTTCAGAATTGAGATCGAGCAGAAGTTGTTAGAACAACTTGGTCAACACCCGCGAATTATCGAGTCAAGAGGCTTAACTGAGGATGGACTGTTGCTTCAATACGCTAAAAATGGTACCTTATGTGACTACATCCTACAACGGAGCGCTCTCGACACTACGCAGCGTATTCAGGTTTGCATCCAAATTGCAGAAGGCCTAGTACATCTTCATAGTAGACATGTCTATCATGGGGATCTCCGGCCGGGAAATATACTGCTTGACGAGAATTTCGATATTAAGTTAGCGGATATTCAAGGTGTACTCAGCTCCCCCGATGGTACAGTCATCCTAGACGGGTTGGCTCGAGAGGGCTCGATGTATTACATGCCACGCGACGGAGATTACGTCAATATGAAGACCGATCTCTTCGCTTTTGGGTCAACAGCGCACTTTGTCATGACTGGTCGAGAGGTTTTCCCAGATCTTGTCCCTTCAATATATCAAGACGACGAAGCGATTGAGAAAGAGATCCATCGTCGTTTCGCGGAACAGGAATACCCTAAAATCTCTTACCCCTGCATCTCGATCGTCCAAAGGTGTTGGAGGGGAGACTATGCATCTGCTGAGCAGCTATTGATCGATCTGAAAGCGCTGGAGACAGGACCCGCATCGCACACAGTATAAGGGTTGCAAGGGGCGTGGGAAGGGATGTTCAGGGCGTCGATCGAGCACAGGAAGCAGTATTGGCGCGGTAGTTGGTGTTGCCGGTATAGGTCCATCTTGTAATACACTTAGAGGCAGAGATTGTGTTTGGATGCGACCATAAGGGTTTAGGAGTCAAAGTCGACTTATTGTCTTGCAAATTCCATTCAATGCCGTCACTATCAACGAGTCTCCTGGACTCTTGTCACCACAGGAGCTTTTCCATCTTTTCAGTGCGTTATGAGAACTATTTCGAATTCCCCTTCTTTTGACACCTTGCTGGCGTCAATACTCGGGAGAATAGGAATTCATCGCTTTGTAGGAAGTGGCATTGTTGTAAAGCAGAATATTCTTGGACTGTGGGAGTTGTGGGAAGGACGTTGAAAACGCTAAATCAGCGGTCGACACTTGCATTTATAAATAATCTTTTATTAAATTAAATTATATCTGGGCTTGCTGTGCAAGAGACTCCCCAGAATCAATCCTCTACCAGGTAAGTATCTACCTTCAATCATCCATTGTATCATTCATCTAGTTCAGATCAGTTAACTGTTTTCAGTTTCTCATCTCTTTATCTTTTTACCGGAGCCGGTCCACACTATACTCTGCTGCACACTACCAAGACGGTTTCGGTTTCCTTTTTCCCCCCTATGTATCAAGTTCGTCTCTCGTGATGGTTCAAACGGCTATCGAAAAACTGCTCTAGATCCTCGGCCTCAGACAGCCGCAGAGCGTCCTCGACACTAGCGACGAAATGGGAGTACCCGCCACAAAGGTCGATGATGCCGCTGCGTTCGAAGCTCTTAAACACCTTACTCCGGCGATGAGGCAGTCTGCAAAAGATGACCCGGATGCCTCGGCGGACATAATCCTCGACGATCTCCTTGAAGACCTGGGTGCCGGAGCCGTCGATGGAAGTCACGCCGTGGACGTCGAAGATGACGTTGCGGTTGTGCTCGGCGGGCCGCACGGGCGGTAAGGACGGGTGCGCCTTGTTGGTGCCGTACTGTTCGAGACGACGCAGGCGGGTCTTGAGCTCGCCCGTGTTGGCGAACGTCAGGGGTTCGGGAATCTTGACGATCAAACAGCCCTCAATGTACTCGATGTTTTCGGGCGAGAGCTCGGCGTTTTCGAACTGGTTCGTCGTGCCGGGAATTTTGCCCAGGATCTGGATCCGGGGTTTGGTCGCGTGTCGGATCAGTTGGAGCAGCGACAGACCAACTCCCAGGGCGATGCCGAGCGAGAGACTGTAAAAAACGGTCGCAAGGAAAATGACGCCCATGAGAAACAGTTCGGTCCACCCGCGGATCTTCAAGAAGAACTTGATATCGTGCGGACATTCTTCGATCAGCGAACACGCCACCACGGAGATCATGGCCGACAACACCCCGCGCGGGATGTAGTAGAAGTAGGGGAGCAGGTAAAGGACGCAGATGAGCGTGAGAAAACTGAGAAGGATGCTGCTCATCGGCGTGGTGCCGCCTGTTGAGGCGTTGACTTTGCTGCGTCCGTAGCCTCCAAAGGCCGGCAGGGCCCCGAAACAGCCGCCTACAATGTTGGCGGTGCCCAGAGCGATCATCTCCCGGTTCGCGCTTAATGTCATGCCCTGAAGCCCGTGAGTGCCTTCGCCTAGACTTTTGGCTGCCACCGAAGACTCGAAGAAGCCAAGTAAAGCAATGAGGAACGAAGTGCTGAGAGCCGTGTCGATGTCTTTCATGTGTCGAAATTGGAATGGCCAGTGGAATGGGATTGGTGAGCCGTCGCCAGGTGGTTTTACTTCACCCAAAACCTTAAGGCCCTGTTTGTCCCATCCGAACTGCCATGCGAAGATGGCTGACAGTGCCACGACAAGGAACCGGTCTGGGAAGTAGGCCACCCACTGATAACGAGGCTGGAGTGCTCGTTTGAGCGACCGAAAGAGCATAATGATGGTAAAGCTGACGGCTGACACCGCCGCAGTCAAGCGGTGTGAATGTCCAACATTCCTGAACAGGAATACCAGTTTCTGGGCACTGCTCCCGTGCGATGCGTCTCCTTCCTGCCGGGCCACCTCGGACAGTCCCAGCTCCTGAATCAGCTGATCAACTAGAATAACGAACCCAATGGCACTGATGAATCCCCGAAGGAAAGGTCGGCTTAATACGCTGTCCAAGAAACCCAGGCGGCAGATGCCGGCAACAAATATCACGGACCCAGCGATAGCAGTGACGACTCCGGCAACCTGTGCGTTCACGATATCGTTGTCGTCTGTTGATCCTCCCTGCTTGATACACGTCTTGACCACCTGACCCACTAGCAGCGAGCCTGCCGCTTCTGGACCGACGACCATCTGTGGGCAGCTCCCCAGGAAGGCATATATCAAGGGATTGAACACAAATGAGTACAACCCGTTGATGGGCGGTATGTGGCCTAGATTTGAGGCGAACGACAATGACATGGGGATATAAAAGGAAGCCATGGTAATAGCAGCAATGAAGTCACCACGTAGCCAACTCAGTCGGTACTGTCCAACCCATCGGATAAAGGGGATGTAGTAGGAAATATACATGAATCCGGGACTTTTGATCCCATGCTTTTGAGCAAGCCACCTGGTCGTATATAGACTCTTGCTGGTGAAGAACGAGTCCGCTAAGGTCTCCCCAAAGATTCCACGGCTCTGACCTGTCTGTTCACCATCTTCATCAACAGCACGCGGATATGGCGCACCGAAAGGTGGACGAGGAGTATCAGCACCGCTGCCCCCACTCCGGATAGAGGGTGCTCTTGGAGAGAAAGTGCCGTGATTGCAGTCTCTCAGTCCACAGACACGATTGTGATGGTAGTTCCCAAGCAGGCTTGTTCTTGCATCGACCTGCTGCAACGACGGTTCTTCGATCAAACCCTGCGCGTCGCGATTTCCACCTTCCTGCAATAGAGGCTCTGGCTCGGCTATAAGGGGTACATCCGACCCTGGTAACAGTGTCGGGACTGTTTTGCCGTCTCTTCCCGAGCCTCCGGCTACTTCTTCACTCGACTTTGACCGGGCCATCCTCTCCTCCGGCGACATGTTCGTGGCCTCCCGGAGACGACTGGGATAGAGAGGGACATGTTGGCTCGACCCCCGAGAGTGCGGAATAGGGCGTCTCGGTGAAGTCGGGGGACTCGAACCTCGTGTGGAGGACGGTGACGGGCGGCTGGTAGCCATGGTTCCGACAGGCTGGGAAGATGTGACCGGTGACTGCAACACTACCTTGAGTTTATTGTAACTTCCATTATGTGTCCACGCTCACGGCGGGCGCAAAGGTGAATCGTGTGCTCTTCCACGAAGTCCAAGACCCAGTCAACCCCGTTTTCCTTGGCCCGCTGACAACCTGCTGTAACAACGTCAGAAAATGTGTGGGTGTGGTATTCGAATGATGTCCAAGTGAATCTGTTATGGCAGCCAACCCTCGATACATCCAATCAGGGGCTTTTGGGATGTCATGTGGAAGGCTTGGGCGTACCAATAATGGCATTTTGTTTGGACGGGTCTCAGCTTGGGGTCAATGCCATGCAGTGGCACGCCGCGGCGGATGTGGACTGCTTAGTAAGACAGCAGACTGGCCCACGTGACTGCTCTTTCGGCGTTGCTGTTCTTGTGCTTCGCCGCATTACAAGCTAGTACTATATTGGCAGGTGGCTGCAAGCTCGATCTTGGCACAAAAAGTTCCGCCGCAGCCTTTCGCCGCACATGGTCAAGTGAGTCGACACGACACTGGAGCGGCAACCACTGCAGTCATTACCGGCTTCACGTCTTCTTCGCCCCCTGCGACTCTACCGACGAGATTTACATCTTGAGCATATCGAACGTGGTACAACTTGAATAGTGCTCTAGCAACTGCAGTCGAAAGCCGCCATCATGTCGGACCCGGATTCTTTGACCAACTGTCGCTTCTATGAGGAAAAATATCCCGAAGTCGACAGTTTCGTGATGGTCAACGTGAAGCAGGTGAGCACGCTTCCAGGCGCGCTTCGTTGTGACCGATACTGATCAAGTATGCCTCCAGATCGCGGAGATGGGAGCCTATGTTAAGCTTCTCGAATACGATAACATCGATGGCATGATTCTCCTCTCAGAACTCTCCCGAAGACGTATCAGGTCGATACAGAAACTCATCAGGATCGGGCGAAACGAGGTGGTCGTCGTGCTGAGAGTGGATAAGGAGAAGGGGTATATCGATCTGTCGAAACGAAGAGTCTCCGCCGAGGATATCGTCCGATGCGAAGAGAGGTACAACAAAAGCAAGTCGGTCCATTCGATCATGCGCCACGTTGCCGAAAAGACGAAAACCCCGATCCTGAAGCTCTATGAGGATATTGGCTGGCCCCTCAACCGGAAGTACGGCCATGCATATGATGCGTTCAAGCTCTCGATCACAAACCCAGAAGTGTGGAATGATGTTACCTTCCCGAACGATGTTGTCAAAGAGGAATTCCAATCTTACATCGGCAAGAAGCTCACGCCACATCCCACAAAAGTACGTGCCGATGTCGAGGTGACATGCTTCAAGTATGACGGTATCGACGCCGTGAAAGAAGCCTTGAGAAAAGCAGAAGCAAGGAACAACCCCACCACACAAGTTAGAGTCAAGCTGGTGTCTCCGCCCCATTATGTCCTAACTAGTCAGTGTCTCGACAAGAACCAGGGTATTGAGCTACTTGAGCAGGCTATCAAGGATATTGAGGAGACCATTGAGAAAGCAGGCGGCAGTTGCGTGGTGAAGATGGCACCTAAGGCTGTGACTGAACACGATGATGCAGAGTTGCAAGCACTGATGGACAAGAGGGCCAAGGAGAACGAGGAGGTTAGCGGTGATGAGGATGTCAGCGAAAGTGACGAAGGGCCTGAGGTTGCATGAGCGCCTTTCTCTGTTTCTGATATGGAGCCCATGAGAGTATGCATTAATGTCAGGGATGGCAATTGGAGACGAAAAGTTGTACCGGTCTGTTTCGAATGAGGCATGTCTGCGGCCCTTCAGAACCGGTAGCGTTTAGAGTCAGAATCTCTTTAGGGGCGACGCAATTTATGATGACTGTCAGGTTTAGTATTCAGTTCCTACCAGGTAGAATTGTCTCGTGTGGACAACGTACCTACCTATTAGTAGTGTATGGATATCGCTGTATGACTTGCGGTGCGTACTAGTAGTGAGGCGACAAGGCTGTGGTGGGCCGGGGCGGCCAGCCTCGCGGCTGACCAAGGCTGATGGGCTGGCAACCTGATTGGACTTGATAACTTGCGGGGACCGCTTCCCGGGAACCTGATTTCGAGCTCCATTGCCCGGCTGCTCAATCCCAGAGCGCTTTCGCAGAATCCAGCCGTGTTGTATCCTCTCTTTGCTGTGCCTCTCCCTCATCGATGCAGCATTCACATTGCTGAAATCCCCTACGGACAACGTCCCTTCAATACTGCGGCCTCAGCTATTGCAATCCATAACTCCGTCCAGGTCAACCAACTACGTCATAAGCAATGGTGAAATGGCACCAGCTGTTTACTCGCGCGACGGAGAGGGACTCACCGCATCTGCGGGATGAAATGCGAAGGCGTGAGTTGCATGCAAGATAGTATCTCCCTTATGAGTCCCAAGGCTCACCTCAACCGCCATCGCAGTGCTCCCGAGCTCTACGCACGACATCCCTCCGTCAGCATTCCCAGCCAAAGAAGTGACCAAGGTCGCGTTGCGTTTGAAATATCAGATCGAGCAAGTGATTCCCATTGAGATTTCCGAGGAGAAGATCACAGCGGCCAACAGCGCGATCATCACGCCGAAAGTGGTGGCGACGGCCAAAGAAGCGGGCGGCAAGGACTATGCATCCTGTGTGGTGTACTGTTTGCTGGTATGCAAGCGATGGTTCACTCGACAGGCTAACCTCGAGCTGTGGGACGCCGGCCTACACCAAGTGCGGGCGGTGGCGTGCGAGATCCTAGCCAAACGCATCATTGAGGGCGAGGAGGACCAGGAATATCTGTTGCAAGAAGTGCTGCTCAAGCGGTACTCGGTGATGCGCAAGAACGAAGTGACACAACCGGCCAATGTGATCGAGAGAGCCGTTGACCTGCATTGCTTGACCGTGATCGGATCCTCCGGATACCAAAAGTGCATCAAGTACCTGTGGCGCGGATGGATCCACCAAGACGACCAGGACCCGGGCAGCTACGTCTTTTACGCACAGCGCGACAGCACGAGTTACTGGGCTCATCTGGACCCGGACCGTATGCGGGCGCCGATCTACCAGAATATCGTGCAGATTTCCATCTCAATAATCTACCTCGGCCTGTACACGGCGGCGGTGAACACCATCAACGAAGATGGCGACCTCGACGTCGTCGAAGGCATCCTGTACGTCATGACGCTGGGCTTCATCTGTGACGAGGTTGCAAAGTTCTGGAAAGTCGGCCTCTGGTACTTTGGGTTCTGGAACGCGTTCAACAACTGTCTGTATGCACTGCTGACGGCATCCTTCGTTATCCGAACCATGGCTCTGACCCATTCGCCGCACGAGAACGACCAGCGGCGCGGCGAGCTCAATAAGCTGGGTTACCACATCTTCTGCATCTCGGCGCCCATGTTCTGGATGAGACTGCTGCTGTATCTCGATACGTTCCGCTTCTTTGGCGCCATGCTGGTCGTGCTCAAGGTCATGATGCGCGAATCTATCATTTTCTTCGCCCTGCTGGTTGTGGTGTGCGTCGGGTTCTTGCAGGCGTTCATTGGTCTCAACCAGGTCGAGGGAAACAGCTCCATTACATCGTTTGTCATTACTGCCATGGCCAATTCGGTCATGCAGTCGCCCGATTTTGATGGATTCGATAACTACGCCCACCCGTTTGGCTTGATCTTGTACTACATCTTCACCTTTGTCGTCATGGTCATCTTGCTCAACATCCTTATTGCCCTGTACAACAGTGCATACGAGGACATCACCGACAACGCCATCGATGAGTACATGGCCATGTTTGCCCAGAAGACACTGCAATTCACCCGCGCCCCGGACGAAAACGTCTTCATTGCCCCCCTCAATTTGATCGAGCTGTTTTTCCTCATCATCCCCTTCGAGTGGTGGATGGATCCCCACCATTACGAGCGTCTTAACGACTATGTCATGGGCGTCATTTATTCCCCCTTGCTGGTCATCACTGCCGCCCTCGAGGCCAGAGAAGCACATTCCGTCCGCAAGAATCGCAAAAGAGGCGAAGAGGATGACGACACCGTCGAGGAGTGGGAAGAGATGCAAGATGAGGTTGACTTCAACGCCGAAGGCTGGAACGACAAAGTCTGCGCCACGAAACCTATTGTCGAGGTCGATGCCGACGTCCAGGAGATCCGTGAGCTCAAGGGCCAAGTCAATGAGCTTCGCGATTTGATCAGGGCTTTAAGTCCCGAAGCTAATTGATGATGGGGACCTCTGAGGAAGAGAAGAAAAGTTTCGTGTTCTACTGTCAAGTGCTACCACAGAAGTGAGTCGGCGTATAGTAGGATCTTGTTCCTGGTGTACTTTGGCTTGATCAACTTTTAGAATAGGTTCAAGCAGTTTTTAATACTCCTGTGTGCTCAGCCGGAAAACCTCTCATCGGCTTCTGAACAGACCTTTCCATAATGAGGCTCATGACTGTACCAGAACAGCACCAAATGATGGATAACTACCATCAGTCGACTTTTAACACACGTCTAATAAACCACTTGCCAGCAGCTCCACATTAACCAGATCATTAGCATATACAGACACGCACACATATATGTAAATCCTTTTGTACTCCACGGCACCTGTGAACACAATAAGTATATCGGCGCTTCAGATCGTCCAAGTGACACGTATAATACGCATACTAGGAACGAAAATAGTAACTCAAGACGAGTGATTGACACACTTACAGCCAGATTCACCGCGCTTTTATGGTGGACTCTGGTTCAGCTTGACCCTGACCCACCCTGTAAAGCTCCGCAAATCATGGGCTCAGCTCTGTGTTGAATCGGACACACAGCCCACAATGATAAGGCTCGCGACAGGTGCTAGAATGAACGGGGGACAATCATGATCGCAATGCTGGTCTGCCGTCGATCATACCACGGTAATGTCAGTGAGTTCGCTGTCGTTAGTCTTAGACCAGCGGTCGCCATCCATATATCCATCGACAATAGCGTGGCCCACGACACGATACCTCGGCGGTGGCACGAGTGTGCTGACAGTGGAATCACTAGGACGATGCTTCATGGCCGAGGTGGGAGTTGGCAGCCTCTGGGTAGAAGCCATGCGTGGTTCATTTCCCAATGGACGTAACACAACAGGCAGGCTGCACCCCTGAAAAAGAAAGATCTCATCGTCCAGTTTGGCGCGCGGGTGGACCCAGCCGACCTCTCCCCCAGAGGTGGACATGAGCCGCAAGTTCTGGGCGATGATACGTGACACGGATTCGGTGATATGCCGATAATGCCAGACGGTCATGGTTTTGGCGTTCAACTTGAAGAAACCGGCAAAGTAGTTGTGGCCGACACGGTCCCACGAGTAGAACGCCCTGTCGCGCAGCGTCTTGCCGTGAACGAGAAAATTGCGGTTCTTCTTCAGCCAGTTCAGCACCATATCCGCCTTGGAACCTCCGAAAGCCGCATACGCCAGGTACCCAATATTGTAGAGCATCCCTAGCACGATTGGGCTCTTGGTGAACTCGACGTAATGGCTGTCGTGGACGAGGAGCATGCGACACAGACCGTCATAGGTTGAGTAGCCTCGTTTCGCGGTTGACGGATCACTCGAGGGCCGTCGTGCGTGGGTATTTGCGTGGCCACCCTTGCTAGGCTTGGTCTTGACAAGATTCGTGTCTTGCTTCGAAAGTACAAAGCGGTGCTCTTCGGCGTCTGCTGCCGTGCTCTGTCGTCCAGTGGCGCCGAGTCCCGCAATGGTTCCAATGCGAAGACCTCGTAGCCACAATTCGTCGTCGCGGAAGTCGACGTGAACTCCTCGCTCTCCATTGCGTCCACCAGTGGTTTCCCATATGACGCCTTGCTTTCCTAGTCGGTAGCACTTGTCCTCGCGAGAAAGATACTTCACGAACATATTGTCATCATGTGCCAGCGAGGTGCTGGCAATCCTTAAATAATCCGGACACCAGGACGGCAACGGAGAATCTTCCGAGTGCTGGCTGCCAGCCAAGATAATGTCGAGATTCTGTCGAGATTCAATAAACGACCGAGTCATCCTCTTGCAAACGTCGGTCTCGGATAGTTTGTAATCTGGCTCGGCGATAAAATCGGGGCCATCAGTGGTCAAGCTCAGTAAGCCGAATACTTTGTCATGAGGTATCGTAGAAAGTGATCTCTGCGTCTTAGCCAAGATTTGAAGCAGCCGCAACGGTTTGTCGTTGATTCGACGTGTGCGAATCTCAAGGATCTGCCTGACTAGATGTAAGTCTTGGTTAAACTGAGGCCATTCCGCTTCCGGCGGCGGCTGCTTATCCACGTGCGCGAGAAGATAGGAGAGTTTGTCCAGCGGTACATGCTCGCCGCCCGCCAGCAGTGACACCTTTCTGCCGGCAGCAATTTCCTGTATGATCCACACTCTGCGCCAGTACGGCCGCCGGACCAATGCCTTCAGATCGTCGAACGAAGCCTTGCCGTACGCCGGGAACTCAATATTCTCAGGTAAGTCCATGGATATTCCACTTAGGAAATTCATCATCAGAGGGCAATGGTCATCATCATCCTCCGTGCCGATACAGGCCAAGACCTCCTTCGCCCTTCCGTAAATGGCTTTCATTCGAAGCACCTGGGCACTTCGTTCGGCTAGATCACCTTGGTTGATGCAGAGAGCGTCGACCCAGAAAGGCTTCTTCCAAACATGGCGTACCTCCAACAAGGTATCGTAGAGTCTTGCCGTGACGAAGGCTTTGCGTCCGTTGATGTATATGCTCTTCCTTTCTTGGGTGTGCTTGCCCCAGTAGTAGCTTACAGCCGCGTATTCACCTTCGATCTCGGAGAGCGGGCGATCGGTGAGTGTGAACCTTAGTTCATCCGGCGATGTCAGGTCGTCAACGACAACCTGAAGAATGCGGATTTTATCATCCGTTAGATGGTTGTAGGTGATCCCTGTAGACCACTCCGAGAAGGCCTGTCGCCTTTCAGATCTGCTTGATTCGGTATCATCAATCCCTTCCAAGGCGTCGGCCAACGCAAACCCTTCCAGAGCGCCTGTCCCAATCCCGATGCCATCTGGAGGGTTACGCCGCTCGCGTACTGCCTGTCGGCCGGCTTGGACAAAGACTAGCACGTCTTCCAACGGGAAGCGTAAGTCGCCCAGAGAACCCCAGGAGTGGTGCATTGGTAACATAGAACACGCAAATAAGACCCAGAAGTAGGGGGCAGTTGAAGGGGAAATTTGTGGTAGAACATGGCGGTGATGTTGGCCGTTAATTATGCTGAGCAGCGCCGTTAACGGACAAAGTATGAGAGCATAAATGCTGACGTTGATAGGCCATCGATGTAGGTAGTAAACAAGATTGGCCGCAAGAAACACGCTTAAACACCACTCCGCCAGGTCAGCGGACACTGCAACTGAGGTAATGGACGCATTGTGTTTTGGTTTCACGGAGGAAGATTGCTGAGGGGCAAAACTTAGATGACCCAGGACGAAGAGAATAGCCAAGGCCACCAAGATGCCAATCGTGCGCTTTTTCAGCGGCTTACGAAAAGTATAGCCGTAGGTGACAAGAAGTAGGACGCGAGTAAGGCAAATTCCATAGTTGAAAGCGTAGTTGGCTCCGTGGTCAGCGAATCTAGACATCTCATTGGCCATACCAGGGCGAGGCTCCTGTCGAACTCGGTTAAGCAGACTCAGTGATTTGTCTGTGGCTGATAGAGGTCAATGCTCCTGTACGAGGCTGAGCCCTTGAGGGTGATCATTCAGACAGGTGATAGGAATACTCGTTCCCAATTCTTCAAGTCTCTTTGCCGAAAAGTCCATATATGGCTAGCAAGGCCCTCTCTCGAGTTGGTATCGAGGCAATTTGCCTTGTCCCCACGAGGAAGAGTTTCTCATCACAGATCAAGGTAAGAGGGCTGGCCGTCCGAAATGACTTACTATAAAGCCTGGGGAAGTACCAGTCTGAACAGTGCAGCGTACACTTGAGTCCAAGCTAAACTGCGGCTGAAAAATGGTCAGGCATCATCATTGGATGCCTGGTGCGACACTGCATAACGTCTCAAGCCTCAGATGCAGGACGCGGTCAGCGACAGCAACCTTCTGCCGCGCACCCATGCCATTGTGTAGAGTCGAACATCGACGCCAGGTGGCGACATGCATTCGACCCCTCTCTACCGGGCCAGTTCAAATGGGGGCCTTTTCTGGGAGACGTAATGTGCGCAGGTAGACGTTGAGCAGACGATCAGGCTGAGCAGGGAGCAGATGTTCTAAGCTGCGCCTTCGCTTAGAACTATCGATAGGTGGCATCTGGTGCAGATAGCTCTGTTCACTGTCAGTCACAGCTGCATCGTAGGATAAGCAGGTAGATATTGCGCCCAACACTTTGGTGAGATGGGTGTGGAAATACTGGAGGTTCAAGTTGTGATCGATGTCTACAATTGTAGAACTCGACTCAAGTACTAGTAGTTCGGCAATGGAAGTGGCAGGTTGGGAAGGAAGTCACGCGAGTCATGCTGGGCGCCCTGGCTGTGCGTTAGCGCAGTGGTCAATGACTCGCGTTGATACAGTTGTCGTGCCTCAGGCTCTCAAAAGATCCGTCCGCGAGCCAGATGTTGAGCCAAACGTGTCAAGGACGAAACAAACGGACGGTTCAAGTTGTCTGACACTGTGGGCTGAACCGAAACGAACTTGTCTTATCTAGGGCTTCTGCTTTACTTCCGGCTCTGGTTGTCATTGATGGTATCTGCCTTCTTATGCTAGATCTTCACCATGGCATCCAGCACGAACACTCCGCAACAGGACAAACCCTTCCTGCCTTACCCTTTTACTGAGACTCAACCTCCTCCTGAACTCGTCACACAAGGCGCAGAAGCCCTTCTTTACCGCACACACTTCCTCAACCCCTCTACACCCGCCGCCTTGAAGGCGCGTCCAAGTAAAGCGTATCGACACCCCACTCTCGATGCCCGATTAACCAAGCAGCGGGTTCTGGCTGAGGCAAGAGTGCTAGTCAAACTCTCCTCATTGGCGAGTGACCCCGAAAATGAAGTGAAAGTTCCAGCAGTGCTGAGCTTGGAATGGGACGCGGCGAGAAAAGTCAAAGGCTTGACTGAAAGTCAACGAGATACCCGCAGGACGACAGGCGGAGGCGCCTGGTTACTTATGGAGTGGATCGAGGGCAGATGCGTCAAAGACTTATTACGCGAATGGGATGCGTGGTACAAAGGCGGGGTTTCCAATATGCCGTCAGAGGAAATCCAAGCGCAAGAAGAGGAAGTGAAGAAATTACTGCGCAGAATTGGAAGAGCAGTGGGCGCGATGCACAACAAAGGCGGAGTAGTGCATGGCGATTTGACGAGCAGCAACATCATGATAAGGCCTTCGACACATCTGTCTACTCCCAACGGCTCACCTACGACTACCGACGGGACCGAGAAGGGCCAAGATAAGCCTGCAGCACCGCCGAATTTCGATGGGGAGATTGTATTGATCGATTTCGGACTGGCCACTCAGTCAGTACAAGATGAGGACCGCGCGGTCGATCTGTATGTCTTGGAGCGGGCTTTCGGATCAACCCACCCAAGACAAGAAGGCTGGTTTGATGCCGAAGTGCTACAAAGTCAAGAAGGATACAGAGGTAGCTATAAAGGTTCGAACGTGGTACTGAAGAGACTCGAAGATGTCAGGATGAGAGGCAGAAAGAGAAGCATGATCGGGTGAAAGAACTCCAACGTCAACCGCCAACGCCATGCTCAACCAAAACCCAGTCATCTGTCCGTGCTGCATCGAGGCTTATGCTGTGTGCGCGCCCTTCTCCTCAATGCAGTCGCCCAGTTGTGCAACGGCGAAATATCCCTTGTTCTCAATCACGCCCCGGTTCTTCACCACGGCTGTATATTTGATCACCCATTGTGGCTCGACGTCTCCCTTCAAACCAGGCTCGTCCAGCCCAGCATCGGGATGCGCAGCGAGGATGTGTGCACCATCCTTCCCTGGACCAAGCAATTCTCTTGTCGTTCCAGGCGGCAGAATATCCGTACAATCGGCATGCGTGAGAAGCTCTATGTTATTCTCCTTGGCATACATGATCAGAGGTTTGGGCACGACGCAGCAGTCCTTGACATTTATTTGGTCAACAGTTGGCCGCACCTTTACCTCGGGCAAAAACTTGCTGAGGCGCTCAGAACTGAACTCCGACAGTCCAAGCTGCGATATGACGCCCTGTTCATGCAGCGATTCTAGAACCCGCCACGTCCTCACTTGCGCATCTAGACCTTGGGACTCGTCGCTAGTCGCACTCTCATCCTCATCGGCAGATCCTTCTTCGTCATCCGCGTCAAAGCTGACGCCCGGATAACTCACAATCAATAGATCAATGTTATTGATACCCAACTCTTTGAGCACCAGGTCAATAGCTTCGCGGGTGTGTTTGCAACGACGCTCCGTCGGTATGGAAGGTAAGAAGAACAGTTTCGCGGTAACATCGTAGGAATCGCGAGGCTCGGTGAGCGGAGTCGGCCGCCATGATGGGATATAAAGCGTGTCACCTTCCTGCGTCGTCCATTGCCGATAATCGGGCTCTTCTTGGCTTCCACCGCTCGGGGAGTGATGATGTTTGGAAACGGCAAAATTGGCCCGCAAAGCATTGATCAGCTCAATGTTCGACTTTGAAAACAACGGCCGCCGAACAATGGCTTGACTGGAGCACATGATATTTCTGCATAACAACTCAGGTCAGAAGAGATGCCGTTAATTGAGAGAGACAACACCATACGAGGTTGAGAGTACCAGCTTCATCTTGAAGAGGCGGCCTGGGAATTATACAGAGTTCGGTAATTTCTATATATACGGGCGGTCTGGCAGACAAGGTTCAACCAGGAATGTACAGCGTTGTATGCGCCCTGGTGCAAGTTGTGGACGGTGTTCGCAGCAATTGAGGTCTCATGCCTGGATGAATATTACGCCATTTTCGCATCCCGCTTTGCCGGAGGGGCGCCCTTCAGAATTTCATCATGGCTAATCTGATTTGCTCCACCTGAAGGTGCTAGACGTTAATGGGAAAGGCTGCTTTAACATAATGAAGCTAAACTATTACAGGTATTACTCCTCGCTCCTGAGAGCCAATTGGGCCGGAACAAAAGCATTCTAATACTACCCACTTGGCTCACTGTGTATACAATCCACTGACCTAATTTCCTCCATCTTCCATTTTACGAAATTGTCCTCTCTATCTTCTTGCTCCTTCTTCGAATTGTGGCAGCAAGATGGCTATCAAGTGAGGCAATGTGCACTGTAACAGCTACAAGAGAGACTGACAGCCAGCAGTTACCTCATCTTGCTGTCCCGGCAGGGTAAAGTGGTAGGATGATTCTCTCCCACGGTTGCCCACCGCTGTACTTGAGCTGATCTCAAACTGCAAATAGAGGCTTGCGAAATGGTTCACCACCCTCTCGCCGAAGGAGAAGGCGAAGATCATCAAGGATGTATCTCAACTCGTCCTCTCTAGACGGACTCGGATGTGCAATTTTCTCGAGTACAAGGGTGCGGATGTCCACAACCCTGACCGTTCCCATTGCAATCACACTCGGACCGTCTCCTCAATACCTCTGTTCCAGTTGGGCTAACCGTCGTGCCAATAGACACCAAAGTTGTCTATCGCCGTTATGCGTCCCTTTTCTTCATTGCCGGCTGTGCCTCTACCGACAACGAATTGATTACTCTGGAGATCGTCCACAGATACGTTGAACAGATGGACAAGTACTATGGCAACGTGTGTGAATTGGACATCATCTTCAACTTTCAAAAGGCGTACTTTATCCTGGATGAGCTTCTGCTTGCTGGTGAACTGCAAGAGAGCAGCAAGAAAAATGTGCTGAGGTGCATAAGCCAACAGGACAGCCTCGAAGACATGGAGGTAAGTACTCCACGTTTGCTAGGTTCTGGGCCGAACAAGCGACACCCTCGTCCAGCGAACCATGATTTTGTCTGTGGTCATCTCACTGCAACCCCTATCGCATCGCATGCTGTTGGTGGAAAACTCCCTTCTCCATTTCCCGCTTGCGACAGTTGAACTGACGTGAGCTCTACCCTCCCTCAGGTTGAAGAAGATGTGACGAAAATCATGTAGAGCATGATGCTGAAGACGCTTGAGACTTCCATGCCGCTTCTATGATTCCCTGGGCATGGAGTCCCGAGAAGTTTTTTGCATCAGCTGGGTGCCTACTGACACACGTTGTGAACACCACACTATGATGGGGACAAACAAATATTGACAAACATTTTGTCTTGCAGGCCACCGAAGCAACACTGAAACAAGGTGGTTTACTTTGAACTCTCCAATGCTTGACGAATTCATTGGTACAGCTGGTGGAAGGGGTAGGCGTTCAGGAAAGATACCCAGGGAAACATACATGGACCTTGCAAACAGGGTCTTCTTTTGCTTGCTTAGTGCAGCAAAAACGTCATGTACATTGTTATGAAGAGATGAAATTAAATTCAAGCACGTTAAGACGGTCCATCTCGGGTGCCGGCTGACCTGCACAGCTGTCCAGACCATGCGCTGACAGACAGCCCCGTTGTCCAACGTTTCTGCATTTCTCCTTTGTTCACCAACAACCCAAACTGACTTGGCCATGACACCAGACACGATGTTCGATGTTCGATGTTCGTGAGTACCTAGGTATGAATCCATTGTCTTTGCTTGTTTCTGCGCATGTGCGAGGTTTGCCTAGCTTATTGGTTGCCTTGACCATCTCACGTGACCGATAAGCCGCTTTGTCTGTGCCGCGCATGTCGCAACCTTGGAACCTCAATCGGCTTCTCCGCGCGCAGGTCAACCTCACCTCACCTCATCTCACCTTACCTCACTTCATCCTCGTCGCATCAACAACACACATCTGTTATGGCCTTCTATCATCAATTCGTGACCTGCTAGACGTCCGACGTCTGGCTCCTCCGACCGCTCAAGTGTCGTCTCTGCAGCCAGCAGAGATAACGCCGCGTTCGCAATCACTTAGCACGTTTGGGCCCAGTGCCTCCTCACTTCAACTGCAATCACCGTGTCAACACCGCCAGTTCCAGGTTGCGCCGCGCTCTTATTCTCAAGTTTCAATCCTGAGTGCTTGTGTTCAGTGTCGTACAATAGGCTTGATCACAATATAGCCCAAACTAGCCACAATGAAGGTAAGTCTAGCTGTTGCGACTTCAATACTGCGCCGAGACTGACTTTCTTTCTAGTTTGTACCGAATCGCGACCTCGACATTGTCACCTCCGCCCTCAATTTCACGACCCCTGATCTTCACGTTATTGGTGGATGTGACTTGTACACTACCAAAGCCGCAGGAGGTGACAAGAAACTGTACAAGAACATTGAAAATGGCCTTGAAGAACAGTACAAGTCGAACCTGGAGTTCTCGCATTCGCTGTCCCCACCGCAAGCGCATATGATGGCATCGAGCCTAAACCTGAGCCGCAGCAGTCCGTTTGGCAATCTGGGAATTACGAGCTCTCGGAGAACGTTTGCATATCTGATTGCGACTCTCAATGCAAGCCATCCAGACTACGACTTCTCTCACATGCTGCGACCGACGGACTTCAAGGCAGAAAAGAGCCTGCGTCATGTTATGAATACATTGGACACCACCCTCTACAACCTGCGGCCCCGGCCTCTGAATTCATTCCTGAATGTGCCAGGTTTGGCTCCAGAGTCCGCCTGCCCTCCATCAAGCCAGACCCAGTGGGGCCCAGGCATGTGGAGACTGATTGATCAGCAAATGAGCTTGCGGGACTGCAGCATTTATCGGTATGCGCCTGAAGACCTTGACCCCTTCGAGGACGACGATGAAGGAACATTGTGGTCGATGAATTACTTCTTCTTCAACAAGGCGCGCAAGCGAGTGTGTTACCTCTACCTTCGTGGCATCAGCGTTCTGACCATGCCGACGAATGATGGACTCCGTACACCTTCGAAGGCCGGGAGATTCGCGGACGACGAGTCTGATGGCTGGATGACCCCAGAATGGGGCGCCCATAAGAGGGCGAGATACTGGCTCGGGGATCGCGCCGGTGTTGAAGTCGAGCCTGAAGACACAGAGATGCCATCAATCGAGCGGGACGAGGACGAAGTCATGCGCGAAGAAGAAGATTATTTCCCGCCTCCCGCCAGACCGGTTGTGGACGAACACGACAGCTACGTTCTCAGCGACGAAGACGTCAGAAGCGCCCGTAGCAACAGCAAGAGCACAATACGCGGAATGAGTGAAGAGGTCGTGGGCGCCATGGAAGTTTGAATCGTGTCTATCTTCTTACCGATCCGAAGTGTTGGGCGGAGCGCTTAAGGACAGGCACACACTGTTCTCTTTTTGTACTAATGATGATACCCAGAATGTTACGGCGTTTCCTGTCAGGCCGGTGAGAGTGGCTTGAGGAATTGCCTGGATAGTACCACTTGGGAAGGATAGGAGGTTCCGGAGTTTGAAGGGGCTGAGGCAGGGATCGAGGCGCTATGCTGGAGTCGGCTTGCCATTGTTTGAATTGGATCAGTACAGTTTGTTGCGGAGGCGCCACCAAGGAAACGCCTGGCCCATCAACTTGGGCAGCGTTGTCGAACTGATTGAGCTACTGAGCAGCTAGCTTTTGTATGAGATTCTAGTCCTTATCACCTCTTAATGAGAATAGTGTAACATTGAACACAGCCGACATCACATTAAGTGAAATCGGGCTCGAACTGAGTCATACTCCGCGAATGGGCTCGGGACTACCTTAGGTAGGTATTCACTGCTGTACGAGAAGAAGCGAATAATCTTGTTTGGACGTGAATTGACCAACTGCGGATGTGTCTACAACTGGAGCCTGAGTGTTCTGTGGTACATGTGGCCACTGCATAGCAGGTGTTTGGTGTTGTTGGTTCCTATTGGCTGCGACCCCGGGGTCGCGTACCTAGAGACGAACCACACGTCTCCTGGTCGGCTGTGGACAGAATATAGGCCAATATATGCTCCTTACGAGTGGCATTCTATCTACCAAGACACACTCCCCTTGAACCCATACTGCGCATTCCTGATTACATTGGAGACTTTTCACAATGGGGGAGAAAGAAGACAAAGAAAAGGCGGAGAAGTTGGCCGCTGCGAAGAAGAGGGTGAGCCTACATCCGTACTATCCTTCGGCGCCAGACTACAACACTAAACTGGGTTATCTAGGTTGCTCAACTACAGAAGAAGAAACAGAAGGCAGCAGGCAGCAGTGCAACCGAAAAGTCAAGCAAAGCGAAAGCCACGCCGGCAGAGGCCCCAAATAAAGAACCGAGCACCGGTGAGACTGCGCCTGAGGCAGAGGAGAACGCTCCAAACCCAGACGTTGTCGCAGATTCTGTGCCTGAGGAACCATCAACCGCCCAGGAAGCTAATGCCGATTCGCCAAATGCCGACGAAGAAGCGTTCAACGAGGCGATTCGGGCAGCGAGCGAGGCGTCTCCTGACCAAGATGCCGTACAGTCCCCCGCTACGGCCTCTCCTCCTCCCGCAGACCAGGATGCATCATCACCCGGCAAAGGCTCACGGCATTCGGCGCGGCAACCCAGCGTCAGCCTCCAGAGTAAGATCAGAAGCACGAGTTTCAGAGACAGTGCGCCTCTAAGCCCCGCAGCGGCATCTGTGTCGCTGGCACGGGTTGAGGAACTGGAGAAAGAAAACAAACGCTTAGCAAAAGAAGCAGAGGACCACGAAAAGAGGTGGAGGAGAATGGAAGAAGAGCTGGAAGAACTGCGCGAACAAAATGCCGAAAAGTCAGCGTCCGCGGGTGTCGACAGTAGTGAGGAAGAGCTAAAGAGGCTACGGGCCGAAATCGAGACACTACGGCGCAGAAACAGTACTACAAGAAAGGACAGCAACCATGGCGGAGGCGATGACCTGACCACTCTGAAGGCGGAGCTGGAAAACAAAGACTCCACGATCGCTGACATGCAACTGGAGATATCACGGTTACGCAGCCAATTATCCAGCGAGACGCAAGGCTCCGCCAGCTACGAAGACCAGGTTGCCGCATTACAGGCGTCGTTGGCAGCTGCAGAAGCCAAAATGAAAGCAATGGAGACCGAGCTGGCGGACGTCAAGAAAGCCTTGTCCAAAGCTAGCGAGAAGGCCGTCATCGACGGTACCGAACGAACGAGCAAAGAAACCAAAATCCGAGCGTTGGAGCGAGAGTTACAAGAGACCGTTTCCCAGCGAGACGAGGCCACCAAGAAGGCCGATCAACTCGAGAAGAAAATCGAGGCCATGAACAAGCTGCACAGGGAAGCAGAATCGAGAAACGCGGCCAAACTCGCTTCTGCAGAGGCTGCGGCCAGAGAGATGCCGGCGCTCCGTGCCCAAGTGGAAAAGCTTCACACCGAAAACGAAAGACTCAGAGAGAAGCATAAGCGAACGATGAGCGGCGATGCTGGCGGCGACGGGCTGGATGAATTGGAAGATGAAGAACGACAGAAACTGGAAAGAAGAATTCGAGAGCTGGAAGGACAAGTGTTTGATCTGCAACGAGGCGTTTGGAGGGACAAGCGGATCCAAATGCAACCACGCGGCGATGAGGGATCCAGAACTTCCTTGGATCCCGCTGAGGACTTCGATGAGGTTGATCTGTCGGGCTCTGCTCAGGGCAGTCGGAGGAGAAGCTTCGCCAACCCGTTGCAGCAGCAACAGGGCCGGCATTCTGGATTCGCGCAGGTCCTGAATTCTGGGCTGGCCGCTTTCCGTGCGAGCACCACGTCTCCAGTCTCTCAAGCACGGCATCAAAATCGACCTCGCAATGACTCGCTGCTGCAAGAATTTGACGACGACGCCTTTGACGAAAATGCGTTTGCACAAGCTCAACGCGAGGAAGAGGCGCGGAAAATGGTTGAACATGTCAGAGAAGTCAAGAAAGGGCTGAAGCAATGGGTGGGTTGGAGATTGGATCTAGTCGATGCCAGAAGGGCTGGATCTGGCGTTGGCTTTGGGGAGATTTTCGAGGTATAGACTTAGATCTGATGGGATGAATGTCGTGTCACGATTCTTTTGTATACTACGGCCGACTCAGGCTCATGGGGTTAAAGTTACGGGTAGCAAGGGGGACACGCATTCCAGTGATGGATGTCAAGCAATGCCATTGCTTGATACCTAAGCTATTCATCTCGTTCCGTTCCAGCCATCGTGTCTCATGTCTCATTCCTCAATTGCTCTCCTTTGCAATCTGATGCAACGTCTTTTCGTACTCTTCCACATCTCTGGCGCCAACGAGAGTGAAGTCTCTCTTCTTACCTTCGAATATGATGGTTGGCACACTGTCTACTCCGTTCATGGCCTGCTCTTGGATCAGCGACTTGACATCCGCCAGTCCCTCGTTCTTATTTTCAATAATAGGCCGCGCTTCCTCTTCAGGAATGCCAGCATCTGCAGTGGCCTTGAGCAATGTCTCTGTCGAAGAAGGGTGCTTCTCATGCTCGAAATACTGCGAGTACAGCGCTTGTCGCAAATAAGTCAATACTTCTGTGCGCAAAGGGGAGCAAGCACAGCTCACAGTTGATGATTTTATCTGCTGTTTCAGAACCCTTCTCTTCCTGAAAATGTTGGATGACACGATGCGCATCGAGCGTGTTGGCAACAGTGCCGCCAAACTTGTAGTCGATGCCTGCGGTCTTACCGTACGCCGTCATCAACTTGATGTACGTGTTCATTTTCTCCTGTGAGTCGCCATATTTGGACTTCTTGTACCACTCAGCCTTGTCTTCCCCCTCTTTCGAGGCCTCCGGGTATAGTTGGTAAGGGAAGAACTTGACCACAAAGGTGGTGGTTTTGGCGTCATCGGTCTCGCGGAAACGACGAAGGGCTGTCGAAAGTGTCAGGCGGACAAAAAGGAAGAGACGACCGACTGAGGATCCAGGCAGAGAGGGAGCAACAATGGATTGAATGCAGATTGTGTTCCACCGATGTGCAGATTGCCAGCATCATCATCAATCACTGGGCGTACAGACCTTCGTCCAGTCTGCGCACATTTTCATTTCAAGTCAGCTACTGAATCTGACCGATGGGCGACGAACGAATGAGTCCCGGGCTGCGTGCGGGCTTGCATATCGCATGCAGAGATGCTGTGCCAGTGCAAGAGGACGTGCAAACAAACCTCTTCTTCGCCAGATACGTCCTGTGACACGGAGGTCAGCTCGATTACCAACTCTCCGGTGTCCGAGTCGGGGATCAAGGACCGACGGTTGTCTTACCATGGACAGATTGTATCCAGCGTGAAGGAAATCTGTGATTCGTACGTCATGTTGTTTACCTGTTACTGACGACTGTGCCCAAAACCAGGATTATGCGAGTATCCGCGATGCTTGCGCAACAATAATGTGTGGTCCGATTTCCAAGTCAAAGCGGGCTGAACATAGCACAAGGCCCTCGACACGTTTACAGTGGTACTTCCCTAGACGTCAATCGAAAGGCTCGGGCTACACATCGGGGACCTGGAATCGCTGGACGTCCGTGTAAGCGACAGAGCAGCCGACACAGCTGGCCTCCTCCTCCCTTGTGGCCGCGCAACTCCCCCGCTGTTGAGCAGAGCCTAAGGGGCAAATACGCAATGGGAGTTTGCCCCAGTAGCGAGCGGCAGGCCTCCGCCGTTGGAGCCCTGCGGAGACTGGACCAGCGGCTCATCCAACAAGAATAGAGCCTGTCACGGACTTCCACAGCGCCGCTGACAAGCAGGGGGAGGGACAAGAATCGAGGTCCGACTTGTTCGCAATCTCAGGCGATCATTGTCAAGAGCAAACCCAGCCGTGCAATGGTCCGGAAGATCATCAAGCCCACGAGGACACACGAGCTTCCAGCAACGACCACAATGAAGTCCTTGGTTCTCACATGGGAGGGCTGGGGATTATCTATCGGCTACACTACCAGGCGGCTGGATTGCTAACATGCACATGGACGGCACACCAACCATGCTAGACTGGCCTCGTCAGCCCTCCTGAGGTCCGAGCGGAGAGACAAGCATACAAGCCACCCCGGTGACGGGCTTGTTGACAGCCGGAACCCCCCATGGGCCCAGCCTGGCGAGGCCCCAAGGCAGCTCTTCCGGGTGCTCGCCTCTCTGGCGACTCTCGTCAATCGCGCCGCCAACCCAGTCCCCAACCATCTCTCAAACGAAGCTAGGCGAGGCTGGTCTCGTTTCATATTGGAAGCCAGCCTCGCTATTCGCCCAAGCCCGGCAGATCCCCCTGGCCAATGCACATCAACCAACTTTTTCAGCGCCCGTCGAGCTGCCACTCAGCCGAGTCTGAGCGAGCGAGCGACGACATGAATGGCTGTGTTCCTGCTACCAGCCTTCTCTTCCCTGTCAGATCTGGCCTATCGAAACCTTGGATCTGTTCGAATCCCAGCCCCAGCCTGGTCCGTTCTCCTATTCTATACTTGCACCATCTTTCAGTCCGTGTGTATACGCAGCAGGGCAACGTCGTCGTTATGTCAATAGTCATACTGGGATACTCGTTAGGACCAGAATATTGGCTGTGACTAACTGACCTGCCACCCCTGAATCCTGTCACTAGCGAGCGCTCGAGCGCAGTGACTTCCATGGGACCCGTCAGCCTCCTCCATCCTGCATGACGTGCCATGGTCGAGTCCCGACTCCTGACAGGTATTTGAACGCGTCTTCCACCCCTGATTGACAATGTTTCTTTTTCTGTCATCCATCAAGTCAAAGTCACAAGTCACTCACTCTCCTGATCTATCATCCACTGCTGTCCGCCAACAAAGAAACAAGTCCCTTCGTTGTCAAAGCCAAAGCCAAAGCCGATCATATAAAGGGTCAATCACTCCAAAAGGACCTTTGCCTTCCTCAAACACACAAAGAGCCGATCATCCATCATCCTTGTTTCGAACACCAATACTCTTGTGTGGTCTTGTCTTAACTTAATCTCACCCACAACCTCCAACAAACCCATATACAACATACTTCAAAATGAAGTCTGCTCTCCTCGTCTCTTTCGCAGCAGTCGCTGTCGCAGCACCCGGTGGATGGGGTGGTCATGGAGGAAGCTGGGGCGCAGGTGGTGGTAGCTGGGGTGATTGGTCGTCGTCGTCGACAGAAGTTGGTCAGTTGCCCGAAGAGACAACAACTCCCGCACCGTCCCCTCAACCAGAGAGCACAAAGGTCGCATCCCACTGGGGGGATTGGACCTCGTCGTCATCTGAGATTATTTCCCCTACCCCTGCTCCGGCTCCCACAACCAGCACCGAATCCCAATGGGGCGACTGGACGTCGTCATCTTCCTCTGAAATTTCCCCTGCTCCGGCTCCCACAACCAGCAC